>NC_136496.1:33937435-33984935 GCF_053919585.1 Euprymna scolopes | reverse complement strand
TTTGACAACCATCGCCAGATTTCCCTTTGTTCACTGCCTCTCGTAGATCTCTACTGAATTACTTTTGAATTCACTTGTCTTTTATTTTTTGTTCTTTTATTGTCTTAAATTCCTTACTAATTTGCTTTCTTGCAATTTTGACAAATTTTTTCAAATTTTGACAAATTTTTAAAATTTTGATAAATTAAAAAAAAATTTTGACAATTTTTTTTTAAATTAAGACAAATTTTTTAAATTTTGACAAATTTTTAAAAATTTAGACAAATTTTGACAATTTTGACAATTTTTTAAAAAATTTTGACACACCCTTTATAAGCTTTTTCTTACAGTAGGAATCGTAAACTTTAAGACTATTTTCTTCTTTTGCACATCATTTTACACCTATTAATCCTCGTCCTTCCTCTTTTCTTTTCACGTATAACCTATCGACATCATTCTTTGGATAAAGAGTTCCATTCATTGTCATTGTTTTCCTTGTCTTTCTGGCCATATCTTTCAGCTCATTTTCATTGAATAATACCTGCCTCAATCAAAATATAGTTACTGCTTATGTGTTTACTGCGGATATTTTTTCTCCCATTCAATATTGACCTAAGAACCAGCCTTAGTCTTCTCTTGTATTCTTTTCCTATTAATTCCTTCACTTCAACTTCTTTTATTACAAAATTTATAAGTATATATATATCCTTCTCTAGCCTCTTTTATCATTTCTCCATTCAAAAGTTTTATTCCTTTACTTTCAACAATATTTCCCCTTTTCAATTTCAAGGCACCCCACTTCTTCATGCCAAAAACCATGTCTATGTAATTACTGAACATTTGAACAGTTCTTACAAGCATATTTTTTTCTTACATGGAAGTCACCACCTTTCAAGGCCCGGAGGCCACTCGAGGATAAGGGTTATTGCGTGTACAGTAATCAATGGGATAATATCGTAGTAATCTCTAGTAATGGAGATCTGATAAAGTGTCTTACTTAAGGGGGCGGTTTATCAGGATCATATTTTCCCCTGAAAACAGCCTGTGGTGTTCCCTGGAAGCTGAGTGATAACAAGTCTCCCCAGGTTTCCAGTCCGCTTCACCTCTTTTAATAACATTTGCAAATAAATTTGCATTATCGCAACAGCTGCTTACCATTGATTTCTCGCTGGCAACAGCTATTGGTCTTTGCTGGGATTTGAGTGGCAATAAGCCTCCCCAAGGTCCCAGTGCTCTTCGCACTTAATCGGCTGAGGTCTGGTCAGTTCATCGGTCTTTCCTTTCACCTTTATTCTACTTGGTTATTTGGTCCCACTCTTTTTTTTTTGGGGGGGGGGAATGTCAGTTATGTAGGAATGGGCGTTGGAGTTAGGGTTGGGTTAGAGAACTTATTGATATGCGATTTCAGTGTTCTTGGTTCCATGTAGTGTTTCATGTTTTGTCTCTGCAGCACTTTGGTCCACGCTTGTTGCTCCTGTGTGTTAGTTTCCACACTCAAGGGTTTTCCTTAATATTTCAGCTGTTTTCATTATTGTTGTTCGTTGTATTTTTCCAGTCATTCCTTTGATTCCAATTTCTCCCATTCTTTTTTCAAAGTTTTTCGGGATTGTTCCTAGTGCTCATACTATTATAGGCATTATTTTGATTTTCTTCATCCTTCATATCCCTTTCAGCTCTCTGGCTGGTTCTGTGTATTTGCTCCTTTTCATTTTTTCTTTGATATTCACCCTGTGATCAGCTGGAACAGCAAAGTCTACGATTTGACAGGACTTTTCTTTCTTGTTAATTATTACAACATCCGGTCTTCTTACTTGGATGGATTTATCAGTTTGTATGTCCATGTCCCATAGGACTTTGTGAATCTCGTTTTCAAGTACTGTTGCCGGCTTATGTTTATACCATTTGTGTGTGCGTTCAATATGCAGTTGTTGCATAATTCCTAGTGTACTACGCTTCGCACTTGGTCGTGTCTGTTCTTGTATTCCTTTTGGGCCAGTTTGCTTCATTCACTTACTATATGGTTTATCGTCTCGTCTCTTTGTCCACAGAGTCTGCATTTGCTGTTTTCTTGTGTTTTGATGATCTTTGCTTTGATGTGGTTGGTTCTTATCGAGTTGTCTTGTGCTGCAATTATTAGAGATTCAGTTTCTCGGCTTTTGTGTCCTTTTCGCATCGATGTCCAGGTGTTTTCGTTTTTTTCATCTTTTGTCATCCTTATGAATCTTCCGTGTAGTTGTTTCTCTTCCCACTTTTCTTGTCTTGTCTTAGTCTTTATCTCTCTGTTTTCTGTTTTATTGATTTCTTCCGTGTCTCTCGCTGCTGTGATTATTTTTCAGTGTTTTGCATTATGCATTTTTCTAGTTCTTTTTTGCTGTCATTCACACAGTCTTCTATATTAATCAGTCCCCTCTCGCCGTCTTTCCTTTTTACGTAGAGTCGGTCAACAGCATCCTTCGGATGCAGTGCGTTGGGCATGGTCATGAGTTTCCTGGTCTTCTGATCGAGGTCTCAGTTCTTTTTTACTCCACCCTGTCAACGGTCCCGAGTATCTTACTAGTGATACTGCTCATGTATTTATTATTATTATTATTATTATCATTATTATTATTATTATTATTATTATTATTATTATTATTATTATTATTATTATTATTATTATCATCATTATTATTATTATTATTACTATTATTATTATTATTATTATTATTATTACTATTATTATTATTATTATTATCATCATCATTATTATTATTATTATTATTATTATTATTATTATTACTATTACTATTATTATTATTATTATTATTATTATTATTATTATTATTATTATTATTATTATTATTATTATTATTATTATTATTATTATTCCTTATCTCTTTAAATTTTTCTCTCCTTTGTTCGTTCCCGCGCCCTTGCAACTTTTCTTTCTGTATTTCGTCATCCCTTTTTACCTTCTTTCCTTTTTCTTTCCTTTCTTCTATTCTATATTTTTTTTACTTCATTTTTTCCTTTTTTCATTTCTTTCTTTATCTTTTCCTAATATTTTTCATTCTTCCTTTTTTCTTTTCTTCTTTCGTTTCATTATTCGTTCATACATTTCTTCCACCTTTCTCTCTTTCTCCATTCTTACCTTTTTTCATTCCTGTGTTTCGTCGTCCCTTCTCCCCTTTCCTATTTTTTTTTGTTTCCCTTCTTTCTCTTTCTATGTTTCTTCGTCCCTTTTCGTTCCTTTCTCCTTCCGTTCTTTCCTTTCCTGCATCCATTCATTCTTTCCTCATCCATTTTTTATCCTCCTCTCTTTTTGGTAACTATCTACCTTTCCTTCGCTTAACTTACCTTGTTTCTTTCATTTCTTCTTTCATTCATTTATTTCCGTTTTTGTTTCTCGCTTTCCTTCTTCCTTGTTTCCTTTCCTATTGTTGTAAACTTGTGCTAGGGGTTACAAATGAAAGAAACCACAAGTAGTTTAAAGTGTATAAAAATATAAAGTGTTATGAGAGAAACGTGTTCGTAGCATGCGGTTAAACATGGTATGAATGTCCCCATTTAGTCTCTGAAACCAGTGGTATTCATAGGACTGGTTGATTCCACTTAGTTCTTAAATAAGGGTGATTTGTACCCCCACAACACCTATCTGCGCCATCCCCACTCCTTCCCCTGTTTCTTTAATACATTTTTTCGGTTGTTTCTCTCCTCTGCTATTTCCCTTACTTCTCTCCATTCCCCCTCTCTTCTCATTTCCTAAACTGTTTTATATTTCACCAATACCAATTTCTCCCACGCCAAATATCGCATTTCTATTTGTCCTGATGCTTTTTTTATTCTTAGACGAAGTTATTCCGTAATAAACCGTCGGAGTCAGCAGGTTTTATTTCCAGCTAAGAAAGTCCAATTAATTTGCAAATTCGAATTTACCATAAATGGCAGTTGGCATACAAAATACGCACCATTCAAACTGGACATTTCCATATGAATGGCCATTGTCCAGCTTGTCTCTTGGCGACTCCACGACACATATTTATCGATATCCTGCCGATTTTTCTAATATTCGAAACATAATCACTTACATCATTATCCGATTGTCAAATCAACAAATACCGGAAAGAAGTTTTGTGTTACGAGGGTGTTCAATACGTAATACTACTGACTCACTTTTCATAGTAGTGGAGCAACGAAACTTGCCACATTTATTATTTCTTCTAGGAGTATACGGTGGTCAAGTGATTATAACGATGCAAACTGATCAGCTGGGTGTTCCAAGTTCGAATCCAGTTAGTTTTATAAAATCACTTTCACTTAGGATTTTAGCAACCTTCCGTAAGTACCCGATATGATTATAACTAGATAAATATAAGAGAAACCAATGCTAAAAATAGAATCTTCTTTTGTAGAACACCCAAAGTTGGTCATCCAACTACCCGGTGACGTTGGAAAGCAAGATTGTATCATCTGGAAAACGTTTTCCTTTTCAAATCAACTTCATGGCTCGGAAAAGCTTAAAGTCAGAAGGTGCGAGATGCAGAAACTTAGGAGAATTTCATAGCGACATACCCATACTTCTGATCTGGCGACATGCGCCTTGTGAACCGGAGCGTTGTCTTGGAAGAGGAGGATAACATTGCTGATCTTACCCTAATTTTTGACTTTGATAATTTCTCTTGATTTGTTCGAAAGTGAAGCATAATAGCTTCGTATGATTGTGGTACCAGGAAATATTTCATCACTACCAACTTCTGGTCCCAGAATAATGTTAGCATGACTTTGCCAAGCGTGGATTGCACCCTTGTCTCCTTTGGAGGTGATGAGTCCAATTGCTTCCACTATATTGACCGGACGTTGGCCTCTGGATCATAATGATGGATTCAAGTTTTATCCGGTATATCATGAATGATAGTTTCTACATAACCTGTACTAATTTTGGCCTTTTGAGCTATTTCGCGAATAGTCACACATCGATCTTCCAAAACGGCAGCCTCTAATTGACTAACAGATACCTCATCTATGACAAAAAACAGTTTCCACAGATTTTCGGCCATGTTTGAATTCACGATGCTAGTGTTTAACAAGGTAACATGATGAGGAATTATTACTATATGTTTCTTTTATTTCGTCAAAAGTCTTATGTGATGTGCACCCTTTCAAATACAAAAAAAAAAAAAATCCGAATCACTGCGCGACACTAAACAGACCGTATTTCACACCTGACTCAGTTCAAACATCTGTCAATCAGAAACTATAATTAGTTCAGAGCTGTAATTTGCCATAGAAATATAAATCATTGCATATGCAAAACTTTAGTTAGATCAGACTCACTCTTTAACTGTGCCTAAATCAAAACGTAGATTCCATGAACAATGCTTCTTTCTTAGAACTGAACGCCTCTGGAACTTTCTTCCGTTTGACTGTTTCCCAGCTGACTACAACTTGGTTGTCTTCAAGTCCAACATAAACAAATTCTTGATTTTACCAAATTTCCATTAATAACGATTATTACGATATCATCCCATTGATTACTGTACACTCAATGACTACTACTACTACTACTACTACTACTACTACTACTACTACTACTGTATTCAGTACTGTCGAATTAAGCAGGAATCAAAATATATATACGTAATATACTATCACCTGCTTAGGGAGCAGTTTAGTATATGCCGGTTCGTTCATCGTGATACCATCTTCCCAGGTATTACCACTTTTCTATTTGGAGGAGTCTGAATTTCTCTAGGCTTTGTTTCCTCCTTCTGGGGGCAGTATAGTATATTTTTATTCGTGATGATACGAATTCGTATCAGGCGTTACTGCCACTATATATTTTTTTTTGGGGGGGGGAGGAGGCTGGAGGGAACATTATAGTATGTGTCCGCTCCTCATGACATCATCCTCCCAAGATTATCTTCTCCTTTTTTGTTGGAAAGTAGTGTAGTATCTGTAGTAAGTGTAATGATATAAGAAGTAGAAGCAAGACCACCGAAAGTAAAGAAGGAAGACAATGGCGTTTCGTTAGAGTCCGGTCTGACTAAACATAACCATGTCTGAAATTTTGCTGATCTCAGATATAATGAAGGAAAACAGTTATTTTTTCTTACGGATAATGCAATCAAAAGACGAAACCCCTGTGAATGGTACAGAATAGAATCCCCTAAGAGAAGACCGCCTGACTAGGCTGTGTTTGACGGAAAAAGAAATCCAATGAAAAATCCGTTTGTTCAGAATAAGTAAAAGAAAATTGAGATAAATATTTCTAACTATAAACATGTGATCTGTCTATCCTTCTTCTCGTTCACTGTATTTCACTCTCTCTCTGTCTCTGTCTGTCTGTCTGTCTGTCTGTCTGTCTCTCTCTCTCTCTCTCTCTCTATATATATATATATATATATATATATATATATAATTCAAACACTACATTGTTTGAATATATGGTTAAGTCGCAGTTTTAGTCATTTAGAACTGCTTTCAAGCTACACTTAACAATTTTCTGGTGTACAAAATCATAAAAATATGACCAGGGGTGAACGATGTTTTTTATGACTGGTTCCATAGCAACCACGCCGCTCCAGCGACCACTGTTGCTACTAATTCGAAAAGAGAAGTAACAAGTGGAACGGAGAGAATGAAAATATGAAAGGGAGATAATTCGGGGATTTTATTGAAAGCAGACGAATGTCGTATATTGCTATTTTACATATATGTGTTTATGGGGCCAAAAAACAAAGAGCAAGTGAATTTATTGGAAATCTGAAAATTTCATGAATTACAATAGAAAAATGCGAGCATGAAAAGTAATATGGTTAAGCTTAAACATGGAAAAGTAAAGGACTAGTTGTTAAAACTGGAAAAGAAAAAGACAAGATGTTCTAGTAAAAAATATAATACATTTATAACGCAAAATATTGCAGCATTAAGAATTGTTAAAAAATTCAATTTATAACATTATATTATCAATTCTTAATGCTGCAATATTTTAAGTTATATATATATATATATATATATATATATATATATATATATATATATATATATATATATATATATATATATATATATATATATATACGTTGATGACTCCCGTCGTTCGAACACTCTGCGTAATGACTGCGCGTTTATTAGTTATAAATTTCTCCTATTCACGCGACAATTGTATGGTGGCCCAAAGGTAAAGACTTAGCAAATAAAATCACAAGTGGCTCCGTGGCTGGGTTCGAATCTACCGACCGGCAGAAATTGTCATATCCCACACTGCGTAAGCATAAAACACTAGTGTCTATAGGTATAAAAGAATAATGATTATATATATATATATATATATATATATATATATATATATATATATTACAATAGAAACAATGTGGGCATAAAATCTAATATGGTTAAGATTAAACATGGAAAAGAACAAGATGTTTTAGTAAAAAATATAATAAATTTATAACTTAAAATATTGCAGCATTAAGAAATTTTTTTATAAATTCAATCTATAGCATTATATAATCAATTCTCAATGCTGTAATATTTTACGTTATAAATTTATTATATTTTTTCTAAAATATCTTTTCCTTTCCAGTTTTAACAACTAGTCCTTTTCATGCTCACGTTCTTCTATTGCAATCAATGATTTTTGCAGGCTTCCAGTGAATTTACCTTTTCTTTGTTTAAATTCAGTCTTATTTTTGCCCCCATAAACATAACATACACATATGTAAAACAATGTACAGCACTCGTCTGCTTTCATTCTCTCTCTTTCACTTATTAGGTCGCTTTTCGCGAGAGCGGTGAATTAGTAACAACAGTAGTCGCTGAAGCGACGTGGTTACTATGGAAACCAGTCAGGTTTTTTTTTTTACGATTTTGAACACCAGTAAATTTATAACTTTTGTTTTACTGAACGAAAATTGAAAATGTTTTTACCAATATAGCTGAGAAGTTGATCTGTAAATTGTAATAATTGTTTGAAATTTGGTCGAAAAATGAGTGAGCTGTGAAGCATTAAAGCAGTTCTAAATGACTAAAACTGACACTTAACCATATATTCAAACACTACTAAATGATATATAAATATATATGGTGGGACGATAAAATTGTCACCTACAAAAGACGACATGATTTCATTTTGATGAAAACTGGTTTTCTTTTTTGTTGCAGACCATCTACTAGTAGCCAGTTGTGTAAGAGCCTTCTATCATGTCTGAAAGTGACACAATGTTCAACAGGCGAGATCGGAGATGCGTCGCTGTACAACTTCTTCTCTCTACTGATCCAAGTTATGACAACAGGACCATTGCCAGCGCTCTCAACATGCAAATGGGACGGTTTAACGCTTGAGGGCAATGCTCAACGAAGTTTCCAGCCACGGTTATGGTCTTTGGTTTATGGTCTATGGTTTCAAGTGAGGGCACCATCATGCCGCAGGAAGATTCTAGGTGTAGCAGCAAGATTCAGCGCTGGCACACAAGTCCAAAGAGACCCAGACTTGGCTTCAGAAGTAGTGCTACGACTTGGCATTTTCTCTCACTGCCCCCTTCTCCCCCTACCTGGAACCGATGGATTACTTTGATCATACGCCGAGAACATCACCAACATGACCTCCCACAACACCAAAACCAGCCCGATCTCCGCTTTCCGCCGAGCTCTTGCCGGCACTTATGGAAAAGGCACGCTCTCGGTTCCGAACCCGTATCGAGGCGGTGATTGAGGCGGTGATTGAGGCACTGGCCTTTTTGGTCAAGATCAAAGTGTAGTATCTGTTCTTCAGATGCTGCACTTCCATTTCTTGTTCTCTTTCGGTGGAGGAGAAATCCTTCACGACTGAGACAATTTTTATTTTTGTACCTTTTCTCCACGTTAAAAAACGACCCTGGTGTCTAACTCTGTCCCGTGGGGAGGCATAGTAAATAGGTACATTGAATATATATATATATATATATATATATATATATATATATATATATATATATATATATATTTCTTCAGAATGTGAGAGAATATATGATTATTTCCACAGCCAGACATCTTGTTAGCTGTAACGATGGGTGTGGATATATATATATATATATATATATATATATATATATATATATATATATGTATATATGTATATATATAATTAGTAAATCATAAACGCACAAGTGGATGAAAAAAAATGAAAATGAATAAACAATAAACATGTCACAATTACGTGCTGAGTTTATTGGAGATTTTTAGATGCAAAAAAAGCAACAAGAAAGAAATGCTTGTCTTTAAAACCATCCAATAAACCCAGCACGAAATTATGACACGTTAATTGTTTATTTATCTTCACTTTGTATTCATTGTTTGTTTTTTTTCACCTACATATGCGTTTATGGTTTTCCGTTGACTGCATACATGAAGCAAAGATAGACTCTTTGTTTCTGTCTCCCTCCTCCATTCTCTCAGTGTGTCTCTGTCTGTCTGTCTGTCTCCCTCTGTTTCTTTATCATCTTCCCCCTCTCTGTCTCTCTCTCTGTCTCTCTCTGTGTCTCTGTCTGTCTGTCTGTCTGTCTGTCTGTCTGTGTCTCTGTGTCTCTGTCTGTCTGTCTTTCTGTCTGTCTGTCTGTCTGTCGGTCTCTCTCTCTCTCTCTCTCTCTCTCTATATATATATATATATATATATATATATATATATAGTAAGTAATTTATAAAATATATATGGCGATTAAGCTACACTGAATATTCTGCGTTTCATCCACTATAGGATTCGTCAGGCTTATACCTGACGAATCCTATAGTGGATGAAACGCAGAGTATCCACTGTAGCTTAATCGCCACATATATTTTATAAATTACTAACTAACTCTACCTACGTATTGAGCACTTTTGAAGTAAATACTTAAAATTTACGCATAAATCTATACTTTCGTATATTAAATTTATGCGAGTAAATGAAGTATTGAGCACTGTTGAAGTGTTTTTTTTTTTCATTTTATTTTTCACACAATCTGTCTTCAAAATAGTGTTGGGACGATTAATCGGCTTCCCGTGTGGCAGGGACATCTCTAGAAAAGATCCTAATTTACCCTATATGTGCTTCCGGGTTGCACTTGCTAACGCCAATGCATTTATATTTGCCCTCTATCGGCCCCATAACAGCGGAGTTACTATCTAAGAGTATATCTGAGAAAATAGACCACACCCTGTCTGCACATCCCTCGGCTAACATCCACATCTGTGGTGACTTCAACGTCCATAACGTAGAATGGCTGACCCATTCAAATAAGACAGACGATGAGAGGAGGTTTTGTCATGATTTTGCCATTGCTTATGACCTCACTCAGATTGTTCGCGAACCCACCCGTGTGCCCGATACTACTTGTCAATATGCAAGCCTCCTAGACCTTTTTCTCTCAACTTCCCCTGAGCTATGTTCATATTCCGTTACCTCTCCTCTAGGATCCTCCGACCACTCCGTCGTATCTGTTAAGATAAAACGAAATGTAATAAGTCCCCAGACGTACTGTATACCGATACTCTATGGCTGACTGGGATAGCTTCCGTACATTCATATCTGATCTACCTCTGCATTCCATGTTTAAAAAGGAGGTGCCCTCTATAGTATCAGATCTGACCGAATGGTTACTTGTAGGCACAGACCGATTCATACCATCTTAAAAATTCCAACAAAAACCTAAAAGCCAGCCATGGTTCTCCCCAGAATGTGCTGCTGCTATCACGCACAGAAATCACTTTTTCCATAACTACCAACGTAATAGATGCACTGAGACTAAAGCTGCTTTCAGGAACGCCAGCAACCACTGTAAAAGAGTAATAAAAAATGCAAGAGAGCTATATGCCCAGTCTGTTAAATCCAAAGTAGCTGATCAGCGGCTTGGTTCCCACCAGTTTTGGCAAATAACAAATAGGATCCTAAACAGAAGTGTGCGTTCTATCCCAACCATTATCAATGGACCAGATGTCATCTCGTCAGCATCAGACAAGGCCAAACTATTTGCAACGAACTTTGCAGCTAATTCTACCCTATGCGACGAAGGCCATCAACTCCCCATATTTCCTCCTATAACACAGAACACGCTAGGTAACATACAAATATCAGTGCATGAGGTCGCCAAGCTAATCAAGAACCTTGATTCCAGTAAAGCAACTGGCCCTTACGGCATCCCAATTATAGTGTTAAAAAAGCTTAAACAAGAACTTGCTCCCATATTTATGAAACTGTTTAAGCGTTGCCTTAAGGAGAAGTGCTTTCCGACACCCTGGAAAACCTCATCAGTATGCCCTGTATTTAAGAATTCAGGTGATAAGTCATCTCCCTCTCAGTACAGACCAATAAGTCTCCTGTGTGTTATGAGTAAGTTGCTGGAATCCATATTAAATAGGGAAATAGTCAACCACCTCAGCAGAAATAACCTTCTTAGTGACACACAATATGGTTTCCGTTCTGCAAGATCTACCGCAGATGTGCTAACGGTTATATCACACAGGATTATTGAATCTCTTGACAAAGGCTTCCTTTCTAGGGCAATTGCTCTTGACATATCAAAGGCCTTTGACAAGGTATGGCATAAGGACCTACTTCACAAGATTTCCAGCTACGGTATAACTGGAAATGTTTTCTCAATCATTAAATCATTTCTCTCCGATAGGCTCATAAGAGTAGTGGTCGATGGACAAAAATCAGAGGCCTGCAGTATTAATGCTGGAGTCCCTCAAGGGTCAATCCTGGGCTCAACTCTCTTCCTGATCTACATCAATGATCTCCCTAAACACATACTTAAATCGTTCGTTGACATCTATGCTGATGACACAACCATCAATGGCAACACATCAAAGGCTGTAAATGACAAAGTTCTCTCTGATTCTCTCTCCTCTGATCTCGAGCGCGTGGTTTAGTGGGGGAAGACGTGGCTGGTTACCTTTAATGCATCTAAAACCAAACTCCTATCTTTACATCATCAACGCTCTGATCCCCATCTGGCATCAATTGAAATGGACGGCTCTCGTCTAGGAGAAGCCCCATGTTTTGACAAGCTTCTGGGGTTGTCCTTTACTCCTGATCTGAAATGGAACACGTACATCAGGTCTGTTGCCAAGGTCGCTGGAAAGATGGTGGGGTCTTTCTACCGCTTCAGAAGATATCTCACTACTGATGCAATTCTCTATTTATATAAAAGCCAAGTACGTCCAAGAATGGAATACTGCTGCCATATATGGACAGGAGATGCTAAAAACAGCCTATCCTGCCTTGACAGAGTACAAAATAGACTTCGTGGCTTAGTGGGGGATGCCCTTTTCTCTACCCTGCAACCTCTCTCACACAGAAGAGACGTTGCGATCCTATCCTTGTTTTATCGTTATTTCCATGGCAGGTGCTCGTCTGAACTCCAATCTCTGGTCCTCCCTCGCCAATCTTTCACGAAAAACACCCGTCTAGCCGAATCCACTGTGAAAAATTTTCCCCACTCTTTATCTGTGCCTAAATCAAAACGTAGATTCCATGAACAAAGCTTTTTTCTTAGAACTGCACGCCTGTGGAACTCTGTTCCGTCTGCCTGCTTCCCACCTGACTACAACCTGGATGTCTTCAAGTCCAACGTTAAAAAATTCTTAATGAACTGCCCCTTAAGTAAACACTTCATTAAATCTCCATACTAACGTAATGTACTTGCAATAACCCTTATCTCTGAGTGGCTTCCGGGCCTTGATAAGTGGTGACCACCGTGTAAAAAAAAAAAAAAAAAATCGGGAATAAAAAAAAAAAACGGAACTTTTTGGGATATCGGAATCGGTATCGGAAAAAAAATTATAGTCTAATTTCTGATTCCAAACCGATTCTTTAAAATTTTTAAATAAAAGATTAAACGAGCACAAATTGTGTTTTTTATTTATTAGAAGTTGTTTCGTTACAACATAAGACTGAGAATGAGGTGGTGGTAGAAGCATTATTATTATTATTATTATTATTATTATTATTATTATTATTATTATTATTATTATTATTATTACTGCACTGTTTTTTACGCTATTACTATTGTTATTATTATTATTACTGTTTTTATCATCATTATTATAATTATAATGAAGATTATAATTGATATCATTATTATCACTCCCGTCATTGCTACAATAATTGCTACTATTATCTCCATCTTCACTGTTATTAACAGTGATTTTTAATTTAATTTTATCACTACTATTGGTAACACTATATTTAATTTTAAATTTAATGTTTACTTTGAATTTTGCCTTTATTTTTATTTTATTTATTTTATTTTATTTTTCTTAATATCAAATTTTTTTTTTCATATTTAATTTTACATCTAATTTATGTCCAACTTTATTATTACTACTATTATTATAATTGTCATTACTATTATCTTCCGTACTATTATAATTACCCTACTATTATTTGGTATATTTTTACCACTCTCATAAGTAGCTATGGTTCCCTTACTCACCCATTTTAACATCAATATGTATACTTAACCTTTTACATCAAGTTATACGCACTCATAGTCATTGCCACCCTAATCTCCAACCGCCCCCTAATGATCATACTCCATATATCATAAGAGTAGAAACTTATAAATATATTGCCGCATATTACCTTTCAGTTTTACAACCTTACATAACCCTCCCGAAAAATTACCTGATCCATAGAAAATAGACACCCCATAAACCGTTAAAATAAATTACCACACAGCAACAATACACCCCCTATTCAACCATAATACATATACCCCTTAATCTCAATACTATGTTAAAGACAATTTATATTCTTATATATCATACTATATATAACAAGCTTCTCCTTATTTATTTAGAATTCATTAAAGCTTCCCTCAACATTCTATAATTCCTCTTAATCTTTTTCATCCCTAATGAACCTTACGCTAGACACCGCATCTCCCCCATGCTATCTAGCACCTTCTCTACTCTTTTGATGAGAAGCGTTAGGCTTCGAAATGCCCTGGCATAAAGAGTCCCTTCTATCCTCCAAATTTTGCCTGTATTCCATTATTCAATAAATGATCCATTCTATATCTACCAATATATAGTTTTGTGCCTTCATTTCATTCTCTTGTTGTCCTATTATATATATATATATATATATATATATATATATATATATATATATATATATATATATGCATATATATATGCATATATATATATATATATATATATATAATATATATATGTATATGGGTGTGGCTCGGAGGCTATGGAACGAAGTGTTGCATGTTTTGGTTTCGATTCTAACTGATTGCACCCAAGTCACGCACACACACGCACACGCACACACACACACACACACACACACACACACACACACGCATACACATATATAGTTTTGATCTCACTACTATATATCTATATATTAGGTTCAATATAATAATCGATAGAGAATTGTCTCTATAATAATAAATACGTAATCTGCATGAATTAAAATATATTTAAGCGTATCTTACGGGCGGATTGCTAGTATGTATATATATATATATATATATATATATATATATATATATATATATATATATATATAAACACATACAAACATATGTAACTTTGGTTCACTCCAAACAAGGCACGTTGCCATTGGGACGCAAGGGGCTTACGTCATTAGAAATGTATTATGAGAAATATGAACTGTAGAGTTGTGTAGAAAGATAGTAATTTACATTACATTCGATTTTTGGTCTGTTTGTACAGTCTGGGAAACAGGGAGTAGATAGGTGTTAGAAGTTTTCTAGCTCGTTAATAGTAAGACATTCTTCTTTTCAGTAGACTTGGCTGTATCTTCTATGCATTTATTCTAATTCATGGCACCTGTGAATATATTGTACAGCACCGTAAGATTGGCGAAATACTATGCCTGTTATTAACTGTAATTTAATATCGTGTGCTTTTTTTTTTCATTCAACGTGATTCACCGAGTTACTAAATTATATTGCATATGCGATGATAGCATCTTGGAAGGTCATTACGACTTTTTGCTGCTGGCACAGTTACAGTTCTAAGCTTCTCAGGAGATTCGTGCGTACTTCTGTCTGTCTGTCTGTTTGTCTATCTATCTATCTATCTATCTATCTATCTATCTATCTATCTATACGTATATATGTATGCATGTCTTGTAAACGTCTCGACGCGTATGTATGTATGTATGCCTCATGGTTGGGTCACCGGCGACTAAACTGGTTCCCCCACCAGACTTGTTTGGTGCGGAGGGTGACTATTCTCCCTGAAGGATTAAAAACAAGACCTTCCAAAGGGCGAATGAACCCTTCTTCGGGGTTACCTGCCAACTAGCACCGTGCATATTTGTGTGTATGCATGTGTGGGTTGAGGTGGAGAGGGCTCCGGTAAGCCGTGGTGAAGGCAACTTTTCTAGGAGAAGCAAATCACTGATTTAAAAAACCATGAAGCGGGAGACCAGTACCCGCATTAAGATGGTCTGCAGTTTAACTTGTTGCTGGCTATCTTGCTCTTGCTTGTTGCTGGATCTCAACATTTTGAACCGAGAGAGAGACTTAGTTATCGTACAAAGCTAAGACTCTGTAATATCATCTGTGTACAGATACTCCCTCAGGCATTTGTCTATAAAAATTGTCCTGTGACGTTGGAAAAGTTGTGACGCGTGGAGGCTTGAAATGCTGGAAGTATGTAATAATTGATCTCAATGACCGTCTTCAGGATCATGCCTACTTGAGCGTGTGAATTCACCAGTAGGACTAAAAAAAAAAGAAGTCATTTTTGGGCTCATAGTGTCTGAGGGAGTGGCACTCGTCTGTCAAGACGTTGCAATCATCGTGTATGTATGTGTGTATGTATTTATCAGTCTATCTATCAAACACTCCGACACATGTTATATCTTACTATTCGCATTACTGAGGCAGAACACACACACACACACACAAACACATACACACACACACACACACACTTCGATAAAACAAACCGCCTACAGAGATATTTTCAAAAACTGAAAATCATCACTACCTAGCAAAATCAAATGCTATGTATGAGATAAATCGCTTCCGTAATAAATGCACGTAGAAAAATAGACTAGATCACTTGAGGAACTCTTCCAACGAGTACCCAGACAGAACAGGTAACTTTCAAATTCCGAACCCCATTTTAAGACATCTAGAAAACAACCACAGAACGGCCTCCCTAACAGCTGCTTCTTAAAACTGCTGCATTTTAACGATAAAATAATATCGGAAAAGCCATTTGCATAGAACATTTAGATATCCAACTTACACACTCCGGACAAACACGAAAAAATTCTCAAACACGCTTATGATATTAGGTTGTATAAAGGTGTTGACTTTGGTCAAAATCGGACTTCCTTCTTTAATCGGACTTTTTTAATATCGATTATCGATACTTATCAGATGCATTTCGATACAAAACCTATGTAAGAACACTCCCAGACACACCAAGTACCTTCTTATGAAAATTAAAAAAACAAAAATCGGCCCAGCTTTTTCCGAGCCCATAGGGACCGAACTCACACACACATGCACACACAGATAGACAACGTTCCCTTTATGTAATAGCAGAGATTCTGAAATGATTAATAACTGGGATCATGACAATAGAATATTCTTAAAATTGTTTTGACTCTCGCGTATATATATCCGTCACAGTTAGACAAAGTTAATCAACCGAGAACCATGTCACTTTATATAAAAGCATATAAGATATCAACGGATACACAATCGAAAGTAAAAACAATGAAAATAATATGCTGTTGTCATAACCCTATTAATAATACTTTGTTCTGATCTTTCCTTATTTAAAAGTGAATCACACGTTTACTGCTGATTTATATATACTCCATCTGGTTCTTTGAGAATATATTTCTATTCTACAAGACAAATGAAGGAAAACAGACGCTGTGTTGTCGCTGAGATATGAGAGATAACGTACTTGTGGACCACATCAAGTGATTTCATAAGAAACTTATATTTTCTATTGTTTGCTAACATCACATTTCGAGACAAAAACCCACAAAGGATAATGGTTAATGGAATTGATGGTTAATGGAATTGATGGTTAATGGGATTGATGGTTAATGGAATTGATGGTTAATGTGATTGATAGTGTAAGAGTTTAAAATAGGAAATTATTTCCACTTTGTTAAAAACATCGTTCGTGGAATGTAGGGACTTTTTATGGTAATCGCTCCGAACAGGGCATAAAACCACTTGATACAAGGAGGTAAAAATATCACTCCAAATCCAAAACTAGCCAAAAGTAAGTTTTAGATGCATAGATTCTGACCCTAGAGAACATCAATTCTTCAACTTTTCCCCAGAAAGATCATTCATAGAATATGAGGACTAAATGATAAAATAAAAGGAGTGAGAGTTATGAGGCTGCTGAAAGTAAACAAAATTCCATTTTTTTTACTTTCAGCCAAATTTGAGGTTTTTTGTTTTTTTTAGGTTGACCGTAGTTTATAATGGGTAGTGTGTGGAGATTTCTAAACCTCATTATAGTATACATTGTCAGTCAACTTGCAAGTAAAACGAAAAACAGGTTATGAAACAGGTTATGAAATGTGGTTCCTAGGCTATTTAAGAAGCTGGTTGCGAATGCTGGCGCCTGTATCGATTCCAAGATAAATTCCTATGCGATAATACATTCTTGTACGAATTACATTTTATGAATAAATTAAATGCACCTTTTCATTAAAAAAATACTAATCAGTCATCACTTACTAAGGCCAAAACCCATTCGACGATAAGGTTAAATGAAATTGTAAACAGGTTGATGAACTATGGAAGGATTGGAAAATGATGGTCGAAAGACGGGATTTTATTACTTAAGAGGACGGCTAGACACGCATTTTTGACATTGGACGAAAGCTAGACACGCATTTTTTGACATTAGACAAAAGCTAGACACGCATTTTTTGACATTGGACGAAAGCTAGACACGCATTTTTTGACATTAGACAAAAGCTAGACACGCATCTTTTTTACATTAGACAAAAGCTAGACACGCATTTTTTGACATTAGACAAAAGCTAGACACGCATTTTTTGAAATTAGACAAAAGCTAGACACGCATTTTTTGACATTAGACAAAAGCTAGACACGCATTTTTTGACATTAGACAAAAGCTAGATACATAGTTTTTGACATTAGACAAAAGCTAGACACGCATTTTTTGAAATTAGACAAAAGCTAGACACGCATCTTTTTTTACATTAGACAAAAGCTAGACACACATTTTTTGACATTAGACAAAAGCTAGACACGCATTTTTGACATTAGACAAAAGCTAGACACGCATTTTTTGACATTAGACAAAAGCTAGATACGCATTTTTTGACATTAGACAAAAGCTAGACACG
Source organism: Euprymna scolopes (assembly GCF_053919585.1). Classification (NCBI taxonomy): domain Eukaryota; kingdom Metazoa; phylum Mollusca; class Cephalopoda; order Sepiida; family Sepiolidae; genus Euprymna; species Euprymna scolopes. Next base: position 33,966,616 of record NC_136496.1, on the reverse strand, counting down.
TAGTTTTTGAGATTAGACAAAAGTTAGACACGTAGTTTTTTATATTAGATGAAATTTAGACACACATTTTTTTAATTGAACGAAGTCTAGACACGTACTTTTTGACATTGGACGAAGGTTAGACACGCATTTTTGACATTGGACTAAGGTTAGACACGCATTTTTGACATTGGACTAAGACTAGACACGCATTTTTTGACATTGCACGAAGGCTAGATACACATTTCTTGACATTGGACGAAGCTAGACACACTTTTTGTTTTTTTACATTAGATGAAATTTAGACACACATTTTTAAACATTGAACGAAGTTTAGAGACGCAGTTTTGGACATTGGACGAAGGCTAGACACACTTTTGACATTGGACGAAAGCTAGACACGCAGTTTTTGATATTGACATTTTTTGATATGTTTGATGTTTGATATTTGACGAAGGTGAAGAGAAGCAGTCTCGTGATATTATGCTCGTCTTACTACAACCATGTATAGATCATTTTTCTCTGTGTATCTACACACACCGAACTTACATGAACAGAGATTATTTCAATGAACTTTCCATCTGTGAAGAACAATTCCTCAGATTGGACACGTCTAGATGTTTTCCAAATTTTATAATTTTCCCAATAAATTATGGTTACGACCATTCATTTATTTTAAATGTACGAAAAAATGAAAACTGATATGTTTAAACCTTACAAAATAATGGTGTTTTCCTATATAGCCAATTCCTCAGATGGAACACTCATTCCAAATTTTATAATTTTCTAAATAAATTATGATTATATAACTTGTGACCAATCATTTGTTTAAAAATGTTTAGTAACCTTACAAAATGATGCTATTTTCCGACACAGTCTTTTAATAATATCTAGCAGTTTACTTTTTAGGTTAGAAATATTTTAGAAATAGACATTTTCAATTTTTATTTGAGTTTTATCTTGAAGTGAGTCCGGGTTCATAAAAACAAAAGAATAAAAAATACAGCATTAGATTGGCTTTGTTATATCTAAGATGGCGACTTGAGAATCTTTCAACGCGAACTCAGGGTTATTTTCCTCTGATTCTAATCTTTAAAGTGAATTTTTTTGTGTGCTTTCTTTGACTTGCAGTTCGTCTGGTTTTTTTTGATCACGTCTCTCTTTTTGTTTTGTTTTGGACACTGTGCTTTTTTTTAAAAAATTAATATTTGAACGTTTTTGAAGAACAGCAAAAAAAAAAAAAACAATACTGTATTAATGGCTACGAAACTGCGGAACACTATACCACATGTCTGCTTCTCAACCGAATATAGCAAATACAATTTGCATTTAAAAGTAAAGCTGATTTAAAGGTTATCCACTCAGCGATATTATATGGACGGCTAAGGAGATACAGTTAACAAAAATATCCAATTATATCCCTTCGGAATTTTTCGTTATTGGCTGCGAAAGTGCGGAACACTATATCACATGGCTGCTTCATAGCTGACTATAGCATGGTCGCTTATAATGTGAACAAATTTTTGTTGGGCCATCATCTTAAATAATCTATTTGAAAAAAAAAGCAGTCTCAACCGTTGTTACCAATTGTCACATTGTTGTTTCACTGTCCTTCCGAGAAAAACATTAACCGTTATCCTCGAGTAGGATATTGGTCTTGATAAATAGTGAGTCATTAGCACATAAAAAAGAAAGTATTTCAAAGGGCGCAGGTGAAGATGGTTCATCCGGAATGTTGGAAGAGGATCATTACAGGTTCAGCTGGAATTCCATACGGAAAGCAAATATTGAAACGTAAAGGTGATTTAAAGGTTATCCACTCGGACAATTTTATGGACGCCTGGGAAGATGCAGTTAATAAGAAAATCCAATTATAGCCAATCGGGATGGACACTGTAGTCAATAGTTTTGTGTCGGAAAGATGAAAATCTCCAATGACATTGATCAAAGACTTGTGTTTCTAAGGGAGAGGAGGGTTTAGCTATACGTTGAAACTCCCCGTTTCCAAAGCTGTATGTTATAAATACTGACCACATATACACAAGGTGACCCCCCCAAATGCTAGCCATGGAATCGTTGATAAAACTCATAATCCTTCTGCAACCCAAACATATATAGTACACATGAAACCCAGTATATGCGTCACTTGTCCACCAAAGTTCCACCATGAATATCCAATAGTCTTTTGTATTGTTGTTAAAACAACAGTGAGCGAAACGTTGAGTTTGTAGGTCTTCCACATTTGCATTTTTTACACACACACACACACACACACACACACACACACACACACACACACACACACACACACACACACACACACACACACATATGTCAAGAGAACTTCAATGCTTATTAGACACTATCTTAAAGTATTTAAAGTCTCCCTGTAAATTGTTTTGTCAGGACAACTTGGCATAAGGATACTTTTCTCTACAAGTAAACCCTGACTAAATATTCAAAATCACATCGCGGCCCAAGAAAGATCTTGATATAGCTAGCAAGCACTGGATTTTACAAGGAATGGTGCACCTTCTCTAAGTGACTGCACGAATCTGGATACTCCATCAGACTAGATGAATTATTGTCCTGGAATCCAGTAAGACGAAGAGACCACAAGAAAGATATACTATTACATATTCAAATAGTAAATTGGGGAAAGGAAAATTATTCTCTCCTTCTTTACTAACTCAGTGTTTTAGAGGTGAAATACAACTTAATTCGAATATTCGAATATCTATGTATCTCATGTAGAGATCAAGTGTTAGCCAGAGGAAGTAGATCCCTTGATTTCTGAGGACTTTGACTGAAGTAAAATGAAACAAAAACATCTATATAAATAGCTGTATTTATCTCTACAATTATATAAACGCAACTTTGTGTGTGTTTTCGTTCCGTATAGACTCCGAAACGGCTGAACAGATTTTCTTTAAAATTTACAGAAATTTAGCGTATAAGTCTGAGAGTAATCTTAGTTAAGTTTTGTCTTAAAATTACCTCAATAATTACCGATAATCGATAATAATCGAAACTGTTATTTCAATTTATCTATCATTGGTAAAGCCATTTTTCCATGTCGTCGCTTAGCAACAATGATAGAACAACGGGCCGTGAAAATTCTACTGTGGGGAAGTTGATAGCGTTTGTTTTTTTTTGCATGACGTGATCTGTAGGTTCCAACGTCGCACATAAATTTCTTAATTTTTTTTCATTAACTTCAAAGAATCTTTCGAGACTTAAAAATTTACGTTTCTTTTTACATGACGTGGTCTGTAGGTTCAAACTCTGCACGTAAATTTCTTTTTTTTTTTCATTAACCGCAAAGAAGTTTATAAGACTTTAAAATTTACGTTTTTTTTTTGTTTTTAAAATCCCGCACGTAAATTTCTTAATGATGCTTTTTTCGTTAACTGGAAAAACGTTTATATAAAATAATTTTATAACAGAAACAGTAAGTTCTCAAGAGTGCAATGCAGAATAATATATATTTTGGACTAAGTTACTGCATGGAGGCATGTGAAGCTTCCTCCCGGGCGATTTCACGGATTTCGATAACAATAAAAATATAGGAGTGTGAAATATTCGTTGATCATTATTCAATCCCGGGCAACGTCGGGTCTCCCTGAGAGTGTTTTTTTTAAAATATTTTTATGCATAGGATTCACTCATAAACAAATTAACTGATCATTATGAACTTTGAAACGTTGCTGTTAAACTGTAGGGGCATAAGCGTGGGCTATATTTAGTTTAATGTAGATTCATTTAAAGTGTAAACAGGCGGCAAATCCCCCTCTCCTGTGAAAACTCCAACGTTCTTGATTTTTGTGAAAGTTTAACAATTCGTATTACACATCGATGAATAAAGATTTCTTTAAATTTCAGTTTGTTTTTGAGTATTTTGAGTATTATTGGACCCAACCTTCTATTCGAAAATTCAAATATATCAGATTTCTATTGAATTTCATCCATTAGTCATTGCATCAGTTAAGCAAGATTCTCCGAATTTCAGTTTCTCCCTAAAAAGTCTTGAATTTTAGACATTTTCTAGAATCAAAATCATGGACGCTTCTACTCTATTAAGACGAAAATTTGCAGTCGATAAATGGAGTTTTCAGATAAAAAACAGTAGTTTCTATTGATTTTTTTTGCCAGTTCCAATAAATTACAATGATAGCTTCCAAATTATGCAGTCAAAGTTACCTGAATACTACTGAATTATTAAAAAAAGAACTTTAATCGTGTCAGCAGGTCAAAAATTGCGGCCATCTTGTTTAAATCGAAACGGAAAATTACCTTTTTGAACTCTCCTGTGTGCTACGATCGTTCTCATCAAATTCTATTTTTCATTTTCTTTAATAAATAATTTTCTACTTCATCGATTTTCTTAATTTTTGGATATAATCACCTTAAGAATACGAGGAATACGTAAAAACTATTGTTTTCATGTGAAATTTCGTCCTAATAGTGTAGAAGCGCTAAATCTTGTAATCCATTTCGATCAAAATTAGAATAGGAATTCTATATATAATGTTTAGCATCATTATATGCAGATTTCAATAGATGCAAAACTGTTCCGGGAATTAATTTTACATATTCTAGGATGAGTAGGTACTTGCTTGTAAAGCCACACTGGAGAGCTATGATAACGCGAAACAGTGTCTTTAGATTACTATATATTAATGACGAGACAATTCCAATACTTTTCCCGATTCCGATACAGTTAGCGATTCTACTTTAAACTAGACTGGGTGCCCGGTGTTTCCCGGCGTTGTCCGGGTGTTTGGCGGTGTGCGTTGAGCAAAAAAAAAAAAAAAGTGGTAGTAGGCAAGCAGGCTCGAACCCGTACGCGAAGGAGAAAAAGAACGTAAAAAAAACCAGTGACGTCTTTGCCGGTGTGTCCATCGCCAAACCGGAAGTGGCGAAGGTTTAAATTAAGGATAGTCAATCGAAAAGAGAGGGATGACAACCAGTTAGCCAATTTTTCGATATTTGTCGTCCAAACGGTCGAGCTTCACATCGATACCGATCTCGTGAAAATACGTCGCCTCTGTCGAATATTTTAGGCATGCATACATACATTCATACATACATACATACATACATATATTTAAACAGACAGGTGAGATTTATATTATAGATTACCGATTTTGATTCCGATTTTTATAAAACCTTTGAATATTTAGTTATAATTTCTTGGGGTGTAGGACCGGTCGAATTACCGTAAATATCCTTGTAATATGCGCATATATTTTTGCAAAGGAAAAATACACCTGTGGGTGGAGGGGATCTGTAGACGTTAGTTTCACTGATATTTAAAAATCTACGAATATTTATTACTTTATCTTTAGCACTTTTTTATTTATTTTACTTTTGTTAGTTTGAAGAGATCAAGGGGCTCCTTCCTGGGGCTAACACTTGATTCTATTATAATTTAAATTTATATCCGAGGGCTCTTTTAAGAATAGACACTGTCCCCTTTATGGCTGCTATCTGTATTTCCTTACAGCTTGGTTTTCCAGGGATTGCTTCTAAGTATTTTTGAAGGTTCTTTTTTTTTTATTAGGTCAGTTGCTCCTGTCACAACTGGTATGATGTTTATTTCTTTCAGAGACCATGTCGTTTTTAGATCATTTTTTAGGTCCTGATATTTTGTTATCTTTTCCCGTTCTGCTCTATTAAGGCCAAAGTCGTTTGGAACTGTGACGTCGATAATAAGTGCAGTCCTTTCGGGCTTGTTCCATATTACTTGCAAAATGTATTTTTGAACAAAGACAAAGCGTAAACAATTATAAGAATTATTTTTGGCACCGGAAAATAGGTAAAAAAAATTCCGATTCTGATACCGATTCCGATATGCCAAATGGAAATGGATTTTTCCGATTCCCAATTCCGATTAAACGTCCCAAGACTAACTATATATATATATATATATATATATATATATATATATATATATATATATATATATATATATATATATATATTAATCGGAACCAAAATCGGAAATCGGAAAAATCGGAACTTTTTGGAGTATCGCAATCGGTATCAGAATCGGAAAAAAAAAATCTGTGCCTATCTTCCGATGCCAAAAACGATTCCATTAATTATCATTTTAATTTGATTTGGGTTCAAGAAAATTTTTTCACTGTTAGTAGTAATAATAAAATAATAAATATTTATCGGTTTAAACAGTAAAATTAGGATCTATAAATCACTTCCTTACAAGTGTTTTTTTTTTACGTTTACGGTAATCGGGGAAAAATAACAATTTTATAGTAAATTTAATAAAAAAATTTTATAAAGAATCAAAATCAGAATCAGTACTTGTATCGAAATCGGGAATTTAGTACGGAATCGATAATTATGTCGGAATCGGGAAAATATTTTAATCTTCCCTTCACTAATATATATATATATATATATATATATATATATATATATATATATATATATATATATATATATATATATATATAATATACTAGCATAGGTGTCCGGCGTTGCCCGGGTGTTTGGAGGTGTATGTCAAGCAAAAAAAAAAAAAAAAAAGGTCAATTTTTTACTTTGACCCCTATTATGACAACTTAACATTTATTGTTTGGGGCTCAAATCAAGTTATTAAGTAAGACCCATGTCCGAGGAACCTATATCTAAAATTTTAAGTGTTTAGACCCAAAATTGTCGGAGGAGGTTGATAGATTTTTCAAAGATCAAATTGTTGAACTTTTACCCTATAACAGCGAAATTTCTGGCCGAAAACCGATCACATCGATTTCCCCAAATCTCAGTACCCTATATGTCAAATTTCGGGTCAGTAGACTAAAACTTGCCAGATTTATTGCGTAGGGAAAATTACACACACAGACACACACAGATAGACACTTTCACTTTAATATATATACTAGCATGGATGTCCGGCATTGCCCGGGTATTTGGAGATGTATTTTGAGCAAAAAAAATAAAAAAAAATCGATATAAACAGATTTGTGATCGGTTTTTGGCCAGAAATTTATCGATTAAGGGGTCAAAGTTCAACGATTTGACCTTTGAGAACTCTACAAAACTTTCAATAGAGGCGACGGATTTTACCAAGATCAGTATCGTTTTTAAGTTCGACAAATATCGAAAAATTGTTCGACAAATATCGAAAATTTGGCTAATAACATTAATATCTTCCCCTTCAACTAGACACTTTTCTACAAGGGGAGGTCACTTTTTTCGCCGTATTTTTGAAAGTTATCCACTCCTTTAGATTGTCTAGCCTTAATTTAAAAAAAAAAGTCGCTTCCGGTTTGGCGATGGTCGTAACAGCATAAACGTTAGGTTTTACCCCGTTCTTTTCCTTCTTTGCGGTAGGGGTTCGAGCCTGCCTTCCTACTACTACATTTTTTTTTGTTCAACATATACATCCAAACACCCGGGCAAGGCGGGGCTGAAATGCTAGTCTATCTATATATCTATAAAAGTGAACGTGTCTGTCTGTCTGTCTGTCTGTGTGTCTGTGTGTCTGTCTGTCTGTGTACATTTCCCTACGCAATAACTCTGTCAATTTTTAGTCTATAGACTCGAAATTTGAAATACCGGGTACTGAGATTTGGGAAAATCGATGTGACGGGTGTCAGCCAGAAATTTGGGTGTTAAGGGGTCAAATTTCAACGATTTCACCTTTAAAAACTCTACCAAACTCCTCCGACAATTTTGGGTCTACACCTTTGAAATTTTAGATATAGGTTCCGTGGACATGGATCTAACGTAATAACTTGATTTGAGGCCAAAACAATAAATTTTCAGGGGTCATAATAGGGGTCAAAGTTTAAAAAAATTACCCCCTTTCTTTTTTTGCTTAGCATACACCTCTAAACACCCGGGCAACGCCGGGCACCCATGCTAGTATATATATATATATATATATATATATATATATATATATATATATATATTCCATCCCTTGTATTTTTTATTAAAATTAAAATGCTAATTCTCATACAACACCCCCATCAGAACATATGTCCCAACCATAACATCTCCCCTTCCACCCCGCAGCACATTCTCTCCTTCTCACACTCATTGCTGTTTTTATTTACGACGATGATGATGATGGTGATGATGATGAGTATTCCTATAGTACTATCTAATAATTAGCAAAGATACCCGCGTATCGCACGGGACTTTTCTGCACACTTAGGTACACGATTTGTGGGCCACCTTTCCAGTAAGTGGATGTTGTAAGAGGGAAGTAAATTTCAACTCGATGCTTAAATCTTATCTAACACATTGAATACTGAAAACATACCACAATCAGATCAGATCAGTTTTTCATCATATCCTTTTGTAGAACTTTTCATTGAAGAGCCTCGTGGTAAACTACATTTCTGCTTCTTTGATTTGGAGCCAGAATGTAGAGTTTTTCTGAATTTCCTGTCCGGCTGATGGAAACGTAGAACATACCGTGACAGAAGAAGTCTGATGTCAAGTCTACGCCAATGGTTTTAAATGTCTGACCTTGTCTTTTATTTATGCTCATTGCAAAACACACCTTCACAGAAAACATTTCTAGACAGTACAATTACAAGAACGCCCCAACATCCCCCGGCCTCGCCGCCGACATCCTCCCCGCCCCAATATAAACAAAATGTTTTTTTTTTTGGGGGGGGGGTCAACATGTGGGTGTTCATGTTAGGTTAAATTATCATAGAAAAGTGATTCCCCACTTATTGAAACTAACATTTCTTCAACAAGTCCCAGGGTCCAGGAGTTCATACCATGCAAACGGTAAATTTGTGACGGGTTTGATTATCAGATTTGGTGTCAGAAGAAAAAAATCGGTTTGTGTCAAAAAACGAAAATAAATGTCTTTTTTTATCATAATAATAATTATTTGTCCAATCATGAGAAAGTGAAAGGAGGCCTGGGTAATTATTTTGGCTCGTTTGGCTCTTTTAGGTGTTTTTTTTAGTAAATGCACGGGCGGCCATCTTGCTTGCCAAACTGTAGTGATTACGTTGGATACTAAATGTCTTCAAATATGAATAACTACTCGTTTGCGCCAGTAATAAATGCAATCTTTGTTCTCAGTGCCCCCCCCAAAAAAAACTTAAAAAGTCGATAATTCAAAGGTGAATGCCGAGGGGTCGGTAAACTAAAAAATACCGATTTATGGTAATAATTATACCATACCGATGTATGTGATATCATATATGGTAAAAAAATTATATTTCATATTAAATCTATATAATTATAAAACTCAAATGACCTTGTAACGGGTATTGTAACCAAACATCCGGTTTACAACTTCCGGTTGTGTGTGCGTACATAGACATAAACCCATAACAGCATAAACAAATGAACATAAATCGTTACTTTTGCAGAATTTAACCTGCGCACTAAAATATTAACGTTATTATTTAGAAATTATTATTTAACATGGGATGGGTGCGGATGTTTTGCGACTATTCTGTATTACAACTATACTGTCACAATTTTCTTACAAATAAATCAACTTTAACCCGTTGAAAACGTATTGTTTTACTGTGTACGTTTTCAGCGTCCCAATTGTTTTTTTTTCGCGTTTAAATTAAAAGATATGTCAAAATTTGAATTTAACTTTAAGTATTATGCTATCTGTTCAGTGCATATTTACCTATAAGTATGGTAAACAAACCACTTATAGTTCAATGGCTGTAATTTTTTTTATCAAAAATAAACAATTATAAACAGAACGATGAATTATATCGGCGTAAAACTACTAAATACAGTGATAAAAAAACGGATAACTCAACAATAACAAATAAAAAAGGTTTGTACTCATGCAGAGAGTGATCCAGACGTAACTAAGCGCACGCCCGGCCTTCTCCGGAACATGACGTTAACAGCCGGAGTAAGCCGAGCGTCGCCGAAAAAATTAAGCCGTCTGACGAAACATAAAGCTGAACCAATGACAATATAGCGCGATGGTTTCCAAATCGACGCGCATTCGCGCGAGTTGAAAATTCTAAGCAGCAGATGACAATTTGGAAGAGGAAGAAAAGAAAATACATTAGTAAAAAAAAAAAAAAAAAGCACACCATTTCGTACTTTAACGTTAGAACCCCCCCCCCAAATAAAAAACATGAATTTTACAGCCTTAAGTGAGCAGCAACTGGAGTCCTCGATTTTTGTCAAGAAAAAAAAATTACTGGCACGGACGAAAACTTGTGCATCATGTGGACAAGGAAAGGTAAGCGATGGCTATGCCTGGAGGTGTCAGGCTACCACATGCCGAACCTTTACATCATCCGGACTGGTACTTTTTTTTTTGCCAATCTAGACCTACAATTTCTATTGTGGGCGTTTGAGCGAGCAACACAGAAGACCTCTAGCGCGAATGCGGAATACGATTTACGCACATACACCATTAATAAAACAACGGTCTGAGGAAACAACAACAATATCTGTTTTAATATAAAAAAAAGAAAAAAAATCTATCCCACCCAATTGTTTCAATTTTTCTAGTTTTCTTGAGAAAAAAAAAAAAAAATAAATAAAAAATAAAACTGACACCCCAAAAAACAAAGATAATTTTTTTTCAATTTTTCTTGAAAAAACAAAATTTATAAAAATAAAGTGTTTATTTGACTTACCTTTGAACCTTTTTTCTCGAACAAAAAAATCGGTCAATGTCAAGTTTCTTCCCAACTCCTCAAAACACATTTTTAAAGGTTTTTGGTGGTGCTGAAAACGAATATCACATTTAAATTTGGGGCAGATTAGTAGTTTTCATGATATGAAGAATTTTTTTTCAAAAAGTGGGGGATCACTTTCCTATATAAATTTAACACAAAATGAGCACCCACCTTCTGGCCACGTAGTAATTTCTTCATATCAAAAAAAAATTTAACTGATATTCGTTTTCAGCATCTCCGAAAACCGTCACTGTTTTTTTTCTTTACTAAGATTCTTTCATTTTTTCATCTCATAATATAGGACGCTAATTATGCTGTCAGTAAGTTTACAAAAACATACTTTTTTTATACAACTTGTATAGTTGTTAACAGGTGTTTCAGCAGTTAAATATTTCACAAAAATTCTGTTTACATTAGGGGGATATGGAGCCCTCTAATGTAAACAGAATTTATGTGAAATAGTAAACGATTTTGCTTTAATGGTTCAATGGTTAATGTCGGCACGTTACTTACGGAAAAACGGTTAATTCCACTACAAAAGCACCTGTTAAAAACTATACAAGTTCTATAATTGAATATTCACTTAAAAAAAACCGCTCATGTAAGCTTACTGACGGCATTATTAGCGTCCTAAGTTATAAAAAAATGAACGAATATCTTAGTTAAAAAAAAAACAAAAACAAAAGACAAAAAACAAAAAAACAAAAACAAAACAAAAACAAAACAAAAAAAAAAAAACAGCGCCGGTTTTCGGGGGTGCTAAAAACGAAAATCACAGTTAAATTTGTTTTATGATATGAAGAAATTATTAGGTGGCCAGAAAGTGGGTGCTCATTTTACTTAAAATTTATATAGGACAGTGATCCCCCATTTTTTGAAAAAGTAATTTCTTCATATCATGCCCCAAATTTAAATGTGATATTCGTTTTCAACACCACAGGAGAGACGTTGCGAGCCTTGTTTTATCGTTACTTCCAGGTGCTCGTCTGAGCTCCAATCCCTGGTCTCCCCTCGCCAATCTTTCACGAAAAACACCCGTCTAGCTGAAACCACTGTCAAAAATTTTCCCCCCTCTTTATCTGTGCCAAAACCAAAAGGTAGATTCCATGAACAAAGCTTCTTTCTTAGAAGTGCACACCTGTGAAACTCTGTTCCGTCTGCCTGTTTCCCACCTGACTACAACCTGGATGTCTTCAAGTCCAACATAAACAAATTCCTGATGAATCGCCCCTTAAGTAGATACTTTATCAAATATCAACATTAACGTACTGTACGCGCAATAACCCTTATCCCCAAGAGGCTTCCGGGCCTTGATAAGTGGTGACCACCTTGTAAAAAAACAAAAACAAAACAAAAAAACCCACCGAAAACCTATAAAAGTCGTCATTTTAAAGTTTTTTTGAGGAGTTGGAAAGAAACTTGACATTGACCAAAAAATCTTTAACATTATTTATCTAAAAAATATATGGTGCTAATGCAGAGAGTGACCCGCGCTATTTTTTAAATCGTATGTCCACGTTTAATTAAAGTTTTATGATATGTCTTTTTTTATTCATTTGTAAGGTTAAAGTACAGAATATGTACAAAACACCCTCCCCTCCCCATGTTAAGAATGGATTTTTAAATAATAACGTTATTATTTCAGCATGGATCACTCTCTGCATGAGTACCAAATATATATATAACAAAAACAAAAGAAAACAAAAAATATTATTATAAAATTTTTCTTTACAGTTAATAAAATTTAAACTTTAAGGTAGGTTTTTTTTCTTGTTATGCTTTCATCAGCGACGCTCGGCTTAATTTCCTCAGCGACGCTCGGTTTACTCCGGCTGTTAGCCTCATGTTCCAGAGAAAGCCGGATAGACTCTGAGTTCACTTTCTGCATGAGTATCAAAAGGTTACTTAAAAATTAAGAATAAGCGAAAAAAAAATTACATCCGAATTAAAAATAAAAATAATAATTCAACTTAGAAGAATATTTCGAAATGAAAACAAATCTATTATAGAAAATATTTAATAACGTGCTCAAAGAATTAAACTATCACAGTTATTCCCCTTGGTTTTCTGGTTTGAAAATTAAAAGGTTTCAGATTTACGATAATAATAAGTAAATTTAAGTTAAATAAAATATAAATTGAAATGAAAATAAACTAAATAATTACATTTTAAATTATATTTTTAAATAGTACAGTATTAACGTGGCTATTATGTCGAATATGTAATAAAATCGAGCTAATTATTTAAAATGATTAAATTTAATGTGATATGCTAATAACCATAACTCAGTCGATGTATATGTGATGTTAAGAATGCTATATCTAGAAGTTACGCATAAAAATAAATGTCTCCTTTGACAGAAGTATCCTACAATGGACATAATATTTCTTGACCTGGAGAGGTGTACACACACTATAGACACCTTATATTTCTTTGATCATATGGAGTTGTACACACAGACAAACACACACACGAACGCTATTACTTTATATATATATATATATATATAGATACGCAAAAATATTTCATGCGTGTACGTACGTTATCACCTGTCACACACATTAAAATTAGATCGTCCGATCAACAAAGTGGGGATTGATGGCTTAGTAGACGTTCAATATGAATTAAAATCAGATGAAAATGTAGGTAAAAGACAGAATGGCATGTCAGTGATATGAGAATACAATTTAACATAAATAAAAATGTCTGCGGTTTTTGTGCCAATTTAAGCATTTTGACACGTAGGTTTTCTCATTAGTTTTTACTGTTTATATGAAGACACAAGAAAGAAACCGGGAATATACCGGTAAAAACATGATACACCAGATAATGTACTGCTCCGAGGAAATAGGATAACTACTATTTGGAATACAAATGAAAACATACCCCGCGTTAGTTACATCACAATAATAAGAGGTAAAAACAGAACACCAGAATAAACATTTTTCTCATCACAAACTGATCCCGTACCCCTCTTCCAGCGAAAAATTCTTTCTCTTCACGGATAGGTCTTTCTTTTCTTTATATATATATATATATATATATATATATATATATATATATATATATATATATATATATATATATATATATATATATATATGTGTGTGTGTGTGTATATATGTATATATATATAATACACAGACACAGACACGGACACACACACGCACATATATATCACACACACATATATATATATATATATATATATATATATATATATATATATATATATATATATATATATAAGTCTATATTCCAAATTTCATGATGTCGACTATCTTACAATTTATTCCTTTAATACCATTGACACTTACAATTCTTGACAGTATCTGTTTCGTAGCACAAAACCAACCACTTAATTATTATAACAAACAGTGAATCTCTTTGGCCCTTAACTCATCAGAAGAAATAGCAACAATCAATCCACCAAAAGAAAAAAATTCTTTTGGACCCCCCCCCACACACACATATATATCTATATAGTTTAAAGAAGCTTTGAGTATAAAAATGTAAAAATAAAAATTAAGAATTCAGTTTAAATTCTCGGAAAAAAACAACAAAGTTAAGCCTACCGCAGACTTAGCACCTACATAATCCGACGTCTTTAAAGTTTACAATTCAAAAAAAGAGTTCACTTATATGACGATGAAAAAAAGGAAAGAAAGCATTAACTAATTTTGTTAAATAGAAATCGACTTAGCACTTGCGTAAGGTGATTTCTCAAAAGTCTACAATTATAAAAAGATTAAAAAAAAGAAAAGTTAAAAGTTAAACTACCTTTTTTTTAAATAGAAAAACGGGGATTCTCAGATGCCTACCATGTAGCTGTTTCGGAAATTTAGAAACAAGACAGCTGTAAAATACATGAATCTCCACTGAAAAATAACAAAATGTAGAACAATAGGGTTACTATTTATACTAATATATATATAAAAAAAAAATTATATAAGTAAATTTAATAATAATATTACAAGATCTGTTCTGCGACATGTTAACTAGCATATATATCTATATATATCTATATCTATATATATATATATATATATATATATATATATATATATATATATATATATATAAAGATAAATGCGTATTGTTTTTAATATGCACGTAACCTGCCTGCCTATTATAAAAGAATTTTTCGTCGAGAACCTGTCTGTGCTCGATCATATAATTATTCTCAAGGTACACACGTGCAATCAGTGAAAAAAGATATATCATCAAAATAAAGGTAAATCTTTAATGGATTTTTTTCACCATAGATTTAAGTTTCCTATAGCTTATTTTATTTATAAACTATTAGAGAGGAAAGTTAACCCATACTCTTTCTTATCAATCACGTTTCTTATTAGAAAGAGCCCGTCTTAACTTTCCTTTCTTTTGTCAGTTCATTTGCAGCCCACATAAAGATATTGTAATTTCTTCATTAATGGCCAAAATTGCAGTTTTTATAATTCATACTAAACAAGGTGCGTCGTTCATCGATTTCTTTATCCGTAGGATTTATGTACATTTTAAAATGCATTTATACATTTAAAAAGCAGAAAAAGTAAGTAAATTAATCCGTGTGGTAGACGTGGCCCAAAACATATGTTTTCTAACTCTCATAAAAAATAATTTCAGAAAACCCCGTAAATTTAAATGTAAATTTTTGTCTACATTTTAGTGTTTAAAAAGTATTTCAAGAAAACTAATTTGCATACATATATTTCTATATAAAAGCATGGAGCCTGACTGAAATTGACCTACATAGAATTTAACGCATCTCAGGCTTGAAATACCCGTTTTTTAAAGAAATTTATTATATATATATATATATATATATATATATATATATATATATATATATAAATATGTGTGAACATGTAATTCATGCAGGCGGGTAAAAATATGTTTGTTTTCAAATATACTTTGTACGCAATAATCAATACAGGTTTTGCTTTCTTTATAAATAAAATAATGACTTTAACTATGCGATTATTTTCATTGCATTTAGATTATGCCGCGTACATATGGTGTTTGCCTACGTTCTTAGTACCCAGGATAATTGTTTTATCACCTGTCACACACATTAAAATTAGATCGTCCGATCAACAAAGTGGGGATTGATGGCTTAGTAGACGTTCAATATGAATTAAAATCAGATGAAAATGTACGTAAAAGACAGAATGGCATGTCAGTAATATGAGAATACAATTTAACATAAATAAAAATGTCTGCGGTTTTTGTGCCAATTTAAGCATTTTGACACGTAGGTTTTCTCATTAGTTTTTACTGTTTATATGAAGACACAAGAAAGAAACCGGGAATATACCGGTAAAAACATGATACACCAGATAATGTACTGCTCCGAGGAAATAGGAGAACTACTATTTGGAATACAAATGAAAACATACCCCGCGTTAGTTACATCACAATAATAAGAGGTAAAAACAGAACACCAGAATAAACATTTTTCTCATCACAAACTGATCCCGTACCCCTCTTCCAGCGAAAAATGTTTTCTCTTCACGGATAGGTCTTTCTTATCTTTTCTTTATAATGTATATATATATATATATATATATATATATATATATATATATATATATATATATATATATATATGTATATATATATATATATATATATATATATATAATACACAGACACAGACACGAACACACACACGCACACACACACACATATATATATATATAATGAATGACAAAAGTCTATATTCCAGATTTCATGATGTCGACTATCTTACAATTTATTATTTTAATACCATTGACACTTACAATTCTTGACAGTATCTGTTTCGTAGCACAAAACCAACCACTTAATTATTATAACAAACAGTGAATCTCTTTTGCCCTTAACTCACCAGAAGAAATAGCAACAATCAATCCACCAAAAGAAAAACAAATGCGTTTGGACACACACACACACACACACACACACACACACACACACACACACACACACACACACACACACACACACACAC
Source organism: Euprymna scolopes (assembly GCF_053919585.1). Classification (NCBI taxonomy): domain Eukaryota; kingdom Metazoa; phylum Mollusca; class Cephalopoda; order Sepiida; family Sepiolidae; genus Euprymna; species Euprymna scolopes. Next base: position 33,949,984 of record NC_136496.1, on the reverse strand, counting down.
ACACACACACACACACATATATATATAGTCTAAAGAAGTAAAACATGTAAAAAAAAAATATATATATATAGTCTAAAGAGTAAAAAATGTAAAAATAAAAATAAAGAATTCAGTTTAAATTCTCGGAAAAAAAACAACAAAGTTAAGCCTATCGCAGGCTTAGCACCTACATAATCCGACGTCTTTAAAGTTTACGATTAAAAAAAAAGAGTTCACTTATATGACGATGAAAAAAAAGAAAGAAAGCATTAACTAATTTTGTTAAATAGAAATAGACTTAGCACTTGCGTAAGGCGATTTCTCAAAAGTCTACAATTATAAAAAGATTAATAAAAAGAAAAGTTAAAAGTTAACCTACCTTTTTTTTTAAAATAGAAAAACGGGGATTCTCAGCTGCCTACCATGTAGCTGTTTCGGAAATTTAGAAACAAGACAGCTGTAAAATACATGGATCTCCAGTGAAAAAATATAATGTAGAATATATATATATATATATATATATATATATATATATATATATATATATATATATACAAAAAAATTATAATATATAAGTAAATTTAATAATAATATTACAAGATCTGTTCTGCGACATGTTAACTAGCATATATATATATATATATATATATATATATATATATATATATATATATAGTAATTTATAAAATATATATGGCGATTAAGCTACACTGAATATTCTGCGTTTCATCCACTATAGGATTCGTCAGGCTTATGCGCGAATTTTGCGGTTGCTTCTTGTTTTTATATATGTTGAGGATTTCTAGTTAACAATCAGCTTTCTAGTATCCACCGCGCCCCCTCCTATCAGCCAATGGGCATGCATTTTATCGAACAAAGGATCTGTTTTAGAACTAGGTTCGTGGTTTAAGGTAGATCTTTTCCTTCCTTTTTTGTGGATACTAGAAAGCTGATTGGCTAACTAGAAATCCTCAACATATATAAAAACAAGAAGCAACCACAAAATTCGCGCATAAGCCTGACGAATCCTATAGTGAATGAAACGCAGAATATTCCGTGTAGCTTAATCGCCATATATATTTTATAAATTACTAACTAGCTCTATCTACGACTTGAGCACTTTTGAAGTAAATACTTAAAGTTTACGCATAAATCTATACTTTCGTATATTAAATTTATGTGAGCAAATGAAGTAGTTATATATATATATATATATATATATATATATATATATATATATATATATATATATAAAGATAAATGCGTATTGTTTTAATATGCACGTAACCTGCCTGCCTATTATAAAAGAATTTTTCGTCTTGAGACTTGCCTGTGCTCGATCATATAATCATTCTAAATGTACACAGGCGCAATCAGTGAAAAAAGATATATCATTTAAATAAAGGTAAATCTTTAATGGACACCTTTTTCACCATAGATTTAACTAAGTTTCCTATAGCTTATTTTATTCATAAACTATTAGAGAGGAAAGTTAACCCAGACTCTTTCTTATCAATCACGTTTCTTATTAGAAAGTGTCCGTCTTAACTTTCCTTTCTTTTGTCAGTTCATTTGCAGCCCACATAAAGATATTGTAATTTCTTCATTAATGGCCAAAATTGCAGTTTTTATAATTCAAACTAAAAAAGGTCCGTCGTTCATCGATTTCTTTATTCGTAGGATTTATGTACATTTTAAAATGCATTTATACATTTTAAAAGCAGAAAAAGTAAGTAAATTAATCCGTGTAGTAGATGTCGCCAAAAGCATATGTTTTTCTAACTCTCATAAAAAATAATTTCAGAAAACCCCGTAAATTTAAATGTAAATTTTTGTCCACATTTTAGTGGTAAACAAGTATTTCAAGAAAACTAATTTGCATACATATATTTCTATATAAAAGCATGGAGCCTGACTGAAATTGACATACATAGAATTTAACGCATCTCAGGCTTGAAATACCCGTTTTTTAAAGAATTTTTATTATATATATATATATATATATATATATATATATGAATATATGTGTGCACATGTAATTCATACAGGCGGGTAAAAATATGTCTGTTTTCAAATATACTTTGTACACAATAATCAATACAGGTTTTGCTTTCTTTATAAATAAAATAATGACTTTAACTATGCGATTATTTTCATTGCATTTAGATTATGCCCAGTACATATGGTGTTCGCCTACGTTCTTAGTACCCAGGATAAGTGTTTTATTACCTTATATCTAGAATATACATATAATTTCTTGGTAGCCAAGATATGCGTCTAACTTCCCCGTACGTAGGATTATGCGTCTAACTTCCTCGTATACAGGATATGCGTCTAACTTCCTCGTACGTAGAATATGCTCTAACTTCGTCTTACCCAGGATATGCATTTAACTTCTTTGTACTCAGGATGCGATCCTTACTTTCTAACACACGTTTAAGATTTTCACACCTAGGATAATTAGTAATACACACACTTGAAGTAACTGAAACAGATTTTCTGGACAAAAGTTTTATGTGTACCAATTTAAATGACATAATTATAAATGTGTACCATTTAAAATGACATAAATATAAATGTTTTAATGTAATGTTTGATCACACCATTTACAAGTTAAGATGAAGCTTAAAACGAATCTTTTTAGTCTTAAAACGAATCTTTTTAGTACAAATTTAAATTTATAGTAGTGTCCTATTGCCATGCCATCTTTCAGGGAAGTAAATAACTGAAGGGACGCAATCCAGTTTATATGGTTCAAGCAGAATTATTCTGACCGTTGTAAACTGATAAACCGGAAATAAATAATCATTTAAGAAAACATTTATTTGCTATCATTTGTTTTATTATATAAATTTTTTTAAATATTTATCTTGATTTGAACAAAAAATAATCTAAAAAAAGAAAAATAACCTCTTGTTTACTATCAATATCTTTGCTATTCAAAAAATAAATATTTATTCACACAACCCTACAATAAGTATTTTTTCTTGATTTAGAAATTGACTGATGATTATTCTTTCTCGACAACAATAACTATATTGTTTTCATTTTTAGTTATTTTCTCATTAAATTATCTTTGTAATAACAGAAATTTGTTATAGTATGATATAGAACAGAAATATCCCTAACAGGCCAAGCTTCCCTTGTTCACTTTATGGTGTATGCGTTCAGAGATGATCGTTACGACATTTGCAATAGAACAGGCTTGCTTCGCTGATCAAAAAGAAATTAGTAAGGTGGTAGAATATCGCTTGATGATTCAAAGAATTAGAAACACGCAAGAAAACCATACCTGTTGGCCTTAGCACGAAGTAAAAACAAACAAAAAAACAAAGTGGAAAAAATCAACAGGAAGAGAGTTTCACATGTCTGTGATTCTTGGAAAGAATAGGAAGTTGGGCGCTTCTACACTATTAGGACAAAATTTCGGGAATCATAATACTGAATTTCACATGAAAACAATGGTATCTACATATTTCTCGTATTTTTAAGATATTCATATGCAAAAATTACGAAAATCGAAAGGTAGAAAATTATTAATTTTATTTATTGCGGACTATTATCCTTATCTTTTCTTAGTTGTTTCACGACGTTTCGGCCAACTATTCCCCTGGCCTTCGTCAGGTGGTAACTGTGGCGGGATAGGAACTCTGAATCTCCTGACTGCATCCACTACAATTATTGCCTTCCGTAGTTGTCACCTTACCACGTTTTGATAAAGAAAGCCTCTGGCCGGCTTTGGACAGGATTAAAACCGCTATCTTCAGATAATTCTCGCCTGGAACCGTAGAGATTCAACGTCTATATCCACCGTGCCACATCTCCCGAAGGGCGATCAAGGTTGAATTTTTTGGTCTTTTAAATTCATGTTTATTTATTATCTAATCTTCCATGGTTGGGTCCGTACCAATAATGAATTCCAATTAAATATATATACAGAAATTATTTATTAAAGAAAATAAAAAATAGAATTTGATGAAAACGATCGTAACACACAGGAGAGTTCAAAAGGGAGGTAATTTTCCTTTTAGATTTAAACAAAATGGTCGCAATTTTCACCTACTAATACGATTAAGGTCCTTTTTTAAAATAATCATTAATATTCAGGTAATTTCGACTGTATAATTTGGAAGCTACCATTGTAATTTATTAGAACTGACAAAAAACATCATTAGAAACCAATGTTTTTCATCTGACAACTCCATTTATCGAAGACAAAATTTGGTCCTTATAGTGTAGAAGCACCAGAAGTTGTATTAGAATGAAGTATTAAATCAACGAATCAAAACAGCAGTGTTTCAAATTTTAAAGGAGCATATCAAATAATATATTAATCTTTATTTCAGTTATTGTAACTTCATTCCTCAGATTCTGTAATCAGAAGAGATGTTGCGAGTTTGTCTCTGCTTTATCGTTATTTTCATGGCAAGTGCTCGATCGAGTTTCAATCTATGTTCCCCCCCCTCGCCAAACTTTCACAAGAAACACTCGTCTGGTTGAAAACACTATCAATGATTCCCCCCCATCTTTATTTGTGCCTAAATCTAAACATAGATTCCATGAACAAAGCTTCTTTCTTAGAACTGCACGCCTGTGGGACTGTCTTCCGTTTTCCTGCTTTCCAGCTGACAAGTTTTTGATGAGCCATTCCATATAAGTTAACAAATTTACCGAATTTTCATTACTAGCAATTACTATATTGTCCTATTGACTACTGTGCCCTCTTAACCCTTATCCTCGAGTGGTATCTGTAACTTGATAAGTGGTGATTCCTATGTAAAAAAAAATCGGAAGTTGATTTTTTATTAAAGATATAAACTGACATTTTTAAAATAATAATAATAATAATAATAATAATAATAATAATAATAATAAAATAATAATAATAATAATAATAATAATTGTATCAATTGATTTTTTTTAATTTGGTGTTCACCTTTTTAATTCTTAGATAAAATGATGCAAAAAAAAAGTAACATTTATTATTATTGAATTTCTTAAATGATTATAGAAGCTAAATAGAAAAAAAAAATTATTAGACGGAAGCTATTATACATCGTCTTTCTCGGCAATAGAACTGGACGGCATTTTATTTTGTTTATTTACCGATCAATGATCTGCCGCTATACTAGATGACGTCATATATGGTTGTGATGATGATTTTATCCATTAACGTGTTTCTTTTTTTTTAAATGATTTGTGAGGAAAAATCAATTCCTCTTCACGTCAGTTTCTATTAAATGAAGATAGAAATCAATTTTCATTATTTGTCCATTTTATTCTCAAGAGACAATGGATACTCTCTGATAGGCTACCGGTGAAAAGCTTTGTTATATTTTTACTTGTCGCTGCATATATATAACCTTATAGACAGGTTTCGTCTGGAACCTAGGATCAATTAGCCCAAACCACTCGATCGCCGATGTTGATCCATTAAAATGTTTCATCTTCAGTGTGTTCTTTGTTTCTTTTTATACGGACTTTTGTTATGATATGGTGCAGAAAACTAAGTATTGTAGCATCCGCTCGAAGCATAGTTAAGGATTAAAAGGTGATTACTTGCTAAAATACAACGTTTTTTCTCATTTGTTCTCGGAAACTGCTGGGTCGATCTGACTGAAATTTTTTTTTTTTTTACCTTTGTTATGATATAGTACAGCGAACTAAGTAGTAAGGTATCCGTTTGATGTGCCATTATGGATTAATAGGATTAGTATTTAATGCAAAAATGAATACAAATTTAATCATATTCAATCATCAATTGTGCATAAAAACATAGTCACAGAAAATATGAGAGGAATGGATTACTTTCGTACGCGAGAGGAGGAAGCAGACGACTCTTCTCGCTATAACTAGCCACACTGTGTGCGAGATTTCCTCTCATTTGTAAGGGTACTGTAGACACGTGTTGATTGCGTGAAGCAAGGCTGGACAAAGAGACTCGTCACGTGGATTTCGATCTAGAGGCACCTCTAACCCTGAGATGTCACTCCAGCCTTTCCATTCACACAACAGATCTCATTATGTCCAACAGCTGACCATGTTGCACTTGATCCAGCATTTCTTAAGTTCGATGGCAGTAATAAAATTCAAAAAGATTTGTAGAAATGTTGGAATACATGGAGAACTATTTCAATTATGGATGTTAGAAAAAAAGGGGATGCTTAGATACACGTATAAGCGAGTAGAAATCCTCCAACATGCATTTATTATTATTATTATTATTATTATTATTATTATTATTATTATTATTATTATTATTCTCCTCCTACTCCTACTCCTCAAATTGCATTTATTTTGGAAGGACTCCACCCATTCTCCAAACTCAATTCGCGTTTTCTTTTTTCTTCTACTTGGATCTCACTTCCATTCAGACAGTCCCCTGCTTGTTTTCGGTTTTGGATTAACCGAAAAACAGTAGGTAATCTATTATTTAGAAAGTGTTGGGAGGGTATTACAAACCGAACTTATTATTATTATTATTATTATTATTATTATTATTATTATTATTATTATTATTATGTTTTTCCCCATTTCGTTATCCGAACGGTCGGTCATCGATCAATCAGTAGCAAACAGTTGCTGTGCTAACACACACACACACACACACACACACACACACACACACACACACACACACACACACACACACACACGTTATGTCTTCCTTCTATATAGTATATCTATGTACGTCTTGCTGTGTGTGAGTGTTCTAATGACCGCTTTTAAAATGTCAAGTGGATATTGTGATAGTTTCTTCAGGCTCGCCCGCGTGCATCTGTTCCCATTCCATTATATATGTCTTCTATACAGTTTCTATACATTTATGCAGTCAAGTGTGTATACACGCGGTCGAACTCCTTTAAGGACCCTTAAGTTGTGTACCTACTTACTATAGTTCTTAATTGTACGCGTGTGTGTGTATGTGTGTGTTTGTGTGTGTGCATGTGTTAGGGTGTGTGTGCATATATATGCATTAAGAATTCATCATACCTTTTTTTATCTCTTGTCTTCTGGGATGCGGTTCTTCTTGTCACTGGTCGATGATCTGTAAAGAGCATCCAAGGCGAAAACTCGACACCGATTTTCTGGCAAGGATGTCTTTATTTTGTTTATGAGTGAATAAGGGAGTACTTGCATTGCTGACTTAAGATTTATTGCATTTCCGTCGAAGCATCTGTCTCTGGCTCTCCTGGTCTCGAAACTAACTCAAGTCCGACTGTCTACTAATCTTCGACTTCAATCGACCGTTTACGCCCAAATCCCCATGTGCGTTTCTATTTATATCAGGGTATATCTGTGGGGGTGGTAAGCCCCGTTAAACAGCTTACAACCAAACGCACTGATCCACTTTCTTGCACGAAGGTGCATGCTCTGTTAATGGAAGTCACTGAGTTTGATGTGTTCGACCGGCGACCCCTTGACCTTTCTGAACCTACCTGACACAAGTAAGTTGGGCTCAAATCAGTAGCGCGTTAACTGCATTACTTACAAATAATGTGTGCGTGTATGTACATAAAATATAGTCTGGAAAATATATCTATGGCAAGTAAGCTACTACTACTACTATTACAACTACTACTACTACTACTACTGCTACTACCACCCTCTATTCATATATTGTGCACTTCTGAGGTATATACTGAAAATATATACGCTTTTGAATTTTTGAGATGAAGAGTTGTTATTCATATTATTTGGATTCTTCGGACTACTATCCTCATCTTCAGAGTAATTTTCACAGCGTTTCTGTCGATGTAACCGCCGACCTTCTTCAGGTGTATCGTTTCGAACTTGGGAATGTTTCTGTCGAACTCGGACATTTGGACAGAATTTCGAATAGAACCCTTTATTTGCTTTACAGGGATAGCATGCCCTCGTTCCGTCAACCATGACTGAATAGAGGTCCCAAGTAATTCGCAATTGTACTTTTTCAGACGCCCACACTGAGAAGTGAACCTTCGACATATATATATATATATATATATATATATATATACATTATATATGTAGTATATTATATCTCCTTATAATATTATATGTACATATACATTAGATATTTCCTTCCCGCGAGAAATCATCAGCCTGATTTCTGATGATTTCCTGTAGAATGGAATATGGACGCTTCGGTGAAACTAAATTTCTATAAATATATTACCATACTACTACTACTACTACTACTACTACTACTACTACTACAACAACAACCGTGTCGCCATATATATGATACTAGATTTCCCGTGACACTTTGTGTCAGTATATGTTATAATTAGCTATGAGATATTAATTATGCCAAAAATATGCGCGCTTGCGCGTACAACAGTAACCACCACTTTTAAGTTTAATATCGGGAAAACTACTCATTTGCGGATAATTTAAATGCGATATTCGTTTTCAGCATACCCGAAAACCCAGAAAGTCGTAATTTTAAAGGAAACTGTTAGGATAGAAACCAAATAAGAATTTACCGATTTGTTAAAATTTGTAACGCAAACCAATTTAAAAAGCTTTTTCGGTTTTATTTATATATTTATATTGTTAGGAATGCAAATAAATAAAATGCATAAATCTATTTAAAAATAAATGAAATAAGACAGAAGATGATCCCGTAAATTGTCGATTAAAAAAAAAGACTTTTATGGCTTTGCTTTTGTTTATTTACGCATGCTCAGAATGTGTGAAACGAAAGTCGGAAACCTTGTTGGGATCCACATCGTAAATGCTACTTTGATGAGAAGATTAGTATTTGGCCATTTGTGACAAATCGTTGAAACAGGCCTTCCCGAACAATGTTAGCCAAAGTTATGGATTCAAACACAACAGTTCAGATGCGTGAATTCCTTGTTGAAAAAAGTTTGTTTGAATGGCAATAGAATTCATAGAACAGAAAATATTTCAGTTCGCTACCAAATTTAAGGCTTTTAACATCTTTACAGTCATTTTTGTCTGTGTTTTATATTTTTCTTGTTTTTTATTTTCATTTTTTCATTGCTTCACAATTTTCGGATTAGTAACACGTTTTAATATCATGGCTTTTATTTATTAGTTTGCAACCTCCACCTCTTCCCAAAGCTGCAAGTCATGCACTCTATTTCGATTGCTGTAGAGATCACCTAGTGCCACCCTCTCTTCGATTATTTACTCTGTAATCAGTGTTTTAAGTTGACTTCACCTTTTTTCAAGTTTATCAGTTCCACCCGTATCACAATTACCAATAGCATTATTGTTTAATTGACCACTTGCGATCCATTGTATTAACCAGGAGAAATGGCCTGCTGGATCCACTGCACAACGTTTCAAAATTCAGCAAGGTATTACTCGGCCACATCTACATCTGTTGGGATTGAATATCGAACCGTTTAACCAGCTTCCAAACAGTTCAGATTTAAATGTGCTATAGATTTCTTCAATGGAATCTAATCCATTCAACACCAAAAGGCCCCAATGAATGTAGACGATTTAATTCAAGCAGTGGAAGACAGTTTTGAGGCATTGAAAAGATCGAAGTTGAACAACATTTTCCGCACTTTACAGCAGACAATAGTATATTTTATTTTGTTTGATGGTGCAAATAATTACAAGCTGTGGAACTCTGTCTGCTTCCTACTGGACTACAACTTGGATGTCTTCAAGTCCAACGTTAACAAATTCCTAATGAACCGCCCCCTTAAGTAAACACTTAATCAAATCTCCACACTAACGTAATGTACTTGCAATAACCCTTATCCCTGAGTGGCTTCCGGGCCTTGATAAGTGGTGATCACTGTGTAAAAAAAAAAAAGCTCAAGCTGCTAGAAAGGACTTGTCCTGCCTTGATAGAGTTCAAAATAGACTTCGTAGCCTCGTAGGAGATCTCCTTTTCTCTTCCCTGCAACCTCTATCTCACAGAAGAGATGTTGCGAGTTTGTCTCTGATGTATCGTTATTTTCATGGAAAGTGTTCGACTGGGCTTCAGTCTATGGTCCCCCCTCGCCTAACTTTCACAAGAAACACTCGTCTAGCTGAAAACACTATCAGTAATTCCCTCCACTCTTTATCTGTGCCTAAACCTAAACGTAGATTCCATGAACAAAGCTCCTTTCTTAGAACTGCACGCCTGTGGAATTGTCTTCCGTTTTCCTGCTTTCCGGCTGACTACAATATGGTTGTGTTCAAGTCTAACGTAAATAAGTTCTTCATGAGCCGTTCCATAAAAGTTATCAAATTTACCGAATTTTCATTACTAATGATTACTATATTGTCCAATTTCTACTGTACACTCTTTAACCCTTATCCTTGAGTGGCCTCTTGGCCTTGATAATGTGGTGATGCCTATGTAAAAAAAAGAAGCATTTGTCAAAATTACAGTTAGAAAGAAAATGGCAAACTTCCTACTTCAATTTTGATTTCAGATTTGAAATATAAACATTTATTGATTAAACACATTATGGAATTTGGACATTACTTGTATTATATTATTCAATTGTATATTGCCAATCTAATGTATTAATGGGATTGTAAAATTATAAGATGAAATTAACATGTACTTCATTCAACAATCCTATCTCATCAAATTTTGAAGTTGAGTCCACAAAGGATTTCCGATCAAATTTAACATTTTTATGCACTAACAAACGGAGAAAATGTATATCCCTACCTCTACAATTAAACAAATGCAACTTTGTCTGTATGTGTGGGAGTTCGTTCCTTATAGAATCCGAAACGGCCGAACAGATTTTCTTTAAAATTTACTGAAATTTAGTGTATAAATCTGGGAGTGATCTTAGAGTTAAATTTTGTCCCTGAATACCTCCCGATAATTACCGATAATCGATAATTGAAACCGTTATTTTAATTTATGGTAAAGCCCTTTTTTCCAGGTCCTCGCTTAGCAACAGTGATAGAACAACGGGCCGTGAAAATTCTACTGTGGTTAAGTTGATAGTGTGTTTTTTTTCTTTTTTTTTTTTTGCATGACGTAATCTGTAAGTTCAAACTCCGTAGTAAATTTCTTAACTTTTTTTCAAAAAACTTGAAAATTTACGTATATATATATATATATATATATATATATATATATATATATATATATATATATATATATATATATGACGTGCTTTATAGGTTCACACCTCGCACGTAAACTTCTTAATGTTTTTTTTTTCGTTAACTGGAAAGATATTTTAATTAAGTTACTGCACGGAGGCATGTGAAGCTTCCTTTCGGGCGATTTCATCAATTTCGATGACAATAAAAAATATAGGAGTATCATTGATCATCATTCAATCCCAGGCAATATATATATATATATACTAGCAGGGAGACCCGACGTTGTCTGGGATTGAATGATGATCAACGATTATTTCACACTCCATATTTAAATATGTTTTTATTATTTCAACCATACATTATTGTAATGATTTAAGACAAAAAACCCCGAGGTTGAAATAATATATATATATATATATATATATATATATATATATATATATATATATATATATATATATGGACCATAATACATTATGAACCTGCAAAGATTAACAAACGATGTGCTTTCTAGTGGAAAAAAGTTCTGCTTGCATCATCTCCTTAGTTACTGAATCTCTGTTAGTACTCATGGTGTGTGGATAATGAGGATAGATGTTGACAAAAAAAAAAACAACGCCACCACCACCAACAACGCCGCCACCATAACGCCACCACCAACACCAACAACAACAACAACGCCACCACCAACAACAACGCCGCCACCACAACGCCACCACCACCACCAACAACAACAATGACGCCGCCACCACCAATAAGAACGCCGCCACCACAACGCCACCATCACCACCACCAACAACAACAACAACGCCACCACCAACAAAAACGCCGCCGCCACCACCACCACCACCACCACCACCACCACAACAACAACAACAACGCCGCCACCACCACCACCACCACCACCAACAACAACAACGCCACCAACAACAACAACGCCGCCACCACCACCACCAACAACAACACCAACACCACCAACAACAACACGCACACAGGAAGAGAGAAAAAGAGATAGTGAGAGAGAGAGAGAGAGAAAGATAGTGTGAGAGAGAGAAAGAAAGAAAAGGCAAGGGAGAGAGAGAAAGAGAGAGAAAGGGCGAGAGAGAGCGAGAAAGAAGAAGAAGAAGAAGAAGAAGAAAAAGAAGAAGAAGAAGAAGACGAAGAAGAAGAAGAAGAAGAAGAAGAAGAAGAAGATTTCTCCAATTTTTTACATTACAAATTATAAATTTTACAGTTTATACATTCAAAGAAAAGATTTTAAACCCGCAAATATATTTTTCAACTTTTTATTTTTATTTTTACATAGAGTGAGTAAAATACATACAATGGAATTAGGTAATCGTGTAGATTAGTGATTTAGACGAAGGGTATACAATTGCAAGATTTTGAAAGAAAATTTTTTGACGCAAATAAAACTGAATATCAAGCAAGGATCATATATATATATATATATATATATATATATATATATATATATATATATATATATATATATATATATATATAAATAACGTATTTAGGCAGCATTCTTTCACTTAAGCA
>NC_136496.1:33874935-33929935 GCF_053919585.1 Euprymna scolopes | reverse complement strand
TGGGCGATCCCTGGTTTAATAATGATTCCTGTAGGACTAAATATTATTATTATTATTAATAATAATAATAATAATAATAATAATAATAATAGCCACCTACATTAATTAATTAGTTAATTAATTAGTTAATTAATTAAATCAAGATATTTAAGCACAATGACATGTTATTCAGTAAAGAAAACAAAAAAATATACAAAGTGGACGAATAAAATGACAAACATAAAAACGAAAATAAAAAGATTGGAGGCCATTCTGGCGTCCATCCAGAGTCTATATCCGGGCATCGATAGTGCACATCCTGTGACAGTTTTTATAGAAGGTCAGTGGCCCATTCTGGTGTCTGTTTTGCTCAAGGACTAGGTGGAGGACCCGCGGCCGGCCAGCCAGGCGATCTTGGAGGTCCTCCGGCCTCAAGTCAACGATTATCCTTCTCCTTGTGTCGACAAATAAGAACGGGTACGGGGGAATGATGGAGTATATAGTCGCTGACACTACCCATCACTGTCCGTCGTAGCTTTCCCATGCCGCGGGTTCCAGTCACAATGAAAATGGCGCTGGCCTGCCTGGCAACCTCCAGGACAGCGTGGCCGGGTTTCTCGCCTGGCATGCGAACAAATTCATATCTTATCTGCAAAAAAAAAAAAAAAAAAATCAATAAAAAAAAAAATCAATAAATAAATCATTAAAAAATAATCAAACAAAAACAATATCGATTATTCAACTAAATCAAATTTATTGGCAGTAAATAACCAAGTGAAACAAGTAATATAAAAACAGATGATATCTATCTATCTATCTATCTATCTATCTATCTATCTATCTATCTATCTATCTATCTATCTATCCCTTGCTCTCTTTTCCTCCCCTCTCTATGGGACGATTCCAATATTTTCCCCGATTCCGATCGATCGATGCCCCCGTTTTGTTTCAAGAAACAATGGATACTATTGTAAAGGTAGCTACGCGTGTAATTGTGAGGCAAGGGTTGCGCAATCTCCAATCACACCTCTCCTGAATCGGCACTGTTTGAGGAGAAGTCCAGGACAACTAGAAACAATGCTGAAATAACTGGAAAGTAACTGCAGCACCTGGAATTCCCAAAATGATCACCTATTTTAGTACTGACCAGGCTCAATTTTGTTTAACTTCGGTGATCTAATGGGAATCGTTGTCTCAACGTGATTATGCCGTGATTATGCCGATATAATTACAGATTCCGTACTAAATACCAGATTCCGATATAATTACCGATTCCGATCTTTATAAATCTCTAAATATTTAACTATACATTGGACATTTTTTTCCCGATTACCGTAAAAACACATGTTAAATGTGCATATATTTTCTCAAACGTAAAAAAAAAAACAAAAAAAAAAACAAAACTTGTGGACGTGATGTATCGATTTTTGTTGTACTGGTAGGTCAAAATCAATAAATATTTACTATTTTATTACTACCAACAGTGGAAGATTTTTCAAAAAACAAAATCAATAAAAAAAAAAAAAGATAATTAAAGGACTCGTTTTTGGCATCGGAAAATAGGCACAGTTTTTTTTTTTTAAATTCCGATACCGATTCCGATACTCCAAAAAGTTCCAATTTTCCGATGTCCGGTTCTGATTCCGATTAATCGTCTCAACACTAACATAATCTAAATATGATTTTTTTTTTATTAATGAGTCACCACTTACCAAGGCATAAAGGCCACTTGAGGATAAGGTTTAAATATAATTCTCGATTACCGATAAACAATATCTTGAACGGATAGAAAACAATGCGTTAAATCTTTAGAATTTGATTATTTAAATGTACGGGTTGACAAGAATTTGGTAACATAAGACTTGAAAACGATCGTGTCGTAGTCAGCTATGAAGCAGCCCCGTTATATTGTTTTCCACTGATATAAAGTCCTTGGAAAGAAACTTTGTTCATGGAACTTTATTTTAATTTTAGGCACACCGAGAAAAATAGGAAAATTCCTTACAGTTCGGGATTCCGGGTGTATTTTCGAGCTGGACATGAAAATTTATGAGACACTCCCTAACTTAACGTCCTTACAAATGACTTTTGTCTAGTTTTCAAATCGACACATGAATTCACAATAATATATTGGAATTCCATTTATTCTCCAGAAAATTATAAACATACGCGTTTCGCTAGAAATCAAATTACTACAACATATCCTCCAGGGTCAACTTCGTGACAATGTAACAATGTGTGTATCTGGAATTTATGCGACACTAGTCTGGGTGCCCGGTGTTTGTAGGTGTGTGTTGAGCAAAAAAAAAAAAAAATATATATATATAAATAATAATAAAAAAATATAAATAATAATAATAAAATATAAATAAATAGATAAATAAATAAATAAATAAAGTGGTAGTAGGCAGGCAGGCAGGCTCAAACCCGTACCACAAAGGAGGAAAAAGAAAGTGAAAAAAAAAGAAAAAAAACATGACGCGTTAGCTGCTGCGCCCACGTCAAACGGAAGTGACGTAGGTTCAAATTAAGGCTAGACAATCGAGAAGAGGTGATGACTTTCGAAAATATCGGCGAAAAAATGACACCTCCCTGTAGAGAAGTGCCCGTTAGAAGGTAAAGGAATTCATATTTTTGGCCAAATTTTCGGTATTTGTCGTCCGAAGGGCCGGCTTCAAAATAATACCGATATCGTGAAAATCCACCGCCTCTGTCGAAAGGTTTTGCGAGACATACATACATACATACATACATACATACATACATACATACATACATACATTTAAACAGACAGGTGAGATTTATATTATAGAAGATGGTACATCAGAGAAACTGTATCTATTGAAGGAGATGGTTTGAATACCTATTAAACACCATTTTCAAGCATATTCAATTTGTACAAAGATTTACCAGGACAACCGATATTAAGAATCTTCATGTTATGCATACATACATATATACATGCATACATTTATATACATACATATATATATATGCATACATTTATATACATACATATATATACATATATATATCTACATATATATGTACATATACATATATATATGTATGTACATATATATATGTACATATATATACAGGCATACATACATATATCTATATAAATATATATAGACATACATATCTATATACATACATATATATATACATACATATATATATATATATGTACATATACATATATATATATACATATATATGTACACCCATACACACACACATATATACATATATATACACACACACACACACACACACACACATATATATATATATATATATATATATATATATATATATATATGTATATATATACTAGCAAAAGTACCCGTCGTTGACTGGGTTCAAAAACAGCCTACAGAAAATGGACTCTGATTTATGAAAGTATGATAGGTTATGAAAAGGAAGGGTTGTAAATTTGGGGTGAATTTGGGGGTATCAAAACCAAAGCAAAATATTATGAAAGTAAAAATGAAATAGATAAACCCCATAATTTATTATACCATACCTGTTCACACTGAAACACTTATCACAATATTCTGTGGATCTATATTAAAAAAACCTTGTTAAACTTTGTGACATATTTTCATTGTATGGAGGACAGGTGCGAACGAACACCCCATAATTTTATTATACCATATTTCTTCAAACTGAAACATAATTATCAAAGTATACTTACGCAGATAGCTATGAAAAGTCTTTATTAAAGTTTGTGCCTATTTCCATTCTATGGAGACCAGGCGCGAACGTAGACCCTCACAATTTTATTATACCATCCCTATTTAAGTTAAAACATACTTATCAAAGTATTCTTATGTACATCTATATCAAAAACACTTGTAAATGTTTTTTTTTTAAATTTTTAATTTTTCTATTTCCATACTTTGTGGACCAGGAGCGAACGCAGACCCCACAATTTTAATGAACCACCGTTCTGCCAGATCAAACATACCCATTTCTGTCTCTCGAAACATCTTCTATCATTATATGTAATCAGTTGTTTAAAATAGTCAACCATATAGAAACCTATTCGTGACCACACACACACACACACACACACACACACACACACACACTGGATATAGTGTGACCCGGATATAAGAGAGTTGCAAGGCTTGGATAAAAAAGAAGTCTCTTTCGAAAAGAGGGGGATAACTTTCGAAAATATCGGCGATAACAGCGACCCCTCACAGTAGAAAAGTGCCGAGTTGAGGGTTAAGGAAATCATGTTCTTGGCCAATTTTTCGATATTTGTCGTCCGAAGAGTCGAGCTTGAAAACGGTACTGATCTCGTGAAAATCCGTCGCCTCTGTCGAAAGTTTTAGGCAGACATACATACATACATACATACATACATACATACATTTAAACAGATTTTGAGATTTATATTATAGAAGATAACACTGTACAGGAAACTTTCTCAACCATGCCGTGGCTAATAAAACCTTACCTCATCCTTCAAGCTCCTCAGCTTAAAATTCACAGGCAACAGGAATTGGAACAAATACATTAAGGATATTGCCAAGGCTGCTGTAAAATAGGTGAGTTCCCTTTACCGTGCTAGAAAATTATTTATATCAAAGAGTATCCTATATCTCCACAAAGCTACCATTCGCCGTTGCATGGAGTATTATTGCAATAACCGGGCTTGTGTATCTACCACCAGTGTCTCCCTTTAAGACAGGGCCAAACAGTGTCTCAAATCTAATAGATCTTGCGCTATCGGCAAAGCTCCAACCCTTATCCTATCGACGCAGTACTGCACCTCGTGCCTGTTTTACAAGTAATTTAATATAATGTGTTCTGATGAACTCATTGAACTCGTATTCTCTTGACGTACATACTCCTAACTAACCAGACAAGCAGCAAAATCCCACCCTTCTCTGTTAAGGTCCCTAAACGCGAGAAAGCTTTCTACTCTTATAGTTTCTTCTAACCGACTGCTAGTTTTTTGGAATTGTCTTCCTGCTTCTTGCTTTCCTGACTACTAAACTGCAGAAGTTTAAATCTAACGCGAACAGACATATCGCCCGCGGACCAAGATCAAAGTGTAATATCTGTTTTATTCAGATGCTGCACTTCAGTTTCTTCTCTCTCAGTGGAGGAGAAATCCTTCACGATTGAGACAATTTTTAATTTTTGTTCTTTTTCTCCACGTTAAAAAAAAAAAAACGACCCTGGTGTCTAACTCTGTCCCGTGGAGAGGCATTGTAAATAGGAACTATTCACATAGTCGCTTGTAGATATGATCTCAATTATTAGCCCCCTCCCCACGTCCAAGTGGTAAAATGCATTCCTTGGGGCGAAAAAAAAAAAAAAAAGAATAAAAAACTAAAAGCGCACCCTGCGAATTGTCTCCCTTTATTCCAACGGCTATAAAAATAGAAATAACCATGCCTTTACAGAAATGAGGACGATGGCTATCAGTAACATCCTTCTTTGAACATAGAGAGAGGCGCGTGTACACTGGGTCTCTAATAAAACATTATAACTTTCACAGATTGAGATTGTCTTTGTTTTATTGCCTCATCTCGATAAATATTTTATGACCTTCTAGACGCTCGTAAAAAGAAAGCAGTACTCATGTATAATGACAGTGATAAACTCGACACTTTCACGCCTTTAGTTTTCTAAGGCGGCTTCGCTAGCCCGTTTGGTTTATCTAGTAATCTGGCTAACAGCTTTGTTTAGGTCGCCTGCGTTCAAATAAAGATACGCCTCACAACAACAGGTTTGCATAGCATCAAAGGTTAATGATATATCTCGGAATAGAAAATGGCTAAAGAAAGGATTGATACACTGTAAAATTATAGTTTGCATATTAAACAAAGAAAGGATTGATATGCCGTAAAACTGCAGCTTCGGTAGTAAAAGGATAAAGAAAAGGTTAATCTAGCGCAAAATTGTAGCTTGCGTATTAAATAAATAAAGAGATATGTTTGTTTGAAGTGGATTGTAGCAACCGCTCCAATAAACAGAAACTACATCTCACAACTTCGAGATTTGAAATTCATTTCCTCCTGGCTTGTCCAATTACAAGTCAGCTCTATGTCACGTGACAGAGTATATAAAAGGCGAAACGTGAAACCATTAACTCTCTTTGGTACTGACCCAGCCTGGGAGCAGACTTCGCCTGGGGCTGCTGCCCCAGGCAGGACGTGAGTACAACGAGCTAGCTATATATCTCTTCAAACTCCTACTTGCTTCCACGTGCTGTACCCAAACGAACACTCTATCTTCACACAAGAACATCTGTCTCTTTCTTTCTCCTTCAACAGGCCTGACCTATATCTAATTGTCGGATATTTAATCTCTTCACTACTATAATACAAGCGCGTACGAACACTGAATTCTCTTACTAATACGTTTCTCTTTTGTACTCTTCTACTAAACGCCACTAACGAAAGTAACAAATAAAGTTTATTAATATAAAATGAAACTTCCATTTCGTTGTTTTCTCATTTCTATAAGATACTCCCTGGAAGAATGGTATAATAACAACAAAACAAATACTGCACTATTCCTAAAAAGGCGGAGGTAATGCCTCCAGTAAGTCGCCTTCAATCTAGTAAGTCGCCTCAATGAAGAGTTGTTCGTAGACGTCACTGGTAATATGCTTAAGCCATAGGCCTTCAGTGTATCTTTCGACGTCTCTTTCAAACTGCTATAACCATCCGTATTTATGGCTTACATCAGCCAATCTTATTCTTGTACGGAGAGACCCGGATGTAGTCATCGGATGCTTTAGCGACGAAAATTTTATTCAAAACGTAAGCATAAAAAGGCTAACGAAAATGTGGATGAGGTAATACTTGGGAGATAAGGAACAGATACAGTGTAATCCTGACATAAGAAACCTCTTCTCCGAACACCGCAGCTCTCTTATATCCGGTTTACACGAATAATTGGGGTTCTTATATCCGGGTTACACTGTACATTAAAGGAGGCTTAAATTTAGGACCAGAGAAAATCTCTCTTATATCCGTTTTTTTTATATTCGGGTTACACTGTACCATATTGCTCTTACAAGAAAGAAGATGTCATATATATATATATATATATATATATATATATATATATATATATATATATATATATATATATATATATATATATGAGAACAAGTAGTTAATAAAACATGTTAAAAACATATTGAAAAAGAGGCAAAAACATATTTAATTTTAAAAAGGAAACACTAAATAAATGGATAGTTCTCAATCTGCGGAGTTTCGAAGAAATACTTTCCTTCTCATCAGAGGGTAGGATTTAGCAAAATGCGGGATCGGATTTTGCTTATATATATATATATATATATATATATATATATATATATATATATATATATATATATATATATATACTAGCAGTTCAGCCCGCCTTTGCTCGGGCCCTATGTACTGTTTATAACTTTATGTGTGTATATATATATATATATATATATATATATATATATATATATATATATATATATATATATATTAAAAGGTTTGACTCATGTCCAAGTAACCTAGATGTAAAATTTCAAGTGTTTAGACCTAAAATTGGCTGAGGTGTTTGGTAGAGTCTGCAAAGGTCAACTCTTTCAACTTTGACCTCTTGGCAACCACATATTCGCCCCAAAATACGATTAAAAAGCTTGCTGTATGTCTGAATACCCTTTATGTAAAAATTTCCAATGTTTAGACCAAAAATTGGCTGAGTAATTTGGTAGAGACCGCAGAGGTGAAATTTTAAAAACTTTGACCCCTATTATGACCCCTTAAGATTTATTGTTTTGGGTTCAAGTTTGATCTAAATCCAAGTAACCTACATCAAAAATTTCAAGTGTTTTAGACCCAAAATTGGCCAAGGAGTTTGGTAGAGTTTTCAAAGGACAAATCGTTGAACTTTGACCTCTTGACAGCCAAATTTCTTGCCGCAAACCTATTAAAAATTTTTCCCAAATCTCACTACCCCTTATGTCAAATCTTAAGTCTGTTTACTGAAAGTTGACAGGAATTTGATAAGGAAATGCGTACACACAGACATACACAGAGATAATTTCACTTTTATAGAGATATAGATATATACACACACACGCACATATATATATATATTATTTAAATATTATTTATTAATTATTAATTAATAATTACTACGTGCTTAAAAGTAAGTTATCTATATACATGCATGTTTCGGAGTCTACTCCTTATCACTATAGCTAGAGTTTTATTGGCAAGGATCGAACCTATAATAATTGATATTTAAATAAAAAAGTAAAAACGCCCTAAGATTTAGGCGAAGAAAAATGTAAACAAAGGGCAAATAACTCTTTTCTTACAATAAGAGAAAACGCACAGGGAGCGAAATAAAGAAATTAATCGGCAATAAAAAATAAATCAAAATTCAAACAATCTTATATATATATATATATATATATATATATATATATATATATATATATAGATAAATAAATATAGATATATATATATATATATCTGTGTGTGTGTGTGTAAAAAATTAATTTCCTTTGCTCGTACTACTAATAAATATTTACTGTTTTTAAACTGTCACTTAAACTAATATCATAATAACATCAAAATACGATGTAAATTTATTTCATCGTGTACAAAAAGTGAAACTTTGCATAGATTCTTTACGTAAAGAATGCATTTGATTCCGAAGGATATTAAGAAATTACATAAAACATTTTTGTCAAGTAAAATACTGTCAAACATTAGTTATAATTGAATTAGAGGTAAAATATAAAAAGTTTTGTGAATTAAAAAAAAACAAAATTGTGTTTTAGGGCTTTTGTTTGTTTCTTGTTATATCTTTGGCTTTTGTCCGGCGAACTATTAACTGGTCCCTTCTTCAGGATTGGAAAATTTCACAAAAATCATGACCCCCTCCCCAGAAAAAAAACAACAAAAAAAGAAAAAAAAAAGAAAGCAAAGAAAAAGGAACCCCCCCCCCAAAACAAAACAAAAAACAAAATAAAACAAAACAAAACAAACAAACAAACAGACAAAACAAAAATAAAACAATATCCATTATTCATCTGGAGATGAATTTGTTATATATTTCTAAATAAAATTTTTTTCACCCGTTCGCATGAAAACACACTTGGCGTAAGTATTAAAAAAAAATTAGATTTACTTATGTCTGGTTGTAAATACCAATTTTCTAAGTATATAAAAAGGAGATTTAATGCAGATGAAAGACAATAAAATCTAGTAATAAAAATTATACTTGATTTATTGAGGTCATTTCGGCAGTTTAGTTTTCAACATTTCTCTTCCACTAACAAGACACGTAAAAGACTGACAACGTTCCAACATTAAAATATAAGTGTATTTTGTTAAAGACATTCAAAATGAATTTTATATATAAAACAAACGTTACAAATGTGATTTTTTAAAATTAATTTTTATTACTTATGTTAAGTGTTGAGACATTATGTTGAACAAAGATGGCGACAGTAAACCAAATCGGCGAAGAATTAATGAAGTCCCGATCTTGAGTGTTAAGTAATTCCTAGTAACAAAGATGGAGGGAAGAATCAATGCAGTCCCGATCTTGAGTCGTTTCGAGACAGAGGCGACGGCCAACTGATTGAATCCAAAATTGGACATTTTTTATAATAACTTTTGAAGCTTCTGACTGGTTGATTATTATAACTGTGGTTATAAAAACAACCGCCGAAATCATTGGTGTCATATCCTCATTATAATCAAAAATATTTTAACAACTTATTTACACTTAGAATTATTATTATTGTAGATTAACACCGTCAGCTAAATCGACCCTCAAAACAATAATGAGATTCTACATTTTAGGCAATTACGTGTAAACACAATGAAAAACATAAAGAGAAGAAAAAAACACAAAACTCCTAATTATTTACGAATTGGGAGTGCAGGATGCTCTTTTCTCTTCCCTGCAACCTCTTTCCCACAGAAGAGACATTGCGAGTCTGTATACTACTTTATCGTTATTTTCACGGCAAATGCTCGTCTGAGCTTCAATCTATGACCCCCCTCGCCAAACTTTCACGAAAAACACTCGTTTAGCCAAAAACCATTATCAATAATTTCCCAGACTCTTTATCTGTGCCTAAGCATAAACGTAGATTTCATGAACAAAGTTTTTTCTTTGAACTGCACGCCTGTGGAATTCTATTCCGTTTGCCTGATTTTCAGCTGACTACAATTTGATTGTCTTCAAGTCTAACGTAAACAAGTTCTTGATGGAACGTCTCCCTAAGTAATCCAATTTACAAAATTTCAACTATGTATGTTTACTACATTATAATCCCATTGCCTAATGTATACCCATTAACCCTTATCCTCGAGTGGCCTCCGGGTCTTGATGAGTGGTGATTCCTATGTAAAAACGTAACATACTGACGGAAGAACAAGTCTCGTTTCAAAACAAACCTTTTTGGCATCGGATTTTGCCTTGTATTTGATTTCAAGACGTCGCACCTTTTCGTTGACTTCCATCAACAACTCTTCGACACGTGCCGGACCTTGAAAGACAGAAGCCAAATAAAAATAAGAAATAATATATACAAACAAAACATGTACAATTATTAAGATACATCAATAAGGGACTTAGACTAATCTATCAAGTTACTAGGTTGAATTGTAATATTTCGTTTCAAATAGACCCGCATTTCACACATCAATATTTGATTCTATCTATTCTATCTTTTTTTTTAAATTCATTCCTGTATGTTTTAAGAGTGTCACTCAATGGAAGTGAAGAGGAGATTGGTTTTCGTCTGCACAGACGAAAGAGGAAGCGTGTCCAACCAATTGTTATTACTGATCTTGATTTTGCTGATGACCTAACATTACTAACTGAAGAAAATAGGTCAAGCCCAAGAACTCCTAAGCCAACTAGAAGAGGAAGCGCGATTGGTGGGTTTGTACTGCAATGCCAAGAAAAAAGAGATACAGGCCTTCAATCACGTTGACCCAATTGCAGTGAAAGAACTTGATGGGACTCTGCTCAAGGTTAAGTTAAGTTAAAGAAGATATGGTCATCAACTCTCTCAGAAAAGTTGTAAGTAAGACTCTTTGTTGCCACAATAGAAACAGTCCTTCTCGATGATGCTGAGGCATAGACTCTTACAAATGTGCTGAAGAAGAGACTGGATGGCTGTTACACGCGGATGCTCAGGATGGCCCTCAATACTTCATGGGGGAGCCACGCAGCAAACCAACAACTTTATGTTGACCTACCACCAGTATCACTGAAAGTCCAGCAGAGAAGGATGAGAGTAGCCGGTCACTGCATGAAATACAGCGAAGATGAAGCCAGCAAGCTAGTTCTCTGGATAAAGATGAACACCCAAACCGTGACAGAAGAAGAATGATCTATATTGACAACCTGCTACAGAATACAAGCTTGGAAAGTGCTTGGGACTTGCAAACTGTCATGCGAGATCGAGAGAACTGGAAAAGTCGTGTAGATTCAGTGGTGAATCGTCATGAAAGACAACAGAGATAAGATGAGATTGAGAGAGTTAAAATATTTTTGACGTCACTTTGTTTGAAGGATCTTGAAAGACAGAAACAAACTCCTTCAAACTCCTCGGCCTAACATTTGCTGGCAATATGAACTGGAACAAACACATTAAGGACATTGCGAAGGTGGGTTCCCTCTATCGGGCTAGAAAACTATTCACACCTGAGAGTATCCTGTATCTCTACAAGGCCAATATTCGTTCATGCACAGGCATCTACCACTAGCATCTCCCTCTTGGATAGGGTACAAAAAAGAGTTTTCAGTCTATTAGGTCCCACTTTGTCAACTAGGCTCCAACCTCTGTCCCATCGCCGCGATGATGTATTTCTGCGTCTGTTTTACAAATATTTAATGGAATGTGCTCTGATGAACTCGTTGCATTTCTGCCCCCCCCTCTCAACGTACATATCCGTAACAAAACCGCATAGCAATAAAATCTCACCCCTTCACTGGAGTTTCTTCCCTCGAACAACTAAACTTTGGAATTCTCTTCCTCTTACCTGCTCCTGCATATATATATATATATATATATATATATATATATATATATATATATATATATATATATATATATATATATATATAAACAAGTAATATAAATAATAATAAAATAAATAACGCAGATCATATCTATATCTATTTATGTATGTATCTATCTATGTATGTATCTATCTATCTATGTATCTCTCTCTCTCTCTCTCTCTCTATATATATATATATATGTATATATATACTAGCAGGGGTACCCGGCGTTGTCCGGGTGTGGAGAGGTAGTGTAGTAAAGAACCCCGGGAGGTGTTAAAAAAGTGGTAGTAGCTGGGGGGGGACAATAGTAGGCAGCCCGGGTGGAGAGAGGTCTTAAAAAATGTAGTAGGAAGGCAAACTTGAACCCGTAACGTGAAGGAGAAAAAGAAGGTAAAAAAAAAAACAAAAAAAAAAAACGTAACGTCTTAGCCGATGCGTCGATGGCGAAACCGGAAGTCGCGAGCGTTGGAATTAAGACCAATCAATCCAACGGAGACGACGACTTGCGAAAATGTCGACGAAAAAAGCGACCCCCCCTTGTAGAAAACTGCCTTTTTTGAAGGCAAAGGAATTTAATGGTTTTGGCCAATTCTTCGATATTTTTCGCCCGGGAGACGAAGTTTTGTAACGATACCGATCTTGTCAGGATCCGTCGCGTGTGTCGAATGTTTTTAGCAGACGTACATATACATAATGCTTTTAGCAGACATATATATACATAAACAGACGTTTGAGATTTATATTACAGATTATATTTAGACATATAAAAGTAGCCAATAACAAAAAATACATGCAATTAGTCTGACGATATAATACGGGGATGAAGCATATATATATATATATATATATATATATATATATATATATATATATATATATATAATTTACTAGCTGGGGTACCCGGCGTTGCCCGGGAGAGTAGAGGTGGTGTAGTAAGGAGATTAAACAAGGACGGGGTGTAACAAAAAAAAAAAAAAGAAAAAAAAGAAAGAAAGAGCGAACGGGGAAAAATCACATAAATGTAAAAACTATATAAAAAAAGCAATAATAATAATAATAAAAACAATCCGGCGTTGCCTGGGTGTGCCGGCCGAGTAAAAAGAAAATCAAAACAACAACTGGCTGGAGAGAGGTGTTTAAAAAAAAAGTGGTTGTAGCCAGGCAGGCAGGCTCGAACCCGTAACGCGAAGGAAGGAAAAAGAAAACGTGACGTCTTGGTCGATGTCTCCATCGGGCAACCGGAAGTTTAAAAGCATCGAAATTAAGCATAGTCAATGGAAAAGAAAAGATGACTTGCAACAATGACAACGAAAAACCGATCCCTCCTTATGGAAACCTGCCCAGTGTAGGGTGAAGGAAAATATGTTTTTGGCCAATTTTTTTTTTATATCTGTCGTCCGGGACGTTGGCTTCAAAACGATACCGATCTCGTCAGGATCTGTCGCGTCTATTGAAAGTTTTTGGCATACATACATACATACATACATACATACATACATACATACATACAGACGTACATTGAGATTGAGCTTTATATTATAGATTATTTCATGTACCTTTAAAAATTTTCAACAACAGTACTCAGCACTTATGTAGAGCTTAGGAGCAGAGTTGTGTTGGTTAAAACACTCACGCACACATAGACAAAGTGCCTTTTATATATAAATAGATAGATATTTATATAAATGTGTGAGAAAGAGAGAGAGAAAGAAAGAGAGAAAGAGAGAGAGAGAGAGGTGAGGAGAGATGCAAGCAGACAAGACAGAAATAATTAAAATGAAAAACGAAGCACAGTAGAATATAATTAACTATTAACACTTTGCAGATTGATTGTTTTATCGCAGCCTAATTCATATTGGAAATCATTGCCAGCGTTCTGTACCAAGCGGTAGGGGTTGTTGGGGCGTGAAGATGGTTAAAAATAATAAATAAGATTAAAATCGCGCCGACCAGTGAAATTCTAACGCACCATATCCTTCCGATGGTTACTGAACTACAAACGATGATTACGCAAACAGAACACAGAAACAAGTTATAGCGGTGTTTTTTTTTTTTTTTTTTTTTTTTTTGAAAGAAAATGTTGATTAAGTGAGATAAAAAGGGACAAACATTTCAAATTTAGAATTCATTGTTAAATAGCAAATTGTGTTTCTTTCTGGATGGGATTTTAATATTAATGACATTGGAAGTTAATACGATACTACTTAAAAATAGTGTTATTTAGGAAACTTTGGACAACGGGGAACTCATTGACTGCTGGCTAGGAACAGGGTATATATGTTTTAATACTACAGGTCATCTTTCATGTCCTCGTTTAGTTTTAATCTTTTATTTTTTAAGCGGTTTGTATGCGTGTTACGTTGGTACAGTGGTAACGTCACCAGCTTTGAATGATATAGTTTCGATTTCGGTTCTAGCTGATGGCGCCTAAATATTTTCCTTTAATTTTGAAATCATGACTCTATAATAGCATATACGAAATCTGGACAAATTAAAATATCATATTTAAGCGTATTTTACGCCTACGCAAAGCTCCCCCCGTTAGTATATATATATATATATATATATATATATATATCATATTTAAGCGTAGTATATATATATATATATATATATATATATATATATATATATATATATATATATACTAGTGGGGAGGGCGGCTTTGCCCGAGCGTAAAATACGCTTAAATATGATATTTTAATTTGTCCAGTTTCGTATATATTATTATAAAATCATGATTTCAAAAGTAAACGAAAGTATTTGGGTGCCATCAGCTAGAATCGAAAACGAAAGCAAAACTGTAGCATTCAAAGCTGGTGACGTTACCACTGTGCCAACACGACGCGCATATGAACTGGTTAAATATTAAAAATTAAAAAGAAAGTTGAATGTACAAAATGTATAACGATTTTTTTTCAATTTTGACCCCTTAAAAATTATTTAAAGCGGCTAAGACCCATAAAAAAACGGCCCGTAAAAAATCTAATCATTTGAGGCCCCTAGCGCCATTTTGCGACTTTTAGTTTCGGAGGAGATAGAGTTTGAATATATGGAGACAGAAAGACAGGCACATAGCCTTTTATATATTAGATTACTGAGTTCAAAAGTTTAAAAAATTAGTTGGATGCTATCAGCTAGAATCGAAATCAAAACATTTAACGCTCCAGTCGCATTCGTTATCATTTGAGCTAACCCGGCATAGATATAAGAAAGCTGTAAAATTAAGCCACTTTTAGCTATGATTAGTTTTACGCATGCGCAAACGAATAGAAATATGTCAGCAAGTTGAAATGAACATTTTGCATTTCATCTTGCAAATTTCTATACGCATTCATCCACCCAAACAAAGATTTGACTCGTTATAAACCATCTATATATCTACTGTATTATGTATATTGATATTTTTGTCTAAACTAAAGGAATTTTTATTTTCGTTTTAATCCAGAGTTTATTTTATTGGAGGGCTGGACTTTTTAACATTAAAAACAGATCTTATGTCCGTCCCAGTCCTCATGGGGAGACATATAAATAGGGACAATAGAAAATATGATATAATGAATGTTTAATTGGGAGCCCTTCATGCGGTGAACCGGTGGAAATCACAATAGAATCCCTATCTCCTTTATAATATAGTATGGGCCTTACTGATATTGAGTTTGATCTTTAACCAATTACTTTTAATGCAAGGAAAGAAAATAACTTATGAGTAACATTATGAGTGATTACAAAGAATTTGATTGGAAGAGAGAACATATTTGAAATTCAAGCTGACACCCCAAAATACTTCCCATCGAATCTTTAATAAAAAGTACTATCCTTTCTTAAATCTATCCATATTTAATATAAATAGACTTCGGTCTACGCCTGACTTGCACTCTAAGGTTTAA
Source organism: Euprymna scolopes (assembly GCF_053919585.1). NCBI lineage: Eukaryota > Metazoa > Mollusca > Cephalopoda > Sepiida > Sepiolidae > Euprymna > Euprymna scolopes. The sequence goes on along the minus strand of NC_136496.1, from coordinate 33,914,006 downwards.
TGATGCATGTGTAATTTTTTCAACTCGCGATAGTTCAGTCCTATCTTATTAAAAAAACATCAGAAAGACTTACGTTGGAAAAAAAAAGTGAAAATCACACATCCCCCGCCGCCTAAAATGAATCTATCTTTGATGTGGATAAAGAGTGTTTGTTAAAAAATAAACTATTCTCTAATTAGGAGGAAAACAGTCTGCTATTGTGTTCATTTTGATAGAAATAGATATTGATACTGTTGTGATCTTAATTTTTTTAATTTTTAATTTTTTAATTTTAATTTTTTATTTTATTTATTTATTTTTTTTTTAAATTAAGGAATAATATATATATATATATACCAATCAGTACGGACCCGACTATGGAAGATCAGATAATAAATAAACGTGGATTTATAAGATCAAAGAATCCAACCTTGATCGCCCTTCGGGGCCCGTGGCGCAGTTGATAGAGACGTTGAATCTATACGGTTCCAGATGAACATTGTCTGAAGATAGCGGTTTCAATCCCACCCAAAGCGTGCCAAAGGTTAATTGGTCAAAAACGTGGTGAGACGACAACAACTACGGATGGCAGTGATGGCTGAGAATGCAGTTAGGAGATTCGAAGTTCCTATCCGTCACGGTTACCACCTGACGAAGGCCGAGGAAGTTGGCCGAAACGTTGTGAACCAATAAAAAGATCCAAAAACGACAACTAATAAAAAGATGAGACTAATAGTCCGAAATAAAAAAAAAAAAAATTAAAAAAAAAAATGAATTCCAATTAAGGAATAATATATATATATGTTGTGATCTTGTTTAGGATCAGAATTAGACATAAGACAGAAATTGAGTAAACAGATTTATTAACAAAGAAAAGTAGTTCAAAAGATTTACTAGAAAGACTGTTCGGCCCGACTATCAAGGCTGTCTGCTGGATTGTTAACTTCTTTTTAGAACGATACCTGCAGCTATATTATTATATGTGTATAGGCAAATTACTATAACACATACCAAATTTCATTCTCATTCTCTCTAGTCGGGGTTTACCCTTGACTCAGAAGTCAAAAGGGTCTAGGCCATTGGTTGGCAACCCCCAGCCCGCGGGCCACATCCGGCCCGTGAGAGAATTTTGTCTGCTCGGTAAGTGAATTTTGTCCGACCCGCCATCTTACCCTGGACACCATCTAAATACAGACAAATCAAACCAAAGTGACAATTGGGGCCTGGATATATCGCGTGTAAATTAAAAAAAAAATTCTTCTTTTTATCTGAAGATTACCATACTTTTTATTTATTTACTCTTCCAGAAATCTTTTTTGTCTAAGCAAAAACAAACCCATGGAAGCTAAGAGAAGAAAAGTGGATTTCGGGTGCCGATCTTTTAACAATTCCTGGACAAATAACTAATTTTTCATTGAACATTTTTCAAAATGTGTTTGCTTAATTTGTCAAAAAACCATTGCCGAGGAAAAAAAAAAAATTCAAATATTAAACGGCGTTATGAAACTCGTCATAACCATTATAACAATTTTACCGGAAAAGCCCGAGAATAAGAAGTTTCAAGGTTGAGAAATAATTTAACAAAGCAATTATCTTTTGTTTTTATTAGAAAAATTGAAGTGTCTGAAACATTTGCGCAAGCTACGAAGTGTCAAAACTAATTGCAGAAAAGATGAAACCTTTTATTGATGGAGAGTTCTTCAAAGAATTATTATTCAAGGTAGCAGATGTTTTTGTCCAGTAAAAAGGGAATTATTTTCTGCTATCAGCTTGTCGGCAAGAACAGTAACAAGGCGTCTTGAAGAGCTGGCAGCAAATGTCAGGATTGACTTGGTGGGGGGATTTTAAACAATCAGGAGTATTATTCTTTTGCTATCGATGAAAGCACAGATATGAAAGATACTTGTCACCGTGCAGTGTTTGTGAAGGGATAGAACACCAGCATTTGATATTGTGGAAGAATTTGTGAAATTGATTCCTATGAAAGAGCATTGGAGCAGATATTTTGCAAATCATAATAAAATTGATAACCGAAATGAATCTGGATTTATCAAAGATTTCTGGAGTAATCACAGATGGAGCACCAGTAATTGTTGGAGAGAAAAAGGGCTGTGTTGCATTGCTTCAAAAGCATATAAGCATTGATAAAATAATAATTAAACTTCATTGCATTATTCATCAAGAAGCTTTGCGTGCAAAATCACTGAATTTAAAGGACATCATGGAAATCTCTTCTCTCAATGTATATACTCGTTCTAGCATTTTTCCACGAGTAAGCCATCGAACATTTGCAAATATGTAAGGTCGCCATATCCTGCTTCAATTTGTTTAAGTGATTCTTGAAATTGGTGATGATTTAGTCCTCTTGACAATATAAAATTCACTGTTTTCACGACCACTGCCGTAATATAAAAAAAAACAATTTTCATTATTTCAGCTGTTTTGAAAACTTTCCAATGGGATACTATGCATCGTCACGCTGGACTTATTTTGGAATACATTCTATCTAAAGAACTATTTTGCATTTTTGATCAACTTGAGAGGAGTTTCATGCAAGCTGAAATAGTATACGCAGTTTGTTTGTTTATATATAGTTTTTCCATATCACACATGTGTTCTCTTTTTTATTTGGCAATTGATAACTGCAATAAATTGCGCTTTCACTTAATGCCTTAACTAGCAAATTCAAGCATTGCTACAAATATAATTTGCTGATTTCTTTATGTCCTCTGATGAGAAGAATAACAAGAATAGCATTCTTTGAAACTCTGCGGAATAAGAACGTTGTAAATTGTTTTATGGAGTATTCAGTCGAACAATAAATTTTGATTGTAAAGTTCAACTTTTTTAAGTTTTAATTTTCTTTCTCTTATAATAAGCTCTACTCTCTATTGCGAATTGAGCTTTTTTAATTCGGTTGGGATTAAATTTTCTACATATAAATACTGTTATTTATATTAGTTTGAAGTTTACCATTGCGTATATCAGGTAAACACTACATCCATTTGTTTTTCATTAATACATATATACTAGCATGGGTGCCCGGCATTGCCCGGCATTGCTCGGGGGTTTGGAGGTTTATGTTGAGCAAAAAAAAAAAAAGAAAAGGTGGTAGTAGGAAGGCAGGCTCGAACCCGTACTGCAAAGGAGGAAATGAACGGGAAAAACATGACGACTTTGCTGTTACGACCATCGCCAAACCGAATTAATTAAGGCTAGACAATCGGTTGAACTTTAAAACGATACTCGTTTTGTCAAAATCCGTCGCCTCTGTCGAAAGTTTTAGCCAGACATAAAAACATACATACATACATACATACATACATACATACATACATACCGGTAACTCAAATTTTCGACAAAACCGATCAAAAAGCTTGCCCTATCTCTGAATACCCTTTTTATAAAATTTGAAATCTTTAGACCAGAAATTGTCTGCGGTCTCTACCAAATTACTCAAAACTTTTACCAAATTACTCAAAACTTTTAAAACTTTAAAAACTTTGACCCCTATTAAAACCTCTAAAAATTTATTGTTTCCGGCTCAAATATAATTATTAAGTTAGATCCATATCCAAAGAACCTATATTTAAAATTTCAAGTGTTTAGACCCCAAATTGTCGGAGGAGTTTGGTAGAGTTCTCAAAGGTTAAATCGTTGAACTTTGACCCCTTAACAGCTAAATTTGTGGCCGAAAACAGATTACAAAGATTTCCGCAAATCTCAATACCCTGTATATCAAATTTCAAGCCTGTAAACTGAAAATTGATAGCGTTATTGCGTAGGGAAATGTACACAGACAGACAGATACTTCACTTTTATATATATACTAGCATGGGTGCCCGGGTGTTTGGAGGTGTGTGTTGAGCAAAAAACAAAAGTCGTAGTAGGAAGGCAGGCTGTAACCCGTACCGCGAAGGAAGAAAAGAATAGAAAAAACGTGACGTCTTTGCTGTTACGACCACCGTCAAACCGACGTAGGTTTTAATTAAGGATAGACAATCGAAAGGAGAGATGACTTTCGAAAACATCGGCGAAAAGAGGTACCCCCCTGTAAAAAAGTGCCCAGTTGAAATTGAAGATATTAATGTTTTTAGCCAATTTTTCAATATTTGTCATCTGAAAGGTCAAACTTCAAAACGATACTGATCTTGTTATCTGGCCGAAAACGGCTTACAAAGATTTTTCCAAATCTCAATCTCATGTATTTCAAATTTCGTGTCTGTAGACTGAAAATTGACAGAGTTATTGCGTAGGGAAATGTACACAGACAGACAGACAGATACACAAACAGACAGACACTTTCACTTATATATATATATATATATATATATAGAGAGAGAGAGAGAGAGAGAGTGATATGTGATTATCAACTTCCTTAAGTTACAATTATTTGTGCAAGTTTTGAAAGTCGCAGTTTTTAATGGACGTTTGAAGTTCAACATCGATCATATCAAAACGGACAATTAATCTTGTAGTTGTAATTTCCCGCGGGATATTTCGTAATCATAATCAGCAGGTTCTAATGAGAATCATCTATTAAACATTGACATTTCAAGCTGAGAATAGCAACGTGATTGACATGCGTGTGCAAATAAAGGTTATAATCTGCCCAAATGTGAACATGGATGAATAAATAGTATGACATATGGCGAACATTTAAGGTATCAAATATAATCTCTCTCCTTCCTCTCGCATTCCCTCTCTCTATGAAATATCACTCTTCTTCTCTCCGTCTTTTCCCCCGTTTTTGACTCTTTCACTTAAATCACCCACAGAGGCTGTTTCGTTGTCTAAAATTAATCAATCAATGTGGCTAAACGTAGCAAACGTTTAAACGCTGGTACTATATATATATATATACATATATTCTACTCACACAGACGCAGATTGTATTACTACATATAACTTCTCTATATCTAATTCCCTGTCATAGATGGTTACGTTTCCAACCCGTTTCCCAGACCAGCAAGAACAGCACGCATCACTTCTAGATCTGTTTCTGACCACAGTTCCCGATGACTGTGTAACTAATGCCCACAGCCCACTTGGGAACGCCGATCATGCAGAGGTAATAGTTGAAACAGCCATAAACTTTAGAGCCAAACTGAAGGGCCAGTGCTCAAAACAACGAGATATTATAAAAAGGCTGACTGGGAAGCCACCAGGGATCTCATCAGGGACACCCCATGGCAAAATATCTTTTCACTTCCTGCTGAACAGTGCGCAAATGAGACCACTGAATGTTTGAAAACAGCAATTGAAGCACATGTTCCCACACAGAAATTTCACAGGTGTATGCTATCATAAGAAATCTTGACACTGCAAAAGCATGTGGACCTGATCTCATCCCGGCTGTGCTATTAAAAAGTGCTCCGCCGAAGTAGCTCCAGTTCTCTCCAAAATTTACAACAAATGTCTTAATGAATCTTGTTTTCCTGCCTGCTGGAAAACTGCTTCTGTAGTACCAGTTTTAAAGAATTCTGGCGAAAGAACTGACCCATTAAATAATCGCCCTATTAGCCTCCTCCCACTTTTTGCCAAAATATTCGAGACAATAATTAACCAAGCTCTATTCAATCACCTTACAGATGCTAAATTTCTGACTGACCAACAATATGGATTTAGACAGCCCGTTCAACAGCAGGCATCCTAACTGTAATCTCAGAACGTATATACCAGTCACTGGACAAAGCGGGGGAGAGTAGAGCGGTAGCTCTAAAGATATCTAAATATGACATGAATGTATTCTTAGGAAAATCAAATTATATGGTATCACTGGAAGAATACATGACATAATTAAATCCTTCTTAGATAAAAGAAAAATCCAGGTTGTCCTCGATGGTCGTACATCTAAACAGTGCAATATAAATGCGGGAGTGCCTCAGGGGTCCTCCTGGGACCTCTGTTATTCCTAATATTCATAAATGACCCCCCGGACAAAATTGCCTGTCAAATGGGTGTATATGCAGACGACACCACACTCTATAACAGACACGACAGGAAAACAAATGAACACATATCTAAAGAAATGGCAGAAGCACTAGAGGATGACCTCCGATATGTAGTGGACTGGGGACATAAATGGATGGCCACATTCAATGCTGCAAAGATTAAACTCGTTTCCTTCAATAATTACAAGAAACCTTCTCTACCACCAATAGCAATACCCAATGACTCTTTATCTTAAAGTGCGTCCTTTAAACTCCTCGGCCTAACGCCCCCAGAAAACATGAGTTGGAACAATTACATCGAGAGTATCGCCAGGACCGCTGCGAAGAAGGTAGGTTCTCTATACCGTGCTAGAAAGATACTAACGCCCGAAAGTATCCTATATCTCTATATGGTCACCATTGCACATGTATGGAATATTGTTGTCATATTTGGGCTGGTGCATCTGCTACTAGTCTCACGCTCCTAGACAAGTTTCAAAAGAGAGTCACCAATCTGATAGGTCCTGAACTGTCATTTAAACTTAAGACCCTGTCCCATCGACGAAATGTTGCACCCCTCTGCCTTTTCTACAAGTACTTTAACGATGAATGCTCTGGCGAACTGCAAGCACTTGTGCCCCCTCGACGTAAATACCCCCGACAAACCCGACAAGCAGCTAAATCCCACCCATTCACAGTAGAGATCCCTAGATGTAAGAGTCTTTTACTCCAGTAGTTTCTTCCCCAGGACAGCTAGACTTTGGAATTCCTTGCCGGGCCCCTGCTTCCCCAACTGTACTGACATGCAGAAGTTCAAGTGCAACGTGAACCGACATCTTGCTGCCCAACTCCCTACACAGTACCCCTGATGCCTATGTCCCTGATAGTAGCCCCCTACAACAAAGTGGCAATGTGCCTTGTTTGGAGTGAAAATGTAATATATATATATATATATATATATATATATATATATATATATATATATATATATATATATATATATATATATATTATTATTATTATTATTATTATTATTATTATTATTATTATTATTATACTAGCCTGGGTGCCTGGTATTGCGCGGGTGTTTGAAGGTGTGTTTTGAGCAAAAAAAAAAAAAAAAAGAAAAAAAGGAAAATTGCCAGCACAAAAAAAAAAAAAGAAGGAAAATTGCCAGCACAAAAAAAAAAGTAAGCAGGCTCGAACCTGTAATGCGCCAGAGGAAAAAGAGGTGAAACAAAAATCCAAACTGTCTTACCGAAGTGCCTACCGGGGCTGTGACGTCACGTGCGGGCGAAATGACGCATTTTAATCAACGTCCTGAACGCGAGGGTTAAATGACTTGCAAAAAATATTAGCAAAAAAATAGACCCTCCCTATACAAAAGTGCCCAGTAGAGGGTGAAGGAATTAATTGTTTTTGGCCAATTTTCGATATTTGTCGTCCGAAAGGTCGATTTCAAAATGCTACTGATTTCGTGAAAATCCGTCGCCTCTGTCGAAAATTTTAGGCAGACATACAAACAAACATACATACATACATACATACATACATTTAAACAGACAGGTAAGATTTATATTATATTGGACACAATATATAGTAATGATTTAAAAAGTAAGAAAAAAAACAATACTCGTGCGCCACCACTGATAATTCGAAGGCAAAAACGTTCAGCTTACGATCTACTTTTTTCTTTGACGTTAATGTCTGAGCTATGAAGACATGTTTGCTGCGAGGCTAGCACATGAACCAAAAGATATTAAGTTACGCATGCATATTCGTAATGTCATCGTTCGACCTGTTAAATTCCATTTTTTTAATTTTCACACTTTTGCACTGATTTTCCCCGGCTAAAACCCAAATATAAAGTTTCGCATGGGTTCGAATACACTATATATTAAGTTTTTTGTCTGGAGTTGACAGAGGAGTTTGGTAGGCAATTTTTTTTAAAAAGAAATATATATATATACGCATACATAAATATATATAGAAAGTGATTTGTGTTTAATATAACCTTTTTTTACGCAAATATTACGTAAGTATACGTAAATAATGTAGAATATCTGCATGAATAAAATTACGTAAAAAAGTAAATTAAAATATATAAAGTCGATGAGAAGTCAATTAGAAATATAGGTCGATTAAAAATTATATATATATATATATATATATATATATATATATATATATATATATATATAATTTTCCAGATTAAATTTTAAATAGGAAAAACCTTTTTCACTGACCTAGTATATATAATCATAGACTTGCCATCGATTTAGACGTATGATGTCCGCCATAACAACTAAGTTGTTCGGAAATCCACGCATATGATTTGTTGTACAGAACTAACGACACTTCTTTGTACAACGGCTTATACCTGTCGGTGCAATGGCTGCCACAAGGTAGAGCAGACAGTAGACATCAGGTTTTTACATTAGAGTTTTCCTTCTTCTAGATGCATGTCCTAACGAAGAGCGGGGGTGCATCTCTCCCAGTGGATTAAACGTGCCTCCCAGATACCAACCTGGAAACATACATCGCCTAGCTTTCCCAAATGGTCACCCATGTGGTACTGGCCAGGCTCATATATATATATATATATATATATATATATATATATATATATATATATATATATATATATATATATATATATGCGTGCGCGTGTGTGTGTACATATGCCTAATATAGAAAAGAAATATAATAGAACCCCGGGATACGGCATTAATCCCATACGTGGTTAGTAAAATCGCTGTATGGAGACCTAAGCCAAATTTTATACGGTAAATATAAAAAATTAGTAACAAAATACAGTACCGTATATATATATATATATATATATATATATATATATATATATATATATATATATATATATATATATATATATATAGTAATTTATAAAATATATATGGCGATTAAGCTACACTGAATATTCCGCGTTTCATCCAACTATAGGATTCGTCAGGAGTTGGATGAAACGCGGAATATTCAGTGTAGCTTAATCGCCATATATATTTTATGAATTACTAACTAGCTCTACCTACGTATTGAGCACTTTTGAAGTAAATGCTTAAAGTTTACGCATAAATCTATACTTTCGTATATTAAATTTATGTGAATAAATGAAGTAGTTATATATATATATATATATATATATATATATATATATATATATATATATATATAATAGACATGTATATAATCAAATAACATTATAAATAACACTGTTAAACGGGACAAATACTGTAACCAGGGGCCGGGAAAACATTGTATTCCACATTGTAATCTGGAAAAAAACCCGCATCCCGGGACACCGTATACCAGTGTTCTACTCTGTGTAGCTACGTGGCGAGTAAGATCAAGTAAATGTTACTGTGATTGTTAGATTCTGTTAAATTTCGTCTGTATCACCGTTTTTCTTTTGGCAGAGGCGAAGTCTCTCAGGCGATACATCTTCCGTTTATTTTAGATCATATTTCAAACGAAACTCATTTGGTGCCGTCGGCGTTGTTCGATTTGTTTCAATCTGCCATCGAAGTAATACGAATAACTGTTTGACGCCAGGGAGAAGATCGTTGGCACAGACATAATGATGATTCCCTCAACATAAATCAATATGGCGTACCGATAAATGTTTGAAAAAAAAATCCTTATATCTTCTACTTTTTGGACCTATGTCCAAACGTATCACAGAAAAATGGAGAAACCAAAGATTATCAATAATTTAAAATTTTTAAGGAACTTAATTTATTTCCTGTCTCAGCACAAAAAGAAAAACAGTTTAAATTTTTCCATTTAATTATTTGGTCTATTATTTGGTCTATTATTTGGTCTATTATCCTCATCTTCTAGTTGTTTTTCACGACATTTCGACCAATTATTCCTCTGGCCTTCATCAGAAAAACCACGACGGGAGAGGAATGTCGAATTGCTGCCTTCAATAGCTGTTGTCATCTCACCAGGGTGAAGACAGCAATATGTTTTTATGTAGACTGATGTGGTTCTCGGCTGGTTAATTGTGCCTGTGTCAGATACACACTCGAGAGTCAAAACAATGAAAAGAATATGCTGTTGTCATAACCCTCGAATGCACTCATATATCACAAACATATACACGTATATCTGTGTATGGTCGTGGCTCAGAAGCTAAGGACTAAAGGTGAAGATTTGTATGTTTATGATTCGATTCTAGCTGATGGCACCTAAGTCATATATATATATATATATATATATATATATATATATATATATATATATATATATAGGTCTGACTACTATATATTAGGTTTAATATAATAATCGATAGAGAATTGTCTTTATAATAAATAAGTAATCTGCTTGAATTAAAATATATTTAAGCGTATCTTACGACTTAACATCAAGATTTAACATAAAGAATGAGAGTTCATATAGAAATGTTGTTTTAATTTGAATAAAATAAAATACGCATCAAGTGTACTTGAAAGCCAAATCACAACGTAATATTATGAAGAAAACCCCCCAAATATTTTACTTGTTTGAAATATATACATGTATATATATATATATATATATATATATATATATATATATATATATATATATATATATATATATATATATATGTATATATATAAATATATATATATATGTATATACATATATATATTTATATATATATAATAGAGAATGTGTTTTGTAATAATAAATACGAAATCTGTGTGAATTCAAATATATTAAGAGTATTTTACGACCAGTAAAGTTAAACATATAAAATAAAATACGCATCAAGTGCGCTTGAAAGCCAAATCACAACGTAATATAAGGAAAATAAACTAATATTTTACTCGTTTGAAATTTATGACAAATATATTTCAGAGGTATACTCCATCTTCAGCGTGTTATTTTGTTTCTTTTTTTCTTTTTCATCTTCGTAAAATACGCTTAATATATTTGAATTCACACAGAATTCGTATTTATTATTACAAAACACACACCTCTCTCTCTCTCTCTCTACACACACACACACACACATATATATATATATATATATATATATATATATATATATATATATATATATATATATATATACTACCATTTGGAAAATCTTTGTGATCCGTTTTCGGCCAGAAATTTGGCTGTTAAGGGGTCAAAGTTCAACGATTTGATCTTTGAGAACTCTACCAAACTCCTCCGACAATTTTGGGTCTAAGCACTTGAAATTTTAGATATAGGTTCCTTGGACATGGATCTAACTTAATAACTTGATTGGAGCCCAAAACAATAAATGTTAAGGGGTCATAATAATGATCAAAGTTAAAAAAATTGACCGTATTTTTTTTTGCTCAACATACACATTCAAACACCGAGGCAACACCAGGCACCCATGCTAGTATATCTATAAAAGTGAAAATGTCTGTGTGTGTGTGTGTGTCTCTGTGTGTACATTTAACTACGCAAAAACTATGTCAATTTTTAGTCTACAGACTCGAAATTTGATATGCAGGGTACTGAGATTTTGTAAAATCGATGTCATCGGTTTTCGGCCAAACATTTGGCGATAAAGGAATCAACGTTCAACGATTTCACCTTTGAGAACTCTACCAAACTCCTCCGCCAATTTTTGGTCTACACACTTGAAATTTTAGATATAGGTTCTTTGGATATGGATCTAACTTAATAACTTGACTAGAGCCCAAAGCAATAAATGTTAAGGGGTTATAATAGGGGTCAAAGTTAAAAAAAATTGACCGTTTTTTTTTGCTCAACATACACCTCCAAATACCCGAGCAACGCCGGGCTGAAATGCTAGTTTTTCGATATTTGTCGTATGAAAGGTTGAACTTTAAAACGATATTGATCTTGGTAAAATCCGTTGCCTCTCTCGAATGTTTTAGGCAGACATGCAAACATACATACATATACATACATACATTTATATGTTGGTAACTAAAAATTTTCGATCCAAACCGATGAAAAAGCTTCCCCTATCTCTGAATACCATTTATGTAAAATTTCAAATGTTTAGACCAGAAATTGTCTGAATAATTTGATAGAGACCGCAGAGGTCAAATTTTCAGTCTACAGACTCGAAATTTGATATACAGGGTACGTGGATTTGGGAAAATCTTTGTAATCCGTTTTCGGCGAGAAATTTGGCTGTTAAGGGGTCAAAGTTAAACGGTATGACCTTTGAGATCTCTACCAAACTCCTCCGCCAATTTTGGTTATAAACACTTGAACTTTTAGATATAGGTTCTTTGGACATGTTTCTTACTTAATAACTTGATTTGAGCCCAAAACAGTAAATGTTAAGGGGTCATAATAGGGGTCAAAGTTTAAAAAATTGAATGCTGTTTTTTTTTTGCTCAACCTACACCTCCAAACACCCGGGCATCGCCGGGCTGAAATGCTAGTATAATGGAAAGAAACGTTCATGACAAAAGATATGTGCACGTGCTGACCGGAAATTCGCACACATGTAAGCCTATTTGCTTGAACCAAACTACCACCGCACTCTTCATAAACTCTTAATTTATAGAAAATTTTAAATTTGTGTATTTTCCTCTTCTGCAGAACGTCAAACACAAAGGCCAGGCGAAGTTTTGAAGAGCCAAACACACTCATGTCTACAAAACACCCCTAAGTTATTCGTTCAGCATTCCTTGGTACGGGCGCCTCAAACGATTAACAGTAAATAATTACTTTATCAGAGATAATGTATAGTCTGGGAGGGTTGACCTCATAGTACTAAACAGAACCAGAACCCAGCCCAACATCAACAAAGTGCCAATCGCTCTGAAAGTCGACGTCGTATCCTCTGTTTAATATTGGGCGAGTAAACCCACTAGTATATAATTATGTCATTTGACGATAAGAGGAAATGGAATTAAGTCGTAGTTAACCTGGTGATATCAGCGTTAGCACGACTCGATAGGGGAAATTAAAAGAAACGGATGAGACGTCACATGGCCCGAGGAGAGAATGAGTGGGAGAACTAGTCAATTTGATTAAAAAAATAGGTTTTATAACATTTTCACCCCAAACAAGGCACATTGCCACTTTGGTGTAGGGGCAACAACTACTGGGGTACTATGTAGAGATTTGGGCAGCAAGATGTCGGTTCACGTTACACTTGAACTTCTGCACGTCAGTACAGTTGGGGAAGCACGGACCTGGAATGGAATTCCAGAGTCTAGCGGTTCTGGGGAAGAAACTATTGGAGTAGAAAGATCTTTTACATCTAGGGATCTCTACAGTGTGGGGGTGGGATTTAGCAGCCTGTCGGGTTTGTCGAGGGTGTTCACGTCGTGGGGGCACAAGTGCTTGCAGTTCGTCAGAGCATTCACCATTAAAATACTTGTAGAACAGGCAGAGGGATGCAACATTTCGTCGATGGGACAGAGGCTGAAGCTTAGATGCCAGTTCAGGGCCTATCATATTTGCGACTCTCTTTTGAACCTTGTCAAGGAGCGAGAGACTAGTAGCAGATGCACCAGCCCAAATATGACAGCAATACTCCATATATGTGCGAATGGTTGCCTTATAGAGGTACAGGATACTTTCAGGTGTTAGTAGTTTTCTAGCACGGTAGAGGGAGCCCATCTTTCTTGCAGCAGCCCTGGCAATGCTTTCAATGTAATTGTTCCAACTCATGTTTCCTACGAGCGTAAGGCCAAGGAGTTTGAAAGATGTACTCTCAGATAAAGATTTGTTGGCCATTGCTATAGGTGGTAGAGAAGTTTTTTGTAATTATTGAATGAAACTAGTTTAGTCTTGGCAGCATTGAACGTGACCATCCATTTTTGTCCCCATTCCACTACGGATTGGAGGTCATCCTCTAGTGCTTCTGCCATTTCTTTAGTTTTCCTGTCGTGCCTGTTATAGAGTGTGGTGTCATCAGCATATACACCCATTTCAGAGGCAATTTTGTCGGGAGGTCATTTATGAATATATGGAACAATAGATGTCCAAGGATAGACCCTTGGGGCATTCCCGCATTCATATCATATTGTTTAGATACCCTGTGAAAAGCCTTAGATATATCTAGAGCTACCGCTATCCCCTCCCCTACTTTGTCCAGTAAATGGTATATACGTTCAAAGATTACAGTTAGGATGTCTGCTGTGGAACGGGTTTGTCTAAATCCATATTGTTGGTCAGTCAGAATTTTTGCATCTGTAAGGTGATGGAATAGAGCATGGTTAATTAAGGTCTCAAATATTTTGGCAAAAAGTGTGAGGAGGCTAATAGGGCGATAATTTACTGGGTCAGTTCTTTCGCCTGTATTCTTGAATACTGGTACCACAGAAGCAGTTTTCCAACAGCCCGGAAAGCAAGATTCATTAAGGCATTTGTTGTAGAGTTTGGAGAGAACTGGAGCTACTTCGGCTGAGCACTTTTTTTAATAGCACAGCTGGGATGAGATCGGGTTCACATGCTTTTGAAGTATCAAGGTTTTTATGATAGCATGCACCTGGGAAGGGGTGGTTTTCAGATCGTCTAGCATGGCGTCTGTCCACATAGGAAAGTCAGGTAGGGGGTGGTTGGAGGGTCCAGTGTGGAGTTCTAGGCAAACCGACTGGCAAGCCTTCTCGGTTTCTGAGCAAACAACCTCGTGATTGTTGGTTAGTGGGGGATTGCCCATTATTTACTGTTGTAGATTTTCTAGAAGTCACGAGTTCCTAGCTTTTGTGCTATTTCTTTCTTAACGTTACTTCTAGCTTCTTTATACTTCTGTCTGTTTGAACTGGACTTATGTTGGTTAAATCTGCGGTATGCATGCTGCCTTTGAGCAATGGCAGTTGCGCAAGTCGAACTAAACCATTGAGGAGAGTAGGGCTTGCTATAAAATTTCCACATGGGAACATGCGCTCCGATTTCAGTTTTGAGCCATTCAGTGGTCTCATTTGCGCACTGTTCAGCAGGAAGAGAAAAATATTTCCCCATGGGCATCTCTGATGAGATCTCTGATGGTTTTCCAGTCAGCCTTTTTATAATATCTCGTTGTTTTGAGCACTGGCTCTCCAGTTTTGGGTCTAGAGTTTAGGGCGATTTCAACCATTATCACTGCATGATCAGCGTTCCCAAGTGGGCTGTTGGATTCGTAATACAATCATTGGGAACTGTGATCAAAAACAGATCTAGAAGTGATGCCTGTTGTTCTTCCTGGTCAGGGAAACGCGTTGGAAACGTAACCATTTGTGATAGGGATTGAGATATAGAGAAGCTATGAGTTGTGCTGCCCGCTGCATCTGTGTAAGTAGAGAATCCAAGCCAGTGTTTGTGGTGGACATTAAAGTCACCAAATACATGTACTTGTGCGCTAGTATCTAGGGAGAGTGCTGTGTCTATGCTGTCAGAGACTTTGTTTATTATGGTGCAGTCTTGGGTCGAGGGAGAGCGGTAGAGAAAATAAAAGTAGCTAATGTTGTGTTGCATGTTAAGTCTAAAGCACATAAAGGCTTGATCATCCGATTCTAGATTTTTTTCTTTAGTCAAGGGAAGGGTATTACGAATGTAAACTCCAAGTCCGTGTATGTGTCTGTCAGAGTCCTTACGGCAGAGTGGGAGATATCCAGGCATGTTAAAGTAGTTAGAGGGACTGGAGGAGTGTAGGTTAGTCTCACTTAGTGCTAAAATATCCGGGGTATTTTTTAGGAGAAATGTTTCAACATCAGCTAAATTAGTTCTAAGCCCATGGATATTTGTGAATGCAAGACCCAAGGGAGGAGGCAAGTTGGATTTGTTTGACCCTAAGCCTGGTCTAAGCTTTTTAGATTGTACTGTCGTCATATTTTTTAAATAGTTACAGTTTAGGTTAGTGGGAGCTGAACAAGAGGTTATGCAGAGCATCAGACATGCATCACAAGTAGACCATCAGCTGACCTTTCTTCAATTAGAAGTGTGGCCTCAGGAAAGCCAACCGGGGATGAGTGCAGGGTTCCTTTCCATGCGCAGCATGGCACTACAAACATCCCGATATTATGCAATCGTTGATGGAGCAGCCGCTCTAAGCGCTACCAAAGAGTTAGGGCTCCTGTGCTACCAGTCGGAAACAGCAACCAGGAACTGCCAATCCAGTACCCTCAACCTATCAGAAGAAAGCTAACCCAATCTAATTGCTCAGGCATATATGGTACTCAAGCACTCCCAAGTGCCCAGTTTTAGGGGTGGGGTGTTCCGGGAGTGAGGAAAACGGCGTTCGTTGCCCTAGACAAGAAACAACATTGTTCACAAAGTTTTAGTTCAGTTTTGTTGTTTCGTTTTCCGCTATAAGTTATTTAATACCGAATTCGTTCATTTTAGTAAATTTTCTTTCATATCTTTAAATATTTATTCATGATGTTTGGTTTGGTTGTTTTGTTTTACGACGGATCATCTTTTTTCAGGTTATTTAATGTCGAATGCAACCATTTTGGTAAAAGTTTTATGATTTGTAACATTTCAAATATTTATTCATGATATTTGGTTTGGTTGTTTTGTTTTAGGACAGATCAACTTTTTTCAGGTTATTTAATGTCGAATGCAACCATTTTGATAAAAGTTTTTATGCTTCAGATTTGTAACATTTCAAATATTTATTCAGGATATTTGGTTTGGTTGTTTTTTTTACGGCAGATCAACCCTTTTCAAGTTATTTAATGTCGAATGTAAGCACCTTAGTAAAAGTTTTTATGCTTAAGATTTGTAACGTTTCAAATATTTATTCAGAGTGTTTGGTTTGGTTGTTTTATTTTACGGCAGATCAACTTTTCCAGGTTATTGAATGACGTATCACGTGATTTTTGGTAAAAGTTTTTATGTTTCAAGAAGTCCTTTAAGATTTTCAAATGTTTATTCATGGTGTTTGGTTCATTTGTTTTGTTTTAATGCATATGAGGCTTTTTCAGGCTATTTAATGTTGAATCAGGTAATCCGGTAGAAGTTACTATGCTCCAAGTTCTTTGTAGCTTCAAATATGGATTCATTGTTTTATTCATAATGCAAAAATGTACTGTGAATTTTACATCTTTATGGCAGCACGTGCTATCTGCTGATACAAATATCGGCGATGTTTTGGCAAAAAAGGTCAATTTGCTATGCGATATTACAATGAAAAGCAAAGGCTTTAAATAAAATTTCTCCTATCCAAATAACTATAGTTTATCATTTTGATGTAAAAAAAAAGGAATTTAATCTGATTTATTTTATTTTATCAATTTATCTTATTTTGCTATTGGATTAATAGAAAAAAAAGCAAATGCAATTTTGTTTGTTTAAACAAAATATTGTTTGAATTAAATTTATTCAATAAAATAAAATTTCGATTACACTTAAACTTATATACACTAAAAAGTAAATAGCAACCAAATGTAAGAACTATTAATCAAAACTTTTATTCAAGCCATTATATATTAAAAATTATTTAAGAAATCAACAGTAGGTTCTCTACAGTGCAATGTATAGTATAATGTATTTTGAAATAAATCATAGCGAGAGGAATCCGAGCGTCCTCCCGGTCCACAGCGATGAGTCTCCGATTAGAGCAGACAATCAATTGATTTGCCTGAAAAATAAGCGATTTGATGGATGTCGATGACAATAAAAATATAAGAGTTCGAAATATTCGCTGATCATCATTAAATCACGGGCAACGTCGGGCCAGCATGCTAGTATATATATATATATATATATATATATATATATATATATATATATATATATATATATAAACTTTCGATGACAGTTAAACTTATATACACTAAAAGCAAATAACAAACAAAGGTAAGAACTATTAATCAAAATGGGAAAATGTCGAATCTTAACAGCATTTTAAAAATGTAACATTTGTCATTATTCTGTGGAATTTGACTTCCGGTTATTCTTCAGTAAACCCTTATTTATAAACGTATCCTTATTCCGTCAACAAATTACACTTTCGATTACAGGTTAAATTATATCTACACTAAAAAACAAATGACGAACAAGGACAAGAACTGATAATCAGAATAGGAAAAAGTCTAATGTTAATTCCTTATCAAGAATTTAACAAAAATAATAGCATTTCAGGAATATAACAAAACAATATAGTTAACAAAAATAATAGCCCCCCCAAAAAAAGAAGAAAAATAGGAGAAAGTATTAATTATTTAATAAAATGATCATTCACGAAACCAACATACAAGTATTAGAAAGTTTTATCAAATATCGTAGTCGCTTAGTTCAAGGCGTTTCCACGAATAGTGGCAGCGATAGATAGGCGCTCCTGAATCCAAGAGAATTCATGTGACGCGTCATTAACAGTGCCAGGATGTTCACGAAGTCGCGCGTAGCAGGGATTATCACTTCAATCGTCTCTATGGGGATCAGTTGCGATTCCCTGTGCTTCACGGGATAATTGTAAACATCATTTGAGTAACTTGCAATGTATTGACATTGCGAGAAAGATCTTTTCCAGGCGAGTGTTGACTCACAGAAGAAAAATTAACAAGTTCAGCTATTATATAAAGGCCAATTTCATTTTACTTCATACGAAGTTATCAAATATCAAGAAGGCCCCTTGGAAAGAAGTTAACATTTGATTTCTATATTAAACACATAAATATTCGAATATTCCATTTAAAATTTACTTTACCTCCCAAACACTGGCTTAGTAAAGAAGTTAAAAGTATTAAGTTTCCTCTCCTCAATTGACCATTGAAATATATTATAGTATACTTTTCTTATGGTCTCTTCGTTTTACAGGATTCCAGGACAAGAATTCATCTTGTCTGGTGGAGGTAACATCACTTGGAGAAGGTGCACCGATTCTCCGTAAAAGTCAATGTAGGCCATACCTAGGAAATCTTATTTGCGTCGTGAATATTACGTAATTTTGAATGTTTAGTTAGAGATTTACTTGTAGTAAAAAGTATCCCGATGACAGGTTATCCCGGCAAACTCTTGTACAGAGAGATCTTAGACACTCGAGGATGGTATCTAGTAGGCATTGTGTATGTGCGTGTGTGTGTGTGTGTGTGTGTGTGTGTATTCAGTTAAAAGCAAAAAAAAAAAAAAATAAATAAAATACAAACTAACATCCACAAAATTGGTATATTCTTGACCGGCACTGTCCTGGATAAATAATATCTAAAAGAACAAAAAAAAAAAAAAAAAAAAAAAAAAAAAATGAAAAAAAAAAAAATAAGGAGCCAACTGGGCCAAGTTTTATCAGAGGTAGGACACGGATTGGTTTTCAGCCATTGCAAATGTTGTATATTAAATAAAAGAGAGGTAAGTGATATACGGCATAATCAGGTTCACAC
Organism: Euprymna scolopes; assembly: GCF_053919585.1. Taxonomy (NCBI): domain Eukaryota; kingdom Metazoa; phylum Mollusca; class Cephalopoda; order Sepiida; family Sepiolidae; genus Euprymna; species Euprymna scolopes. Next base: position 33,894,820 of record NC_136496.1, on the reverse strand, counting down.
ATCGGTTCTCGTTAGATCATCGAAGTTAAGCAACGTTGAGACTGGTCAGTACCAGACGGGCAACCAAGCTGGGAATACCAGATGAATGACCAATTTGGGAATACAAGGTGCTGTATGTAGGGGGACATCGACACCTTCCTGTAAAAGTCGCAAAAACCAAACGTTGTCACCTCCCCTAATCGGGATATGCGTGCGACTGGGAACCGCTTGTGAATTTCATATTTCCACGATATTTCCATCTTCAGAGAAAGACGGTTAAATCCATCTTGGGTTAATGCCGCAGTTTCATTTATTTATTTTTTTGACGAGTGACTTACATTTTTAATATTTTCAAAAATTCACTGGGCAGAGGTGAATATAGGGATGACAGAGGGGAATATGGAAAAACGGGAAAGGGAGAAAGAGAGAAAGGTAAACGGATTGGAAGATATATATATATATATATATATATATATATATATACATATATATATATATATATATATATATATATATATATATATAGAGAGAGAGAGAGAGAGAGAGAGAGAGAGAGAGAGAGAGAGATCTTACACACACTTTTTACCTTCTTCTATTTTTTATGGCTCCGGACAACATCAGGCAATCTTGCTAGTGTATAGGATATGAAAGCAACAGCTTCTTTTGCATGAAGCAACATGCCTTATGAAGTCAGATGACTTAATATATTTATCCTTGTATTATTTAATTGGAATTCATTACTGAGTTAAGTATTTTTTTTTACATAGGCAACACCACATTATCAAGGCCAAGAGGCCACTCAAGGATAAGGGTTAAAGAGTGTACATTAGAAATTGGACAATATAGTAATCATTAGTAATGAAAATTTGGTAAATTTGATAACTTATATGGAACGGCTCATCAAGAACTTATTTACGCCAGACTTAAAGACAACCATATTGTAATCAGCCGGAAAGCAGGAAAACGGAAGACAATTTCACAGGCGTGCAGTTCTAAGAAAGAAGCTCTGTTCATGGAATCTACGTTTAGGTTTAGGCACAGATAAAGAGTGGGGGGAATTATTGATAGTGTTTTCAGCTAGACGAGTGTTTCTTGTGAAAGTTTGGCGAGGGGGGGACCATAGATTGAAGCTCAGTCGAACACTTTCCATGAAAATAACGATACATCAGAGACAAACTCGCAACATCTCTTCTGTGAGATAGAGGTTGCAAGGAAGAGAAAAGGACATCTACGAGGCTACGAAGTCTATTTTGAACTCTATCAAGGCAGGCCAAGTCCTTTCTAGCAGCTCCTGCCCAGATGTGGCAACAGTATTCCATCCTTGGATGTACCTGGCTCTTATATAGATAGAGAATAGCATCAGCAGTGAGATATCTACAGGATCGATAGAAAGATCCCACCATTTTTCCAGCAGCCCTGGCAATAGATTTGATGTACGTGTTCCATTTAAGATCAGGAGTAATGGTCAAGCCAAGAAGCTTGTCAAAACTTGAGGCCTCCTGAAGACGAGAGCCATTCATTTCAATTGATGCCAGATATGGATCAGAATGTTGATGATGAAAAGAGAGAAGCTTGGTTTTAGATGCATTAAAAGTAACCAGCCACTCCTTACCCCATTGTACTACGTGCTCAAGATCAGAGGAGAGAGAATTGGAGAGAACTTGGTCGTTTACTGTCTTAGATGTGCTACCATAAATTGTAGTGTCGTCAGCATAGATGTCTACAAATGATGTAAGGATGTGATTTGGAAGATCATTAATATAGATCAGGAAAAGAGTTGGGCCCAGGATGGATCCCTGAGGGACACCGGCATTAATACTGTGAGCTTCTGATTTTTGCCCCTCAACTACTACTCTTATGAACCTATCAGAAAGAAATGATTTAATAATTGAGAAGACATTTCCAGCAATACCATAGCTAGAGATCTTATGAAGTAAACCTTTATGCCATACCCTATCAAAGGCCTTAGATATGTCAAGAGCAATTGCCCTAGAAAGGTTGCTTCCGTCGAGAGATTTGCTAATCCTATGAGATATAACTGTAAGCACATCTATTGTTGACTATTATCTTCATCTTTCTTAGATGTTGTTTGGCGACGTTTCTGCCAACTATTCTCAGCATACTGCCATCCATAGTTATTGTCGCCTCACCACGTTTTTGGCCAAGTAAGCCTCTGTCCGGATTTGTGTAGAATTGAAACCGCTATCTTCAGATAATTCTCACCTGGAACCGTAGAGATTCAACGTCTCTATCCACTGCACCACGGGCCCCGAATTCCGCAAGAAAATAAATTAATATTTATCCTTTATTGCGAGTTGGTCGACTCACTTAAAACTACATGAAGACACCCAGTCGTGAATCGGACGCTTACCAACAGGCGAACGATTTCATATTTCTTTATTAAATGAAGATCGATTAAAATATGGCATGAAGATAATTATCCGTCTCTCACTGCGAGAAGATGTGGCACAAGGGTCGGAAAATGAGATTTAAGAGCCAACGTTCTAGAGGAAGAGCACTCTGACCTGTAAAAATGCTTGGGCAGCCCCTTCGTAATTTGCACCTCAGACGATTAGCAATAAACTAATCTTAAAACCTAGCAGGGTGGACCTCCTAGAACTACACAGGATCGCAGTCAGCATACGGCAGTCAACAGGGGAAAAAGCCATCTCATAAATGGCATACTTTCTTTTTGGCTTTGGTGTCGAGGTAACAAAAAAAAATATTCGTTGAGTTTTCCAAACAAGACACGAAGCCACCTGATGTAAGGTGCCGAGGTAACAAAAAAAAAAAAAAAATCCACCTGATGTAAGGTGCCGAGGTAACAACAAAAAAAAAAAATCCTCGCTGAGTTTTCCAAACAAGACACGAAGCCACCTGATGTAAGGAGCTGAAAGGCATTACTCCAAAGCAAAAATCTAGTCCACAATAAGTGTTTGATACGTAAATTCTAAATCAGAAAACATGAATTTTCCCCTTTTGTCAGAAACATCGCTCATGAAATGTGAGAATAAAAGGACAAAATAAGAAGGGTGACAGCGATGTGGATGACGAAAGTTAACCCAAGATCTATTTCTAAACGTGTATTGGTACCGGATTCGTTCAGTTCAAAAGTGACAAGAATCTTTTCCCTTGTTCTTGCCCTTTATTAACCTGAACAGAACTACTGTATTGAATCGAGTCTACCTGTTAAGGTGTTGCTCGCGGGCAAGGAGGTTGCCGACCCCTGTGCTGATACACAGACTGACAGAGAGTAGCTTTTCAACCAGGTCTATTGGAAGGTAGTTTCTGGCAGTGTTCAAGAAGAATGGTAATATCCACCAGGGAGTTTTTTTTATATACAGTTCTAAAAACCTAAAACTAGGTTAATATGAATGACGTCTATTAATTAAAACTCTCACTACAAAACAGCGGCATTTGAATGCGGTTAACTCCCCATGCGTTAAAGATTAGTCGACTGAAAAATTCGTGATCAAAGTGATCACGCAAGCAACTAACATCTCTCAAGTAATGCCGTCTCAGGTTTAAATAACAATGTTTTTCTCATGAAATCTTTGAGATGTCGCTTATACGCAACAGAAGTTATTCAATCAAGCAAAAGTTAAGACATAATGCTTTTGTTTTTGCGATACGTTTTGAATGAATTCAATTATTTACAAAAGTGCATTTTTACCTAAATGCGAGTTAGGAATAATAATTTTCCCTTTAACCAATTTGGTACCCCCATATGGGGAGCAGCATATATATAGTTTTTAAGATATAATTTATAATATAATTATATTTTAAAAACAATATAATTTATAATATAATTATATTTTAGAAACAATATAATTTATAATATAATTATATTTAAAAAACAGTACATACACACACACCACACACACACACACGCACACACACGCACACGCACACGCACACGCACACGCACACGCACACGCACACACACACACATATATATATATAAGAGAAAGAAAATTAAAACTGTAAGTTGAACTTTACAATCAAAATTTATTGTTCGACTGAATACTCGAAAAAACAATTTACAAAGTCCTTATTCCGCGGAGTTTCAAAGAATGCTATTCTTGTTATTCTTCTCATCAGAGGACATAAAGAAATCAGCAAATTATATTTGTAGCAATGCTAGAATTTGCTAGTTAAGGCATTAAGTGAAACCGCAATTTATTGTAGTTATAAATTGCCAAATAAAAAAATGAAAAAATATTGGATATGTAAAAAAAAAACCTACTATAAAAACAAACCGCGCACAATATTTCATCTTGAATGAAAATCCTCTCGAGTTGATCCAAGATGCAAAATAGTTCTCCATATAGAATGTATTCCAAAATAAATCCAGCGTGATGGTGCATATAATCCGATTGGAAATTTCTCAAAAATCCGATTGGAAAGTTTTCGAAATAGCTGAAATAACGAAAGTTGTCTTTTTCGGCAGTGCTGTAGTCCAAAGAGAAGTCTGTCCCTAGTCAAATGGGACCTAATAGTAAGAAGAGAGAAATCCAAAATGAGAACCTTCATCATCGGCTTAAAAAGAAAAAAATGATTTCAAGCGGGAGGAAAAAAAAAAACAAAACAAAAAAAAACACGGTGAAAGTCTGTATTACTGTGACCGGAAATTGTCTAGACAGAATGAAACAAATCTTTCTATAAAGAAATTCGATGTCATTATTAAAAAAAGTGTAGGATTAATGATTATAATTTTTTAAGTCTTGCAGAATCACAGCTTATTAAGGCTGTCAAAAAGTCATGATGTTTATAAAAATGTAAAGTTCAACTTACAGTTTTAATTTTCTTTCTCTTATAATAAGTTCTAATCTCTATTGTGTATTGAGCTTTTTTAATTCGGTTAGGATTACATTTTCTATATATAAATACTGTTATTTATTTTATATTAGTTTGAAGTTTACCATTGCGTACATCAGGTAAACACTACACCCCTATATATATATATATATATATATATATATATATATATATATATATATATATATATATATTTATTTATTTATGTATATATAGACTTCGTGGCTTGGTGGGGGATGCCCTTTTCTCTACCCTGCAACCTCTCTCCCACAGAAGAGACGTTGCGAGCCTGTCCTTGTTTTATCGTTATTTCCATGGTAGATGCTCGTATGAACTCCAATCTCTGGTCCCCCCTCGCCAATCTTTCACGAAAAACACGCGTCTAGCTGAATCCACTGTGAAAAATTTCCCCCACTCTATATCTGTGCCTAAATCAAAACGCGGATTCCATGAACAAAGCTTCTTTCTTAGAACTGCACGCCTGTGGAACTCTGTTCCCTCTGCCTGCTTCCTTCCGGACTACAACTTGGATGTCTTCAAGTCCAATGTTAACAAATTCCTAATGAACCGCCCCCTTAAGTAAACACTTCAGCAAATCTCCTCACTAATTTAATTTACTTGCAATAACCCTTATCCCTGAGTGGCTTCCGGGCCTTGATAAGTGGTGATCAATGTGTAAAAAAAAAAATATGCATATATAGTTTTATTTATAGTATTTCAACGAATTTTACTGAGTTCATATAATTGAAAATTCGGTAATCGTTCATATACCAATAAGTTTTAAGTCAATATATATATATATAATGAAAAAAAAAACTGCAATCTAACGAGTATTTATATATAGATAATTTAATCCTTACCAAATAAGAAAGCTCAATACACAATAGAGTAGAGCTTATTATAAGAAAAAGTCCTTATTCCGCGGAGTTTCCAAACTTTGTAAATTCATTTTATGAGTAATCAGTCGAACAATAAATTTGGTTGTAAATTTCAACTTTCAGTTTTAATTTACTTTTTCTTATATATGTTTTTTCTCTTTTGTTTGTTTTATAATTAAACTTGAAACAGTCGAACTTGTTTTGACTGATTAAACCCTTAACGACTGAGAATAATTTTTTCAATACAGTGTGCTAAATAATTGTCTCAGTCTTTTAGGATTTAATTAGCCGCACATGAAATCGTTTTTAATTTTTAGTCGTGCAGAATTAGTAAAATCAAAGCACGATTAATCTAAAAATGAACTTGTTTATTTTTTAAAAAAGATTTTTAATAAAAAGAAGTGGAACACAGAATTAAAAAAAATTGTATTTAAGAAGTTAATTATGAAAATAAATATTTATCTATTTACCCTCTGCCTAAAGAGAAAATATTTTAAAAAATAATTAACTTTTTATATGAATCTAAAAAAAGCAAAAATAAATATAAAATAAATTCTCTACTGAAACTTGTGAGTAAATTCATTTTATTTATTTTAATGATATCACGGTAGATTTTGACAAGATTTTTCGCTGTAAAACCCAGTAGATGTCCATGTCTAAGCTGCTTTGATAGCAAATCAGCGGCAGGAACAAATACTCGGCAACTGCGAATTCTCATTCCGTTCTAATTCAATAGAAACAAAATCTATTGAATAAACACGTATTTTAAATTAATTGTATACAATTAGTAATTGATTTTATACACTTAGTAATTAATTGTAAACAATTAGTAATGAATTCTAAACAATTGGTAATTAATTGTAATTAATGGTAAACAATTAGTAATAAATTGTATACAATTACTAATTAATTGTAAACAATTAGTAATTAATTGTGTACAATTAGTAATTAATTGTAAACAATCAGTAAGTAATTGTAAACAATCAGTAATTAATTGTAAACACTTAATAATTAATTGTAAACAATTACTAATTAATTGTAAACAATTAGTAATTAATTGTAAGCAATTAGTCATAAATTGTAAACAATTAGTAATTAATTGTATACAATTAGAAATTAATTGTAATTAATTGTAAACAATTAGTAATTAATTGTATACAATTAGTAATTAATTTTATACAATTAGTAATTAATTGTAATTAATTGTATACAATTTGCAATTAATTGTAAACAATTAGTAATTAATTGTATACAATTAGCAATTAATTGTAATTAATTGTAAACACTTAGTAACTAATTGTATACAATTAGTAATTAATTGTAAACAATTAGTAATTAATTGTAAACAATTACTAATTAATTGTAATTAATTGTATACAATTAGCAATTAATTCTAAGTAATTGTAAACAATTAGTAATTAATTGTAAACAATTAGTAATTAATTGTATACAATCAGTAATTAAGTGTATACTATTAGTAATTAATTGTAAACAATAAGTAATTATTTGTATATAAATGTATATTAATTGTAAACAACTAGTAATTAATTGTAATTAATTGTATACAATTAGCAATTAATTCTAATTAATTGTAAACAATTAGTAATTAAATGTAAACAATTAGTAATTAATTGTATACAATTAGTAATTAACTGTAAAAAATTAGTTATTAATTGTATACAATCAGTAATTAATTGTCTACAATTAGTAATTAATTGTATGCAATTAGCTATTAATTGTAATTAATTGTAAACAATTAGTAATTAATTGTATAAAATTAATAATTAATTGTATACAATTAGCAATTAATTGTAATTAATTTTAAACAATTAGTAAATAATTGTAATTAATTGTAAACAATAAGTATTACTAATTGTTTACAATTAGTAATTAATTGTATACAATTAGCAATTAATTGTAATTAATTGTATACAAATAGTAATTAATTGTAAACAATTAGTAATTAATTGTAAACCATTAGTAATTCATTATAAACAATTGATAATTATTTGTACTTAATTGTATACAATTAGCAATAAATTCTAATCAATTGTAATCAATTAGTAATTAATTGTAAACTATTAGTAATTATTTGTATATAAATGTATATTATTTGTAAATAATTAGTAAGTAATTGTATACCATTAGTAATTAATTGTAGACAATTAGTAAATTATCGTAAACAATTAGTAATTAATTGTAAACAATTAGTAATTAATTGTAAATAATTAGTAATTAATTGTATACAATTTGTAATTAATGGTTTACAATTAGTAATAAATTGTTTACAATTAGTAATTAATTGCATACAATTAGTAATTAATTGTATACATTTAGTAATTAATTGTTTACAATTAGTAATTAATTGTAAATCATTAATCATTAATTGTATACCATTAGTAATTAATTGTTTTCAATTAGTAATTAATTGTTTTCAATTAGTAATTAATTGTATACAATTAGTAATTAATTGTATACACTTAGTAATTAATTGTAAACAATTAATTACTAATTGTATACCATTAGTAATTAATTGTAAACAATTAGTAATTAATTGTAAACAATTAGCAATTAATTGTATACATTTAGTAATTAATTGTATACATTGTATATTAATTACTAATTGTATACAATTAGTAATTAATTCTATACTATTAGTAATTAATTGTAAACATTTAATAATTAATTGTATACAATTAGTAATTAATTGTAAACAATTAGTAATTAATTGTATACAATTAGTAATTAATCGAATACAATTAGTAATTATTTGTATACAATTAGTAATTATTTGTATACAATTAGTAATTAATTGTAATCAATTAGTAATTAATTGTAAACAATTAGTTTTTCATTGTATACAATTAGTAATTAATTGTAAACGATTAGTAATTAATTGTATACTATTAGTAATTTATGGTATACAATTAATAATTAATTGTATATAATTAGTAATTAATTGTAAATAATTAATAATTAATTGTATACAATTAGTAATTAATTGTAAACAATTAATAATTAATTGTATACAATTAGTAATTAATTGTATGCAATTAGTAATTAAGTTCTCAAAAAACTGCTCTGTTCGGAGAATTAATTTTTCCCAACCTGACCTGGGTGTTTATCTAGTGTATATGACGATTGCTTCATCTTTGGAGATAATCGCTTTCCTGCCCAACAATACCCCTATCATTAGTAACCTCAGTTCATCTCCCATCGCCACGTAGGTAACTCTTCAAACCAGTAGCCGACTTACATGGCCTTAAGCAAAGATAACACACGAAGTCGAGTGTCTACACCGGGTTAACTGGACCACTCTGTTGTATGGTGTCCCTGTGCACACCCACATGTATCTTCAGACCAGCATTCGACTTGCACTTCCTGCTAAACACCACACATGTTGTCCCATCAGGTCGTGGAGGCAAGGGTACATAAGGCCGTCTTTCCCGTGGCTTCGTGTGGTTCACATATCCAGCTTTGGACAGTAGAAAGCGCCCACATGTTTTACACTTTCCTTCAGCCAGATTTACGAGTATCTAATTTCTTCACAAACCCTTTACGAAGATTTCTCTTAAGCTCTGCCTGTTCTAAGTTCTTTGCCTCTAATATCTTACACCCCTCCGAGACAACTCTTCGCCACTCACTTCTATTCTCAGTTATTTCTTCCAATCTTTCAACATTTATCTCCTTAAGATTGTTTTTCACGCAATCCTTGACTCTTTTCCTTGGTTTATGCTGTGAGCACTTGCCAGCCGTTAACTCGCTGTAGAAATACGCCTTAAAAGCCACTTCATTAAATATGCTCTGAAAGTCTCTGCATATGTAGAACGTACTCACATGTACTTGGAATTATTTTTATTATTGTTTATCGTCTAACTATTAACGTTAGATATTGAGCCGAGGCGATACCGATAAAATCGGTGGTATCAATACACGCACATTCCAAATAGACTTTTATCTACTTTAATGCGTTTTATAAAAAAATGATCTCAATTGTAACTATCACCGAAACAAAGAAAATCTCACATTTCAGATCGGGAAGTTAGAATTAAGAAACGTAAAATAAAAAAAGAAAAACTATCAGTTTTTAATATTCTCATTTCTGAAGGACAACAGTGTCTGGTGACATTGATTGCCATTCTATGTAAAGGAGCTTTCTTAAGCAGCCCTGATGGAATCTTTCAAGCCATTTCAGTTGGTGTTGATACATGGTCCACGATTCTGATGGATACAATAAGGTGGTTAGTACACATGTCCGATAAATAGCTATTTTGGTTTGCAAAATAACACCTATGTCACGCCATAACCGCTTCTCTAACTGGCCAAAAAGCAACAAGCGTTCTGGATGCGAGCATGTATATCCGAACCCAGCGAACCATCTCTTGACGGTGCTACCAAGGTAAACAAAGGTGTCAACGGCACCTGGTCTGGTGCCATAACTATAAATGTTAGGTTCGCCGTACGGAACACCCATTGGTTTTCACTTTTGTTTTCCTCAAGCTTATAGTGAGACCAAAGGAGGAGCAGGGTACTGAAAACCTGATATAGTTTATAGTCACCAAAAAGACGACCTCAAAGATATCTGCAGTGTCAATGTGTTGATCACATGCTGGTGCGTGACAAATTTAAGCTGCACGTCAGGAAGAAGAATCGTATGTTGGGCAGAAAGATTTCAAAGCAAATCAATGTTGCAAAGCTCAAATAGCCTGATGCCTGCCAAAAGCCCTCTGACGCTTTTGACAACATGCATTTTGATGGCACCTGGGGCAAGTTCAAAGAAGAAGTCTACAAAACTGGTCTGGATATTCTTGGTAAAGAGGAGCAAAAGCACAGGGATTGGTTTGAAGAGAATAATGAGAACATCTGAAAGAAAACATCATTTACACAAATTACGCTTAGATCCAAACCTGACAAACAGATATCAAGTTGAGATCTTACACATCTAGTATACATACATACATACATACATACATACATACATACATACATACGTACATACGTACATACATACATACATGCATACATATGTTTATGGGAAAATATGCTTATTCAATTATATTTCACATTTTATTTATAACAATCCTTTAATTTATGAAGCTCGATGTAACTACAGAGCATATGCAAATAAATGACAAAAGTCTACATTCCTAATTTCAAGATGTTGACCATCTTACCGTTTATTTCTTTAATTATGTTGAAACGCTCAATGCTTAACAACACCTGTTTCTTAGTGTAGAATCGTTCATATAATTATTTTGTTTTAAATTCAAAAATTGACATAACAGTTACACGAAAGATTTTGCGCTACAAAAAAGGTGCTGTCAAGAATTGAATATTTCAGCGTACTTAAAGAAATAAACGGTAAGATAGTCAACATCTTAAAATTTGGAATATAGACTTTTGTAATGGATATATATATATATATATATATATATATATATATATATATATATATATATATATACTAGCAGAAGTACCCGTTGTTGACTGGGTTCAAAAACAGCCTACAGAAAATGGACTGTGATTGATGAAAGTATGATAGGTTATGAAAAGGAGGGGGCTGTAAAGAGATAGGTTTTGATACTAAAAAATTTTACCCTAAGCAAAATATGATGAAAGTAAAGATAATTTTCGCGAAAATATATTTTTTATATTAACTTTGTTTCCATTCGTAGTCAAGAGTTACCAACAAAATGATGTTTCCTTAAAAAGAGAAAATGTTATATATATATAATATTATAAATATACAAGAAATAAATTTTACCATAATCAATAAAAGTTACTTTTATGGTAGAAAAGTTCATTGGTTTGTATTTTTAAGTAGTTTGTAAAAATAATATTTTTTAATTCACGAACCGGTTTAAAAAAAACTCAAAATGGCAGCGACTTTGAAATGGAGAGCCTCGTTTTCAATTTGAAGGAGGAGCACCTGAGCATTCTGTGTTAACAATTTAAGACAGTTCCGTAAACGTAAGGAATATTTATAAGTATATTTTAATGTTTTCTGTTATTTTGTGCTTGAGGAATATTCGATTATGGCATTTGTAGTTTATATAAAAATTCATTGAAGTAGTTATCGCCTCAAATTTCGTTTTAATTTCAGTTCACTGAAATTATTTCAAGTAAAGAGCATTAAAAACTATTTCGACCCCCCCAAAACATGAACTGAAATTTTATTGACTGTGGTAACATTTATTTCTTGTATATTTATTTTTTCGGGTAGTCGTTTGTTGGCTTTTCTACTAAACACTCTTAATAAATAATATCGACTAAATATCGAAAAATGGAGAAACAAAAACAGTTTTTAAACATAATGAAGCTTTACTTACTTTAGTAAAATAATCCGAAACAGCAAAATGGGATATTAAAAAAGTAAACACGTAATTACTTTAGTTTTTTAAAGCAAAGAATCGATACAAATATGAATAAGAAGAAAAAGACGCCCTTTTCAAGCAGAACAGCTTCGTTTCAGTTTTAGTGTATTGAACGGTGTAGTATTGCGCCGTCGGATTCAGGGTTGTACTATTGTAATGTAAAGAACATGCAGAAAGGGTGTAATCAACTGAATTCCTTCTGGTACACTGACAAAAAAGCTTAAACAGATATATGAATAAAAATAAAAAGGTTATGTAAATGCTTTTAAAAAGACACGTAATCACGTGAGCAGGATTTTTTCCTTCTTTTGACACAATAACGTAATGTTCTTATTTTTTTTTATTATTTATCTATTTTCAAAAGAGTGCCACGTGCAAGTGGAGAAGGAAAAAACAGAGTTATGCAAAATTTGTGTCGAGAATTGTCTAAAGTTCCACCTTTTTTTTTGGCTTTCACTTTAATAAGAACGTGAATTTATGAGGTGAATTTATTTGAAACAATATGATTCAACTCAAAAAAAATAAATAAAAGCTAACGTGAATTAAGATTAAAGTTAAGGTGTTATCGTGGACCCTCACCCCTTTTAAAAAACCTTGTTAAATTTTGTGACATATTTACATTCTATGGAGGTCAGGCACGAACGAACACCCAATAATTTTATTATACAATATTTCTTCAAACTGAAACATAATTATCAAAATATACTTACGCAAATAGATATGAAAAGTCTTCGTTAAAGTTTGTGCCATATTTCCATGGAGTACAGGCTCGAACGTATACCCCACAATTTTATTATACCATCCCTATTTAAGTTGAAACATACTTATCGAAGTATTCTTATGTACATCTATATCAAAAACACTTGTAAACGTTTTTTTTTCATTTTTTATTTCCATACTTTGGGGCCCGGGCGCGAACGCAGACCCCACAATTTTTATGAACCACCGTTCTGCCAGATCAAACATACCCATTCCTGATCCTCGATACATCTAGTCAACCATATAGGAGCCTATCCGTGACCCCCCCCCACACACAGACGTTCAGACGTATTATAAATATATAAAGTGAAAGTGTCTGTCTGTGTGTCTGTCTGTGTGCATTTCCCTACAACATATCTCTGTCAATTTTCAGTCTACAGACTCGAAATTTGATATACAGGATACTGGAAAAATCGTTGTAATCGGTTTCAAAATTCAACGATTTGACCTTTGAGAACTCTACCAAACTCGTCCGCCAATTTTGGGTCTAAACACTTGAAATTTTAGATATAGGTTCCTTGAACATGAATCTAACTGAATAACTTGACAATAAATGTTAAGGGGCCATAATAGGGATCAAAGTTTAAAAAATTGACCGCTACGGTCTCTACCAAATTCCTCAGATAATTTATAGTCTAAACATTTGAAATTTTACATAAAGGGTATTCAGAGATAGGGCAAGATTTTTTATCGGTTTGAGTCGAAAATTTGAGCTACCAATATATAAATGAATGTATGCATGTTTGAATGCCTGCCTAAAACTTTCGACAGAGGCGACGGATTTTCACAAGATCAGTATCGTTTTTAAGCTCGCCCTTTCAGACGACAAATTACGAAAAATTGGCTAAAAACATTAATATCTTCACCTTCAATTGGGCACTTTTCTACAGGGTGGGGTCGCTTTTTTCGCCGATATTGTCGAAATTCATTCCCTCTTTTCGATTGCATAGCCTTAATTTAAACCTACGTCACTTCCGTTTTGCGGTGGTCATAACAGCAAAGATGTGACGTTTTTTCCCCGTTCTTTTCCTCCTTCGCTGTACGGGTTCGAGCCTGCCTTCCTACTTCCACTTTATTTATTTATTTTTTTTTTGCTCAACATACACCTCCAAACACCCGGGCAACGCCGGGCTGAAATGCTAGTATATATATAAAATAAAAATCTTTTTTTTAAATATATATATATATATATATATATATAATAAAATTCTTGTTTTTTAATATATATATATACATATATATATATATATATATATATATATATATATATATATATATATATATATATTCTGCTTAATGCAAATATTTGAAGCATGGCGTTACGATTATTTTCATTGCACTGGACCGATCTCTTCAAAATTAAACAACCGTTACTCTATTTGACTATGCAATCGACAGCTGCCATTGTGAATTAACGAATGCAGACCGATTTCAACATACACAACTAATTCAATTTCCTTCAGAGATGAGACTAGTCAAGTAAAGATAACAAATAAGAAACATTTTCTTACTTTGTATTTTTCGTATAAAAATAAAATTAAAACTGAAACTTTCCGCATAAACTTAGACTAAGCAGAAAAATAGAAATTTCCATTAGAAGTTTAACTTTTAGACTTAGAGATACGTATCAGAATATTGTGCCATAAACAAGAAGTTGGTAGTGATATGCAGCATGTAAACTGGTCAAATATGTCTCTTTTTCGTTCTGAACACCGAAAAGGATAGCTATGTTTTTGGACAGCTGATCTTTTCTTTTATGGAGGATAAGTGTGAAGTATTATGCATGTATACCATATGCTAGCAAAGAGGAAGAAAAATCCCGAAAGTATTGCTAAACCTCATTTTTTTTCTATTGTCATCTTTAAAATTGTTAAGAAGAGGATTCGCTTATAAGTCGACAAGATGACTTGCAACAAAAGAATAATGAGAATCTGCACTTACTTAGTGTCTTTATACAGTGACTGTTGCTGATACTAATCCCAACAAGTCTATCAGTTACGTTGCTTCCAATCGTAAAATGCGAAATATAGGTTATCAAATGCAATTGCAAAATCTACTTGCATCACGTTAAATATGATTGCATTCGCAAACTACATGTTATTAAATAAATTTCAGAACTAATAAAAAGTCTCTAACAGTTTAATTCATACACAATATCATTCGTATAAGGAGTTACAGAGAGAACTTGAATGCCTATTAGATCCTTGAGTGTCTTCGGTCTCTTTGTACAAGAGTTTGTCATAAACTGTGACAGGAGAATACTTGTCATCGGTAGTAAACCCTGACCAAATATTCAAAATCATGGTGTGCTGTCTCTCCAAGCCATCCAGTACGTTCATCAGGTTGCGAATGGAGACATCTCCTCTACTTATAGAGGGCAGCTTCTAATAATAAGCAATGGGCAACAAGGAAGTAATTAACTAATAAAAACTGAGTAAAAATTAACTTACATTACAGGCCGGCATCAAGGGAAAAAAAGGCCGCTCAACCTGTTTATACACCAGGCAAGAAGAGGTAAGTCATGGTGTAAACCTTTTCTACTCTGGAAGTGACATGATAGTCATGACAGAGCCTAATCCGGGTCAGCCATCAAGTCGTGATAAAAAAAAAATGTCTGGCCTTCTATCACCACTAATTCTAGCAACCCCCCCCCCACACACACAAAAAAACCAAAAACAAAAAAACAAACAAAAACAACAACAACAAAAAACAACTAAAAAGCAAACAAACAACAACAACAACAACAACAACAACAACAAGCACAACACTAGAGGGTTAAAAGTCCAATCATGGTCAGTTTTGCTAGCACTATTCAAAGTTTAAGAAGTGCAAAAGTTCAAAAGCGATCATTACCGAGAAGATAAAAAAAAAGAAAACTAACCTCCCAGAATACAAAAGCTCCTATTTACTTTCCTCCCCACGAGGGCAGAGTTAGACGTCAGAGTCGGTTTTTTTTTTAATGTGGAGGAAAGGAACAAAAATAAAAAAATTGCGTCAGTCGTGAAGGATTTCTTCTCCACTAACCGAGAACAAAAAATTGAAGTGCAGCATCAGAACAGATGGTATTTATTTGCTCCCCCACCGAGCAAATTAGGCACAAGGCCAATTTTTAATGTGAGGAGTGAAGGGAGGGGGAAGGGAAAAAGGGGACCAGCTCCCGAGAGGTGGGAAATGGGAGCTGGTATTTATTTGCTCCCCCACCGAGCAAATTAGGCACAAGGCCGATTTTTAATGTGAGGAGTGAAGGGAGGGGGAAGGGAAAAAGGGGACCAGCTCCCGAGAGGTGGGAAATGGGAGCTGGTTAAAGGTCAGGCATGTGGGGTTGCCCCCACATCTGGTCTTTGCTAGTCATAGCTAGTCATAGCTAGTCATAGCTTGCAGTATCTGCCGGAACAGATGGTATTTATTTGCTCCCCCACTGAGCAAATTAGGCACAAGGCCGTTTTTAATGTGAGGTAAAAACCAGCTCCCCTAAAAGTAGGCAAAAAGGGGGCACTCTGGTTACCAAAAATAATAATTGTCCCAGTATAGAGGGTTTCCCCTCCATTGACTGGTACAAATTATCTTAAGTGCAGCATCTGTCGGAACAGATACTACACTTTGATCTTGGCCCGAAGAATATTATTCGGAAATGTTGTTAGACAAATAAAAGATGCGAATAGATAAACAATTTGATGGGGAAAGTTGCATACGAGTAACTTGGATCAACGAAACAAAGTTAAATAATAATCAGTTTACACAAAACAATTTTTTTTTTAAGTAGTAACAATTAGTAATAGTTATGGGATATTGAAAATGTCAGAAGTTATGTATGCAATACATTATTTGGTGCTTCCACATGTTTACGGCAATAATACATTCTTTAAAAAACAATTCGTATTAGTGAAGTTAATGTTGATCAATGTTAAGAAGAAAGATATCCACAAAACAGATAAACAAAAACGTTTCTGAATTTTTTTAGACGAGGATTGGTTATTTGTATTCATCGGACTACTGTTCTCATCTTGAGTGTGATTTTCACAACGTTTCGGTTGATGTAACCTCCGACCTTCTTCAGGTGTATATTGTCGAACTCGGGAGTGTTTCTGTCAAACGAGGGAATTTGGACGGAACCCTTTACTTACACCACAAGGGTAGCGTGTTAATGTTCCGTCAGCTATGACTGGATAGAGGTCCTAAGTAATTTGCAATTGTCTTGAACCTTCAACCTTCAGGAGAATATCACTTTTTACAATTGATTTTTCCAAATACTTTAACCAATGCGCCAGGGGTCCTTGCGGACAATTCTAGTACGAATTTTAGGAGCCTTTAATATATATATATATATATATATATATATATATATATATATATATATATATATATATATTATGGATATAGGTATGTATATGCGTATATTTGTATGTGTATGTATAATTCCTCTTAATCTCTTTCGTCCCTAATGAACCTTACGCTAGACGCCGCATCTTCCCCATGTTACCTAACACCTTCTCTACTCTTCTGATGAGAATCATTAGGCTTCGAAATGCCCTGGCATAAAGAGTCCCTTCTATCCTCCAAATTTTGCCTGTATTCAATTATTCAATAAATGATCCATTCTATATCGACCAATATATAGTTTTGTGTTTTCATTTCATACTCTTGTTGTCCTATTGTATAAGCTCCAATAATTATTGTTGAGCTTGGAATTATCCGGATAAGTCTTCTTTGTGGAATTGAACTTTCTCTTTTCCTTTTAAATTAAGCTATATATATATATATATATATATATATATATATATATATATATATATATATATATATATATATATATATATTACTTATATGTTTTACTTATTACTAAGGCTGTGACAACAGAATATTTTTTTTATTGTTTTGGCTCTCAATATATATCCGACACAGACAAAAACAAAAAAAACAAAAACGGTCAATTTTTAAAAATTTCACCCCTAGCATTTATTGTTTTGGGCTCAAATCAAGTTATCAAGTTAGATCCATGTCCAAGGAACCTATATCTAAAATTTTAAGTGTTTAGACCAAAAATTGGCAGAGGAGTTTGGTAGAGTTCTAATAAGTCAAATCCTTTAACCTTGACCCTTTAACAGCCAAATTTCTGGGCGAAAACCGATCACATCGATTTTCCCAAATCTCAGTACCCTGTATATCAAATTTCGAGGCTGTAGACTTAAAATTGACAAAGTTATTGCGTAGGGAAATATATACACTCACACACACACAGACACACATATACACAGACACGTTCACTCCAGCATTGCCCGGGTGTTTGGATGTGTATGTTGATCAGAAAAGTGGCAGTAAGAAGGCAGGCTCGAACCAGTAGCGAGAAGGAGGAAAAGAACGGGGGAAAACCTAACGTCTTTACTCATACGACCACCGCCAAATCGGAAGTGACATTTTTAAGATTAAGGCTAGACAATAGAAAGGAGAGGATGACTTTAAAAAATATCGGCGAAAAAAGTGACCTCCCTGTAGAAAAGTGCCCAGGTGAAGGTGAAGGTGAAGGAGTTTGGTAGAGTTCTCAAAGGTCAAATCGTTGAACTTTGACCCCTTAACAGCCAAATTTCTGGCCGAAAACCGATCACAAAGATTTTCCCAAATCTCAGTACCCTGTATATCAAATTTTGAGTCTGTAGACTTAAAATTGACAGAGTTTGTGCGTACGGAAATGTACACACATAGACACACAGATACACAGACACGTTCACTTTTATATATATATATATATATATATATATATATATATATATATATATATATATATATATATATATACTTCTCGCTTCCAGCTAACACCGCTGGCTAACCTCACGGTGAAAAGGGAGCAGCTATGCATAAGTCTGCCCTGCCAGTACATAGCTACTCTATCATTAAGACTCCTACAGTGCCTCCACGTTGGTCACACACGGTAACTAGGTGCCTTGCGCCCCCAGGCTAAACTTGTAGGACATTTCGGAGTAGCAGGCGACCCCAAAGGTAATGCGTTATGACCCACCGATGCGTGGACATGCCCTGGCACACTACCAACCCCTACCCCACTGTCTTGTGGGTGCCCTTGGTTGGGCGAAGACTAGGGGAACCAAATCCCAAACAAAACACCAATGGCTTGTGGGCCTTATCATAGCAAAAGGCTAAGAGATGGGAACTCTGACTTCAAATCGTATGCTGCCTTGTAGTTTTCCTTAAAAAGCTATGGAACCTCATCCAGAAAGAAAAGGCGTAGTAGCGGACACGATAGGGCGAGTGTTTAACTCACTGAGATTACTTTTGGCCAGAAGCTGCGGCCTCCTCTGCTGCCAGTCGTTGCGGGTTCGCCCTACAGAGGGTGTCTATCTGATGCGCAATAGATACTGCATCTAAACTGCGCAAGCAAGTTTGGAGCCAAGGTGGAAAGTCCTGTGGTGATGGAGTGAGACTACGACAACACCGAGGGATAAAGCACTGAGGCCCCAACTAGTCATCGTCAAGATTGACGGACTGCATGATGATGATGATGATGATGATATATATATATATATATATATATATATATATATATATTTCTGTAGAAATATATTTTCTTATAATATATATCAATCCTTATTTAAGAAGCTCAATTTAATTACAGAGCAATATAGAGAATACATGACAAAAAGTTATATTCCAAAATTCTGACTTATGCAATTCTTGACAGTATAATAATTAAGTGATCGATTTTGCGCTACGAAACAGATACTGTCAAGAATTGTATAAGTCAACTGAATTAAAGGAATAAATTATGAGATAGTCAACATCATGAATTTTGGAATATAAGTTTTTGTCATTTATTCTCTCTGTCTGTCTGTCTATCTGTCTGTATGTCTCTGTCTCTGTCTGTCTGTCTGTCTGTCCGTCTCTCTCTTTCTGTCTGTCTGTCTGTCTGTCTGTCTGTCTCTCTCTCTCTCTCTCTCTCTCTCTCTCTATATATATATATATATATATATATATATATATATATAAAGTACATCTCCTCAGAGAAAACATTCTAGCAAAATACTAATGTTTGCTGGAAATTATTTTGCTAGATAGCACATACAGGGA
>NC_136496.1:33777435-33869935 GCF_053919585.1 Euprymna scolopes | reverse complement strand
ATCGGAATCCGTCATATTTTGCAGTCCAGTTGATTCGAGTCTGGGCCATAGTTGCAAGACGGTTGGATTCAGGAGTCAAGAATGAAGAAAAAGAAAAAAAATGTAAATATTGGGATGAGGTGGAAACAGCTGGTCACTGGCGATGAGGTTTTTATTTTCACCGTTTGGAGGAATCAGAATAAAGTCTACCAAAAAAAAAAAAAAAAAAAAAAGAAAAAGAAAGAAAACAAAAACAAAAAACAAAAAAAACAAACCTCATAAAATTTGTTGCGCCTCAGTCATTTCCAGGTCTAGAAATCAACTTACAGGTTCCAACCATAAGAAAAAGTATATCTTTGTCCCTTCAAACTGATCGTTGTATTGTACTTCATGTTCTAAAAAAACTCTAGCAGGTGACACACACACGTAGAATATACACGCTGCACTATATAGACCCACATACACAAAATATACACACAGGTACATATTAAACAAACAAAAGCAAACCTTTATAAAGTAAAAGCATACATTTTTGCAGTCTATAGAAGGTAAACAATTTTGTCTCAGTTAAAAAAAAAACACTAAGGGATCTAACGTCAAAATTTTTCTTGGGATAAAATCACAATTTCTAAGTTTACTAAAGTAAAGCAAGGAATTAGACTTGCTAAGATAAAGCATCGATTAAAAGTTTAACATTTTCGAAAAACACACAGAAAAACATTAGTGTCTCAATGATGTTGGGTTAAATAGAGCAAAGAGGGAAAATATTACGGTTGGTCGTGTTTTACTGCAAGTTATTTAATACCGAATCCAGTGATTTTGAGGAAAATGTTTTTTAATAGAATATATATATATATATTTTCAAGTCGGTTTCTATTCAACCCATAGTTGGGACCCTAACAGGTACTACCACTCCGGGTCAGAGTAGACGTGGGAGCAATGGCAATTAAAGGGTGGCCCCACACTCCCCAAAGCCCGCAAGTTGGGGCCTCACCATCGGATATAGTTTAAGGTCATATCCAGGACCAAAATATTACGGATTACGAGGGTCTTATGTACAATATGAAAAGAAATTGAAATCTAAGGAAGATCGCCATCATTCCGGTAATTATAAGCGCAACCTGGTTCACAGAAAAAGAATTTAAAATCTACCTTGCAAATATACGCGGTGAACCAAATGCAAGAGGAATTCAAGTAATTGCATTTAAAATTTTAACAATTTTAACACGATCTCTCGGTGTGAATGTATGATAGCGGGTAAATGTCCGGCATCCTATCTGATGCCCCATTACCAGCTAGAAAAAATGATATATTAAAAAAAATAAACACATTTTACGAAGGTTCTCTGTCCTAAAATCGTCTGAATTTACAGTTAAATTCTTACACGGTAAAATTGTGAAAAATACAGAAAGCGTAAAAGGAAGCTTTCTTTAATTTAATTAATTAAAAAAAAAGTATTTATTGTGACGTTATTTTTACTTGATCGTTAACCTGACCAAACCTTTGTTTGAAAATGTCACCTTTTCCATCATCCAAGTGCACATTGTCTTCATTTTTTCTCTGACAGTGCACTTGACGACGAGAGAGATTGATGGTTTTTCATTTAAACCAACCTGTAGACAGACAGACGCCGCTAGTAAGTAATGTCTAAGTGCTTATATAAACATTTGTAATTACTGGAGAGTGCTCCATTTGTGTGTACGAATAGGTTTGCATTATTGGCGATATCACTTCACTCCAATAAAGCTTATATAGTCATTCACAGACAGTATATATATATATATATATATATATATATATATATATATATATATATATATATATATATATATATATATATATATATATATATATAATTATTACTATAATAATTAATTTTGATGCATACAGAGACTAGGTGTTTCATTCTTTCGAGAATCATCAGTGCAGGGTGTAACGATTACCGCCGGTCGGGAGATTCGAACCAGCCACGAAGCCATCTCTGACTCCATTAGCAACGAACAAACCGCTCAGCCAAGGTTAACCGCGAGAAATATAATCGAAATTAACATTTATACAAAGCGTAAACGGCAGCTTACTGATGTTTCTGCAAACGACTTTAGACTTCTGTCGAGTTGCATAGATTAAAGCTCCTTGAGACATTATTTTTACTTGTATAGGATTCGTTATTGAGCGTTTAGATTCATCGAGCTATTTACATTTTACAGTCCTGGTAAATCTTTTAAAATTAGTGGACCCCCCCCCCAACATACGAGCTAACCGAGTTATGAGAAATTCGAGATACGAAATGGCTTCAAAGCAAAAATCCTCCACTACATACGAGTGAAAATCAAAGTTACGAGTGTATATATATATATATATATATATATATATATATATATATATATATATATATATATATATATATATATATATATATATATATATAAGAGAAAGAACATTTAAACTGCAAGTTGAAATTTACAATCAACATTTATTGTTCGACTGAATACACCAAAAAAAAAAAAAAACAATTTACAAAGTCCTTATTCCGCGGAGTTTCAAAGAATACTATTCTTGCTGTTTTTCTCATCAGAGGACAGAAAGAAATCAGCAAATTATGTTATAAAGAAATGCTAGAATTTTCTTGTTATGACATTAAGTGAAACCGCAATTTATTATAGTCATAAATGTTCTTTAGAAACAACTAAAAACAAAGCGCGCATAATATTTCAGCTTGCATGAAGATTCTCTCAAGGTAATCCACAAGGCAAAATAATTCTTTAGAGAGAATGAAATCCAAAATTAAATCTAGTACAATATAAATAGTCCGATTATTTCTCTATTGTGCATTGAGCTTTTTTATTCGGTTGGGAGTAAATTATCTATATATAAATATAGGTATTTATATTAGATTGAAGTTTACCATTGAATATATCAGGTAAAGACTACATCTTTTTTGATTTCATTATATATATATATATATATATATATATATATATATATATATATATATATATATATATATTATAAGGTAAAATTAAAAGCCAAGAACAATGCGAGATTTTTTTATATATAGAGTAAAATTAAATGAAAACAAAAGAAATAAATTTCTTTTTTTTTGTTGTTTGTTTTTTCTTTTTCACACAAATTTTAACTCTAAACAACAGTAATTTTTTTTTCTGTTGTATTCAATGGTGATATAAATCTCAATATATTTCAGACTTATTAGTCCATTTTCAAGAGAAGACAGCGGAAGAGTGTTCAAAATTGGAAAAGTAGCCGCCGAGTTTGCCACGTGATACCGCGAAATATAGAACGGCGGCTACTTTTCCAATTTTGAACACTCTTCCGCTGTCTTCTCTTGAAAATGGACTAATAAGTCTGAAATATATTGAGATTTATATCACCATTGAATACAACAGAAAAAAAAATTACTGTTGTTTAGAGTTAAAATTTGTGTGAAAAAGAAAAAACAAACAACAAAAAAAAGAACTTTATTTCTTTTGTTTGCATTTAATTTTACTCTATATATATAAAAAAAAATCTCGCATTGTTCTTGGCTTTTAATTTTACCTTATAATTTTCTTCAACAATGCTTCAAGCAAACTACAACCTACTTATATATATATATATATATGCGCGCGCGCGTGTGTGTGTGTATGCGCGTGTTATACTTTTTATGCCTGAATAAATAAATAAAGCAAAACTGGCTCTTAGCAACACTTCTTACAGCAGCGATGTTCAAGTACTACAAGTCCAGTTTGTCAGACCTTTTCATTCCATCGACTATTTTCGTTTTGTTAAAACCATGATTCCTATAAGGACGGGCATGTTAAAAAGTTCACGCGGTTAAAATGCACGACTAAAGGTGGCAACTAAACGATTCATTTGACTAACATTTCAATATCGTGCAATTATCAAAATCACACACCGGATTATTCCAAGGAATAAATAAGGTTAGGAAAATACGGGTTTGTTATTGAAGTTTGGGAAGAAATTTGGGTTTAAGAAAAGAAAAAAATGTACCGTCTGGCTCTTCCACTGGAAATAAAAAAATAGCATAAAAGTGAGACAAATAAATGGCAGTTATTTAAAAATACAAAAAAAAAAAAAACCCGTAAAAAAACAAAAAACAAAAACAAACAAACTGCATAACCAATCGAGTATTCTTTAAAATTTAATCATATTTATAAGTGCAGGATGTCCCTAAACAAAGCCAAGGTTTCTTCTATTCGTATTATTTGGATTCTTCTGTTTTCATTTTAAGTACTATTTTCATATTTTTTTTCAAGTGCATCTTATCAAACTCAGGAATCCTTCTCTCAAACTCGGGAATCTTTCTGTTGAACTTGGGAATCTGCACAGTATTTCAAACAGAACACTTTATCCATAATATAAATCTCACCTGTCTGTTTAAATGTATGTATGTATGTATGTATGTATGTATATGTATGTACGCATATATATGCATGTTTATGTATGTATGTATGTATGTATGTATGTATGTATGTATGTGTGTATGTATGTATGTATGTATGCATGGCATAATCATGTTGATACATCGATTCTCGTCAGATCACTGAGGTACAGAAACGTTGAGCTTGGTTATTACAAGATGGGTGATCATTTGGGAATACTAGGCGCTGTACGTGCTTTCCTGTCGCTCTGAACCCCCACTTGCCACTGGTATTCAACAATGTCGACTCAGGAGAGGCGTGGTTGAAGATTGCGCAACTCTTGCCACAAAAATTTCACGCGCAGGCACCCTTACAGTGGGTATCCATAGTCTGCCAAGCCTTTTTTAATGTATGTATGCCTAAAACTTTCGACAAATACGACGAATTTTCACGAAACCAGTATCATTTTGAAGCTAGACCCTTCGGACGACAAATATCGAAAAATTGGCTAAAAACATTAATTCTTTCACCCTCAACTGGGGAGTTTTTTTTACAAGGGGGTCGTTTTTTAGCCAATATTTTCGACAGCCATCCTCTCTTTCCGATTGACGAGCCTTAATTTTAAACTTCGTTACTTCCGGTTTGGCGATGGGCGCAACAGCAAAGACGTCACGTTTTTTTCACGTTCTTTCTCTCGTTCGCGGTACGGATTCGAGCCTGCCTGCCTACTACCACTTTTTTTTTTTGCTCGACACACACCTTAAAACAATCTGGCAACGCCGGGCATCCAGGCTAGTTTAATCTAAAAAGATAGCATGCCCTCGTTTCGTTAGCAAAGAAGTCCTAAGGAATTCGCAATTGTGTTTTGAATTTCGATTGTACTAAGGATTGAAGCTTTAACCTCCACAAGAGGGTAACATATAATTAATTTTTAAGAAATACCTTATCCACTATGCAACATTTCCTTGCGAAGAACAATAGACTACGAAACAGGTTTCTTTTAATTTATAAAATAAAGACGAGACGAAACCTCAAATGGTTATGCGAAAAGTGCATGTTAAATTTTGACTGCGTCACTCCGAGAAGAGAATGTTATCTCGAGAGGATGAAAAACGTTGACCTCCTCAACCACCCAACCTTAAATCGACCTTCGGCTTGAACCTTCAACCTCTAGAAGAGTGTCACTTAGAAGAACTACATTTTACTTAATACTTTATCCGTTACGCCACGGGACCTTGAAGGCGATACAATTGCACATTATGACTGACGGAACAAGAGCATAATACGTGCATTAAATCGTTCAAATTTTCGTGTAGATTCCCGTTCGTTAGAAAGTTTCCCAAGTTCAGCAACATACACGCGAAGAAGACCAGAGGTTATATCGGCCGAAATGTTGTGATGATAATAATAATACTCAAGGCAAAAACGGACGAATAGTCCAAATAATACAAATTCTTAATCCTCCTCTAAAAAATTAAGAAATTTAACAATTGTATTCTGAATAATCCAAATTGATTTTTTTTGTTTAATGCTTACATCTATTTTTTTTATTTTATTTTATTTTTATTCAATTTTCACCCCAAACAAGGCAAAGTGCCACTTTGAAGCAGGGGGCTACTATCAGGGACTTAATTAGCGGGGTCATTATGAAGGGAGATGAGTAGAAAGATGTTTGTTGACATTACACTTGAACTTCTGCATATCGTTGCAGTTGGGAAAGCAGAATCCCGGAAGGAAGTTCCAAAGACCCGCAGTTCTGGGGAAGAAACTATTGGAGTAAAAAGCTTTCTTGCACCTAGGGATCTCTACTGTAAAGGGATGAGACTTAGTAGCTTGTCGGATTTGTCGGGGGTAGTTACGTCGAGGAGGTACAAGTGTTTGCAGTTCGTCAGAGCATTCACCATTGAAGTATTTGTAGAACAGGCAGAGGGATGCAACATATCGTCGATGGGACAGAGGCTGAAGCCTAGATGACAGTTCAGGACCTATCAGGTTGGCGACTCTCTTTTGAACCCTGTCCAGGAGCGAGAGACAAGAAGCAGATGCACCAGCCCAGATGTGACAACAGTACTCCATACATGGGCGAATGGTTGCCTTATAGAGGTATAGGATACTGTCAGGCGTAAGTAGTTTTCTAGCACGGTAGAGGGAGCCAACCTTCCTTGCAGCAGCCTTGGAAATGCTCTCAATGTATCTATTCCAGTTCATATTCCCTGTAAACGTTAGGCCGAGGAGTTTAAAAGAAGTTCTTTCAGATAATGTGTTCTTGGCCATTGCTATTGGTGGTAGAGAAGGTTTCTTGTAGTTATTGAAGGAAACAAGCTTAGTCTTAGCAGCATTGAATGTGACCAACCATTTTTGTCCCCATTCCACTACAGATTGGAGGTCATCCTCTAGTGTTTCTGCCATTTCCTTGGATATGTGTTCATTTGTTTTCCCCTCATATTTGTTATAGAGAGTGGTGTCATCGGCAAATATACCCATTTCCGAAACAATTTTATCAGGGAGGTCGTTTATGAATATCAGGAATAATAGAGGTCCAAGGATAGACCCCTGAGGTACTCCCGCATTTATGTCGTATTGTTTGGATGTACGACCGTCAATGACAACTTTGATTTTTCTATTACTTAAGAAGGATTTAATTACATTATGAATTCTTCCAGTGATTCCATATGATCTAATTTTCCTTAGAAGACCATCGTGCCATACCCTGTCAAAAGCCTTAGATATATCGAAGGCCACCGCTCTACCCTCCTCTGTTTTATCCAATGAACGGTATATACGTTCAGAAACTACAGTTTAGATATCTGCTGTTGAACGGGCTTGCCTGAATCCATATTGTTTGTCAGTAAGGAGTTTAGCAGCTGTTAGGTGCTGGACTAGGGCTTGATTAACTAAGGACTCAAATATTTTGGCGAAAAGCGGGAGGAGGCTAATGGGGCGATAATTTAGTGGGTCAGTTCTTTCATCAGAATTCTTGAAGACTGGTACCACAGAAACGGTTTTCCAGCAGTCGAGAAAACAAGATTCGTTAAGGCATTTATTGTAAAGTTTGGACAGAATTGGTGCAACCTCGGCAGAGCATTTTTTAATAGTACAGCCGGGATGAGATCTGGTCCACACGCTTTTGAGGTGTCTAGGTTTTTTATAATAGCATGTACCTGAGAAGGGGGGATTTTCAAATCGTCTAGTGAGGCGTCTGTTCGCAGAGGAAAATCAGGGAATGAGTGGTGTACCGAGTTCAGTGTGGAGTTTGAGGCAAACCGACTGGCAAGCAGATTAGCCTTGTCAGTTGCCGTGCAAGCAACCTCATGATCATTTGATAGTGGGGGAATAGTTGACTGTCCATAATTTACTACGCTGTTGTAGATTTTCCAAAAATCCCGGGTTCCTAATTTCTGTGCTTCGATGCGGTTTCTGGTGGTTTCAGAGTAATCTGTCTTAGCTGTCTCTATCACTCTCTTACAATTATTTCTAGCTTCTATAAACTTCTGTTTATTTGAGCTGGACTTATGTCGGTTGAATCTGCGGAATGCATGCTGACTTTGACAAATGGCAGCTGCACAAGCAGAAGTAAACCATTGGGGGGAGTGGGGTTTGCTATAGAATTTCCGTGCGGGAACATGTGCTTCAATAGCAGTTTTGAACCATTCAGTGGTCACATTTGCACACTGTTCCGCTGGAAGAGTAAAGATATTTTGCCATGGGGCATCTCTGATGAGCTCCCTGATGGCTTCCCAATCAGCCTTTTTGTAATACCTCGTTGTTTTGAGTAGTGGGTCTTCAGTTTTAGGGCGAGAATTTAGGGTGATTTCTACCATTATCACTGCGTGATCAGCATTCCCGAGTGGGCTGTGGGCATTTGTTGTACAGTCATTGGGAACCGTTGTCAGAAAGAGATCTAGAAGTGAGGCATGTTGATCTTGCTGGTCTGGGAAACGTGTCGGAAATGTAACCAACTGAGATAGGGAATGGGATATAGAGAAGCTATGTGTTGCGCTACCAACTAAGTCTGTGTGATTAGAGAATCCTAGCCAGTTACTGTTGTTAGGTTTTACAACATATTGACCCTTGTTGTATCATTCTATTAAAAAAATTATACAGAGTATATAAATGGTTTGTACGAGGGATGTTCCAAAAGCAATGCCTCCTATTTTTTATTTCGCCCTTACGGATCAGAAGGGATTGCAAATTGCATTATTACGATGACTGAACTTATGCATTCATGATCTAAAAGTTTAATCTCTGTTGTAGTTTGAACAGTGTGAGATTTCAAGAAACCAGCTCCTGTCATGGACGTACGTCAGAAGAATAGATACGTCATTGAATTATTGTCAAAAAGTGTATTGTGGATGTTAGTGACTAGGGTTATGACAAGAGAATATTCTTATCATTGTTTTGACTCTCGAGTATATATTCGACACAGTTAGACACGGTTAAACAACCGAGAACCACATTACTCTATTTAAAAACATATAAGATATTAACTGATGTATATTCGAGAGTCAAAACAAGGAAAAGAATATGCTGTTGTCATAGTCTTAGTAGTGACTACGCAGAAAAATAAATTCTGGAGCACAAAAAGGCGCTCGTTTTAATGGTACCATTCCGATCTTCGTAGCTCTTCGACTTTTTGTTTTTACTTTAAACATAGGAATCGTTACTTTTGGAACGACTTTCGCATGACACTGGCGAAAGTGCATTGAGAATAGTACTGACTATGTAGAAAAAATAAATTCTAGGGCACAAAAGGTTGTTCGTTTTAATAGTACACTTCCATCTTCTAAAACGCTCCAGACAAGTTGTGAAGCCACTTCATGTTGTCTTAAACTTTTTGCGACAATCATCTTTGGTTCTTGTTAGCTCTTTACATCAAGTGGCTTCACGACTTGTCTGTAGCGTTTTAGAACGACCCTTGTAGATTTATTTGAATTCGAAGAGAATTTTGTTGCATTCAACACATTGTATTCCAAATGACCATCCATCTTGTACTGGCCAATCACAACATCGCTTTACTTCTGTGTTTTATTTACACTTCGTTATCCCCGGCGAGACCAGATGTGTACTGACAGGAGTATTCTCATGACAGTTTTATGAGCCTTACTTCTTCCGTGAGGCTTATGACAAATTTGAAGCGAGCTTTTTGTTTGTGACACCCTCACTAAAAGATTACCGTACAGCGCCCACTATCTCCCACTATCCATTCTTTTCAACACGGCTGAGGAACTTCATCTACCCCTTATATGGTAATCCTCTACGATATCAGAGGGAGGCTAAAAGCGCTATACCTTGCCCAAAGGAAACCTGGAACCGTGCAAACCAAGAGCGTTCATCTCTCTGAGATGTTATACATACCCGTTTAACTAAATACGTACAGCGCATGTATTCCCAAATGGAAACCTATCTGATACTGGCCAGGCTAAACTTTGCTCAACTTCGGTCATTTAACGAGAACGGATTTACCAACGTCACTATGTATATAGTACATAGAAAAAAAAATTAATACTGCTCTAATGTAACACCTAACCTCTAGAAACTATGGCCAGGAAAATCTAATAAGATCATCTCTAAATCAGTGTGCCCATTGATTGCAGTTAAGGGTGACAATAACAAGGCACTCTTAGGCTGTTTGTTCTTGTAATCAGTGTTGCTGCGTCATCGTAGTCCGCTCTTGTCTGTCGCTTTCAATATTAAGTTACCGACAGAGCATAAAGTGTTTATAACGATTAGGAAAAGGGATATCCGTCTCAGTCATAATGAAAGTTTTACTGTGATAGACTGTTCATATGACTCAACGAATGAAAATAGGTAGACAGCAACAGACAACGTTGATGGTTAATAAAAATGTTTTTATTTTGGGCTGTGTTGAAAAGAAATTAAAAACAGATAAGAGTCAGTATTTACAAAAGGTGTGTTTGTCTCTGATGAGTTGTTTAGTGGGCTTTTGCTATGCAACAAAGCATGTGCAAAACGTACAAAAGGTGTGTTACAAATGTTTGTAGATTTTATCATGTTGCTGGCTAGTTAATAAAAAGGCCCACGACCAAACGCCCTATTAGTACGATTTCAAAACTCAAACTGATTAGGTGAGAAAAAAAAGAAAAAAAAAAAAAACAAAAAAAAACGAGGTTGCCCGAGCGCTGAAAGTTTAACAAATAGTATCCTTCCGCCAATACATCTGATTGGCTATAAAAAGGAAGAGATAGCACGTCAAAATATGTACTCGTTGATTTCACTCAAGGGCGACAATAGCAAGATATTCTACGGCTATTTGTTGCAGCGACTATTATTGATACGTTATTGTAGTATAGCTAAAGGTCACTGAGCTTCGGCGAGGTTAAAGTATCGACATGATTATAACTATGGCTGTGACAACAGAATATTCTTTTCATTGTTTTGACTCTCAAGTGTATATCCGACACAGTAAGACACAGCTAATCAACCGAGAACCGCATCAGTCTATATAAAAAACATATGACATTAACGGATATATACTCAAGAGTCAGCCCTAATTATAACTACTCATAATGGGCTTTTGAAAACCTCCTGAATATTGTTTTTCTATTATATTTACATTTTCCAAATATATTAAAGCAAAATTTAAGCTAAGCATTAAACACTATTTTCCTTCGTTTTGGGACATCCTGTATATATATGTACATATATATATATATATATATATATATATATATATATATATATATATATATATATATATATATATATATATATATATATATATATATATAGTTTAATCATTATTATGGTAATTAATTATATATATATATAATTAATTAATTTTATCTATCTGTTTGCGTGCTTGTCTAAAATTCGAAAACTAAATTTTCGCACATAGAAAACATATTTTGATGCAGTCAACATCGTTTTGTAGAATAAAAAAAGTATGTCTGTATCTGAAATTAAAAAACAAAGTAATAATAAATTAAGAAATAAACAAAGTAATGAATCATTTCAAAACTTAAAGACAAAAACATAACAAAATTCTTATAATATATTGGATTTGCGTGGATTAAAATCAATGCTGAAATCAGTTTAGCATAAAACCAGACCATAGGCATCATACTGATTTCAGTGAACCGCGAAATAATGGACGATATTGATTATTAAATGGCGCATCTCTGCTCTATTTGCGAATCACTGATGAGGCGCTGAGGCGCATCTGTGATTTAGTTGCCCCATACTTTCTTCCTCCTCGTAATGTTGTTTGTCTGAGTCTTTTCTATAAAGAATATAATGCCATGTTTTCTTTAGGATTGTCGGGTTTGTATTACTGTACACATAGATTCGAAAAATTTGTCAAAAAACAAATATATAACAAATAAATATTATCAAAGGCAAGATAAGTTACTTTTCTACCAAACTGGATACATTTTTTTGTTTTTATTCAATGTAACAAGCTTATTCAGCTCGAAAAACATGCAGTGTTTACCGATGTATTGGAAAATTCAAAATGGCGCCCGACACTCTCTTTAACATGGTAAGTTTGGGAAAAGGTGTTATAAATAATAAACTAGATAAAATACTATTTAAAAAAACACCGAATATATGTCAACTTATGTCACGGTAACATATAATGATCGGATTTCTAACAGTATTTTGTCTAGTTTATTATTTATAACATCTTTTCCTGAACTTACCGAGTTAAAGAGAGTGTCGGGCGGCATTTTGAATTTTCCAATACATCGGTAAACACTGTATGCTTTTCGAGCTGAATAAACATGTTACATTGAATAAAAACACGAAAAATATATCCAGTTAGGTAGAAAAGTAACTTATCTTGCCTTTGATAACATTTATTTTTTATATATTTGTTTTTTTGACAACTTTTTCGAATCTGTGTGTACAGTAATACAAACCCCACTTTTCTCTTCTTTTTCTTCTTTTTCTTCGTTTCCTCCTCTTTTACTTTTGTGCCTTTTCTTCTTCTTTTTTCCTTTTCTTTTTCTTTTCTTCTTTCTTCTTTTTCTTCTTTTTCTTTTACATTTCTCTTCCTTTTTTATTTTTCTTCTTTTTCTTCTTCTTTTACTTTTCTCTTCCTTTTCTTTTTCTTCTTTTTCTTCTACTATATTGTCTATCTGTTTCCGGTCTCCTTTGTTAGTCTAGTGATCTCCATCTATTCACTTCATAGTAATACTGCTTTCTATTCCAGTAGCTTCTTTCCAATAAACGCAGCCATGTCGAACTCTCTTCATATTGCCTGCTTTCTTCCTATCTATGGCCGTGGTCGTTTTTTAGACGAGGGTCGATAGGCATCTTTTGTATTTGCGAGAATCATCATTCGTTCTTGTTAGCTCTTTACGTCAAGTGACTTCACGCCTTGTCTGGAGCGATTTTTATTACAAAAATGATTATGCAATCATTTACATTTTTTCCCCTTCCGAGTTGTCTGCAACTTCTTTAATATACGACATTTTGATTTCCAAATCAGATTTTCCTCTAAATTATTTTAAAAATAGCAACATAAATAAAAATAAAAATAATGAAATAGAATTTAACAACAACAAAAGCAACAACAACAACAACAACAGCAATAAAAATTAAATGTTTAATACTTAAATAACTTCATGAATCTTTGACACCTGAAAGCTATTTGAAAGCGTTTAAAGTGTCGAATAATCCATTCACGATTCTTAGCAAATCCTCATCAAAAGATTGAACATTTTATAAGTTATTCGTATTCAATAATTTTATTAATAGGAAATTAAAACAATAATATTATTCTTAAAACTATTATTATATTGACACAAGATTATTTGTCGTTCAATTAATAATGCCATAATAATTAATTTTAACTTTTAAAATCCCATGTAAAAATAATCTCACAACAAAATAAACTAAAGGAAATTAATATAAATAAACACCAAAAAAACATTACACAAATCCTAACACAAATAGTAAATAATTCGGGAAACGCTGGAAAGGGACAGCTAGTTTTCAATATAGTCTTACGAAATGTATTCAATAAAATAAATGCATATTAAAGAAATGAAATTGCAAATATATTACCCATAATTTCTACACAACTAGAGGAGCACGAACTGTTTATAGTTTCCTGCTAAGTACAGAAAACTGAACACTAATTTTTACATCATTGGAATTATTTTATATGATATATGGGAAACTTTGGTAGTATATTATAATAGACATGACTGCCACTGTCTACGTATAGAAGCATATGTTGTTACCCATTTAGCTACCGTCGCCTCCCGTGATATAATGGCTAGACAATGCCACGTTTATGTACTTGGGAAACTGCTATCTTGATTGCTGGCTGGCAACCGGTGTTCAACTAGTCAAATTTTCGAGTGTCCACAGACAAGAATTGAGATATTATTTCAATCGTTATCAAACTTAAAATTAAATAAAAAAAAATGACCACCATAACATGAATAATGAATGCTATATATGTTCAAGACCAAAATATTTGATCCGGCTTTGAACAATAGTGGCCCGCTCATCTCCTCTGGTTTTGCAATGGACCAATATAGTTTGAACAAATGCATTTGTCTTCGCATAGAAAATCCTTTCATCACATTTGTTTTTTACTTTGGGTCTATTTTCAGAGAATAAGCTCCAGAGAATAAGCAATGTTTTCTACTGTCATATGGTCCCAAACTCACAACATTCCCAGAGAAACACGAGAACTCAAAATAAATGGAACTGTATCAGTACATAAACGTGACATTGCCAGCCATTATATTGCGGGAGGTGACGGTAACTAAATGGACTGACAACATAGACTGACAACCTGCGTATGTAAAGTTCGAATCCAATTCGTTTCAGTTAGGGATGTTGGCAATCTTGATGTGTTTCATTCTGTAAGTACCTGGTGTCTTTCTTGAAAGAATTCTAACTAGAGACGTATTGGAAAAACAAATGCTAATAATAAAATTACCTTAATGAGAAGATGAATCAATAACGCGCAACGACAATAACAATAACAAACATAGTATCACCTAACATAACTTGCAAAGTCATACTAATATTATTACTTAAGTCATACTAATATTATTACTTATTACCGAATAGTTTCTTACCATTATTGCTGATTGCTAGAAGTTTCTTACCATTATTGCTGATTGCTAGAAGTTTCTAAACAAACAATTTTCCACTCACAAAACCAGTGGAAATTCCACAGTAGTTGAAAATTTTTTAAAACACATTATAAATAAAATGAATACAAAAAATAAAATAAAACAAATAACGACGAATTTACAACAATTTCTTAGCAAATACCTTTTTAACCTTTTAAAGCTAAAAAAATTGATTAACAAAATTAGATTTTTTGAATAAAAATTCAACACACAACATTGTTTTTTTTCTAAATAATTTTTTTATATAAAGACACATTAACAATTCACTTGCACATTTTTTAAATTTAAAAATAAACTATAATAAAAAAACTTGCAGTTACTTAAATTATAAAATAAAATAGCCAATCTGAAACACGTAGACAGACAGCTATGTGTTTTTTGAAAATTTTTGGAGAGGTAATAGTTTTAATGATTTTTAACTGATAAAGAGCGACTGTAAAGGGAAGTAATTCGTTTCTTATTAATTAATGTTTGCGATGATGATGTTTTTGTGACAAGGAACGTAAGGATAAGTAAATTAATATTTAGATAAACATGTTAAAACTATAGAGAAAGATATAAAATAAATGAGAAAATATTGCAGCAAGACATTGGCGACAGGAAATTGTAAGCAAGTTTAGAATAACCGGGGAAAATAATTGGAAGTAGTTGAGTAAAATGGACAACAGGTTGAAATTGATTTTATTAAATTTTGAATAAATATTGAATAATTACTTTAATATAGAAATTCTTGAATACATTTTTCATGTTCATGTTTCTAAGAGTTTAAGACTGATTAAAAATGTTTACCATTTTAAAAAAAGAAACACTATAATAGATGACTAACGAACGCATACTACATCGCCCTAAATGAGGACGCTATGCATAGGAATATCGTATAGTATCGGCTACGGACAGACAGATACCAAATCTTACTTAGTAAAAGATGTATTTATCGTTTCTTCTAAATTTATATTAGTGGTCCGTCAAATTAAAAAAATTAATAAAGTTAATCAAATTGTAGATACGTTTCTAAATCTGATCAAGAACTCTAAAATTGGGCAGAGATCCACGAGTCCAAATATGGCAACAGTATTCTATACAGAGGAATGATAGTAGATTCGAATGGGTAAAGAATACCCTTAGGTGTGAGAAAGTGTTTAGAAGAACCGACTTTTTGAGAAGCCGAAAGAAAGAGATCTGCCAGAGAGTTTCACAAGTCTGCAGGTCTTGGAAATGAAGCTACTGGAATAGGAAACTATATTACAATTAGTGATCAAAACAACGAATTGATGAAGACCACTAGACCAACGAGTAAAACGAGCTGGAACAAAAGAAGCAGGAAATAGATAAGAAAATTCTGAAGCCATGCGATAATAGTATTTATAAAAATACTACGACTACCAGCATTATGTGTGTGTGTGTGTTAGTGTGTGTGTGTGTTGGTGTGTGTGTGTGTGTGTGTGAAAGTGAGAGAGCGAGAGAGAGAGAAAGAGAGCGAGAGCGAGAGAGAGATAGGTTGCAGGGATTTAGAAAGGGTGAGGTGTTGGGTCACTGAAATTACAGATACGTTTTTGCACCTTATCAAGAACCCTAACCCTAACCCTAATCCTCCAGCAGGACAGAGATACATTAGTTCAAATATGACAACATTAATCTATACAGATTAGACATGAGATTAGATTTAAACGCCGCTATATACTAGGATTTTAACTACAAGTTGCTTACAGACTATCTTTGGAGTAGTTGAACGGTTCTAATAATAATAAATTGCTTCTAGATTATCTTTAGAAGCAACCGAACAGTTCAAGGCGACTCTATCTACTAGGACCTTATTCGATCCAAAGGTTATAGTTTATCAACCATGCTTAATTACATGTCGCATGTGGTAATCTACATCTCAACTTCAAAGGCATATTTTATTTTATTTTGGTTAATGATCTGTAATTTCTATTCTCACTCGTTCACAGATAAGTTATAATCATCGCATTGTATACTCATACAATAACCACACGCACGCGCGCGCACACGCACACACACACACACACATATAGATTTTATTGTTGATTTTAAACGATAATAAGGTTAATAAGCGTCTTCAACTATTAAGATGTTTTTCTTTAGAAAATCAGCCATATATTGTTTGCGCGTAAACAAATAACATTTTCTTTCTTTATTATTTTTATTTTACTTACAGTAATCTACATCTGCATGTTTCGATATCCTCTCGTCAGCGAAACTTGATTGTTTCTGAGAATCTGAGAAATAACACACACACACACATACACACGCACACATATATTGAATACATTACATTTATCTTCTTAAATTAGGATTGGTATATATTAGAAGAAAATGTATTTCTACAGAAATAAACACACACACACACACACACACACACACACACACACACACATATATATATATAAACCCTCCCCACTTCCTGTGGTAGAGTACTGTCGTAAACGATTTCACTCGCTGCTTGTTTGGTATTTTAAATGTTTGGTAACGTCTGTCACAGTGATCTAATCAGTATATGATGATCTGCACATATGAGCTAAATTGACCGACTTTTATTTCAACTGATATATATATACACATATATATAATAATTATTTTTTTACTATAATAATTATTAAATACCTACAGACACTAGTGTTTCATCCTTTCGGGAATCTTCAGTGCAGGGTGTCACGATTAATACCAGTCGAACGATTCGAACTCCGCATCATGAGACATCTCTGGCTCGGTTTCTCGCTAGATTCAGCTACTCTGATGAGACGTAGACAACGAAACACGTGTCAGTGGACACTTATATGTTGATATATATATATATATATATAAATATAAATATATATATATATATATATTTGTTTGTGTGTATGTGTGTGTGTTCGTATGACAGGCTATGGATACCTACTGTAAATGTGCCTGCGCGTGTAATTTTTGTGGCAAGTGTTACGCAATCTCAACCACGACTCTCTTGAGTAGGCGTTGTTAAATATCAGTGGCAAGTGAAGGTTAGGGACGACTGGAAGCAATGCCGAGATAAACAGAGTATAGAATTCCCAAATAGTCACCCATCTGATACTTGCCATGCTCAACGTTGCTTAACTTGATCTGACGAGAAACGAAGTGTCAACGTGATTAGGCCGTATGCAAAATATATGTACACAAACACATACACACACACACACCTCTTTCTCTCTATCTCTCTCTCTATATATATACGTATATATGTGTGTATGTATATAAATATGCACATATATACCCTTATATATATGTGTATATATATGTATATATATATATATATATGAATGCATATACATATGTATATATGTGTGTGTGTGCGCACGCGTGTGTGTGTTTGTGTGTGTGTAGCATAGTGTGTAATTTCTTCAGTCCTCGGAGCCCACGAAAAACAAGTAGGCAGTTGTCAAACAGAAACTATTGTCATCTTCCCGTAGAAAGTAGAACCCAAGAACATTTGAGATAGAGAGCTTATTCAAACAAATAGATAAAATAAAATGAATACGATGTCCTTAAAACAATAACCGC
This sequence comes from Euprymna scolopes, assembly GCF_053919585.1. Taxonomy (NCBI): domain Eukaryota; kingdom Metazoa; phylum Mollusca; class Cephalopoda; order Sepiida; family Sepiolidae; genus Euprymna; species Euprymna scolopes. The sequence continues at coordinate 33,851,925 of NC_136496.1, read as the reverse complement.
AATTTCAATGTCGGAGAATTGCATTAGTCTATTTTTTATTTATTTATTATGGAGTAAACACTTATTAAGGCCGAAAGGCCACTCAAAGATAAAAGTTAATGAATGTCAGATGGTTCGTGAGACAATGCCGTGCCTCAATGATCTTAGACAGAAGTTAGTTATTCAAGAGGACGGCTAAACAAGAACTTTTTTACATTGGACTTGAAAACGACATGTTATAGTTAGCCGGGAAGCAGTATCACGCCATTGTGTTCCATAGACGAGTAATTCTAGAAAAGAAACTTGCTAATGGAATTTTTGTTTAGTTTTAGGCACAGATAGAGATTTGGGGATTTTGTTGAGAGTGGTCGTACCTAGACGAGTGTTTGTTGTGAATGTTGTACAGGAGAGATCATAGATTGAAGCTCTGTCGAGAACCTGCCATGAAAATAACGAAAGAACAGAGATAGGCTCGCAACCTCCCCCACCTTTGAGAAAAAAAAAGTAGCAAGGAAAAGAAAAGGATATCGCCTTTCGATGTTGGTTTTGTACACTGCTAGGACAGGTTTATCGGTTAAATAACGAACTCACGGGAAAGAACAATGTAAAGATTGCCAACATTCATAGTGAACGTGGTACCAACAGGATTCGAACTTGGAACGTCCAGATCGTTAGTTGATTTCGGTATCCATTTTACTACAGCTACCCAATATAAAACCTACATGGCGTAAACCCTTCCTACTATCGACGAATGACCAACGAACTCGTTGTAAAACATTTAGACTTTAGTTTTTTTTCACCCATAACTGTACACTAAACTACACGATTTGTGTCAGGTGCTCATCCTCATTATTTTAGAAGTTATCCTACTTTTTTGTGCATGTGCAGCTACCAGTTCTTATTTTTGACTGGGAGAGCAGCTACGTACCTATTTTTATTTGGGAGCAACTACTCTCCTAACCTGTTCATGTAAGGACATTACGTTTCTGCTATTTACGCAAGATGTAGCTTTTTACCTCGCGTGGAAGTGAGCTGTGTCATTTATTTATTTATGCTTTGTATGCAGATTTGTCGACCTAAGCATTGCAGTAACAGAACATTCTTCGGACACAATATTGCAGTAACATCTCGTCCATAGGCGTATCATCAGTTAAGGCTAAGGGAGTTGAAGTATATCGAGATCCCAATATTCGATAAGCGATCTATCATTGGGTCTTTTCTCAGCTAGATAAAACTTGTCTATAATCTTTTCAATCGTACCTATGGATATTATTCGTCCGTCTCTTGTAGATCACGGTTAGATGAGGATGCGTAAAAACAACGTTAAAATCAAGTAGAAAGTAGGAAATTTCATTAGAAGAGAAGTTTAAAGTTAAGATGACGTGTGTCGATAGTAACGTCATAGTAGGAAGTACGTACATAAAACCACTGTCTTCCTCTACAACGCAGTGATTGGAAAACGAGGCGTAGATCATCTTAATATTCCTGTTGCAAATTACTATCAGAAGTATTAGGTTGGTGCAAAAAATAATGTCGTTTTTTTTATATATACTTGAACGTAAAAAAAAAAACGACATTATTTTTTCACCAACCTAATAAATCAAATCTCAGACCAATTAATAGAGTTATATGTTGTTCCTTTTTAATTGATTCTAATGTCATAGCGATAAAAAACGGAAAAAAGAAAAGCCCACCGTTACTGTCATCACCGTTGAGGATGTCACTATCCAATGAGTCAACTATGACGTTGCAAGAAGTGAGAGACGAACAGCTGAAGAAGTTCCTACACTGCTATATAAGATATGTGCATCCATTGTTTTACCCGATAAATCCGGTACTAACGGTACATTCCCATCGAAAAGAGTGCGGTGAGCGTAAATTGATATGAAAGAGACGGTACAAAATGAATCTTAAACATATAGTTTGTAGAAGTTAACTATCAATCCGTTTTTTCTTATCAGTGGGTGGGTATTTGTTGAACAAGCGTATAACCGCTCCCATATGTCCAGACTTTGTATTACATCTGGTTTTCATTAAAATATTAACGAGACACGTCTCGCCCTATAACTCGTTCGTCTCATCTCTATATAAATAAAATGAACTCATTTTTCCCCGTCGGATTTTGACCTTAATAAGATTAAAAATCAAGATATTCCATGCAAATATAATATGCACAAACGGCAGAACAATATCTGAGGTGTGTTATAGGCTTATTATTTCTCAAATTCCTCGATAATCTTAGATTTCTATATTTTTCTGATGAGAAGTCACGGCCAAAATCGGTTAAGATCAATGGAAGTGGTAAAATATTTTCTCTCTAATAAATTCCTCCTCCCCCTGCCACCACTTAACACCGTTTGGGGATCGTTCACAAGGAACAGTTGAGAAGAGAACACCGGTTTGGCTTCGTAGTTCTTTCATGTGAAGTTATTTAAAATCACTAAACTAAGCTGCAGTGCTCTGTGGCGTAGTGGTTAGCGTGCTGGACAATTCACATTATATTTTCACGTTCGCGCCGACCTACCGTAGTCGTTTTTTTTTTTTTTTTCCTAAACAACTGGAATGGACTTTTCTTGGTGGCCGAACTGTTAACGTTGCAGAGTTTTTTTTTTTTCACACTTTATTTTCCTACTTTTACTCATGACTCTGGGGTTGATCCTTCCTACTTACCTACCATAACATTTTTTAAAACTCCCCCCCGTCCCGGAAACAAACACTCGGGCAACGCCGGGTACCCCCGCTAGTCCTTAAATAAAACCAATTGGACAAATATGAGGACAGAGTTATACCTATGTCTTTTGTATAGAACGACTAGCCACTCGAGAGTTTGTCTAATGATGATGATCGTTCACCGTTCATTCATTCGGTAGTTCTTGATTCTTTTGAATTAGGACAACTCGTGTGTTGAACAGAAACAAAAGTTTATCAAATGATAATGACACGTCATTTACGGTCCATTTATTTATTTATATTTCGAGAAAATGAAAAGTGGTTGTCAATACAATGTTCGAATTTAAGACGCCCAGGTCGTTAGTTCATGTTCGTAACTGCTTTACCAACGTCACATTCTAAATGGCGCTATAGAGCATACAGAACTCAAACACTTCCTCGTATATTCTGCAATTTGAAATCTTTCGATAGTATAACATTTTCAATTCAATAGTATAACATTTTCAGTTCAATAGTATAACATTTTCAATTCAATAGTATAACATTTTCAATTCAATAGTATAACAATTCAATTTATTATTATTATTATTATTATTATTATTATTATTATTATTATTATTATTATTATTATTCATAGTAGTTTCAACTTTTGGATGTTTTAGTTGGATTTTTTTTTTATCCTGGAACAATTCCTTTGACTTTAGACATCTATTATATACATCTCACCTGTCTGTTTAAATGTATGTATGTATGTATGTATGTATGCATGTATGCCTGAAACTTTCGATATGGCTAGTTCAATATGTATCTTAACACTTCACTGTTCCTAAATGCAAATCTTTTGCAATATTGGAAAAGAAATTGTCTTGTCAATCTGATTTAGCCATTTATGGTGGCTTTTCGTTATGGTTCCTAGCGTTTCAATTACAATGGGAATCACCTTCACATCTTTACATTTCCATAGTCTAATTCCCATTTCAGATCCTGATATTTACTTTTTTTCCATATTATTATTATTATTATTATTATTATTATTATTATTATTATTATTATTATTATTATTATTATTAGCTGCAAGAGCACGCAGATCATCAAAGATCTCTCATTGAAAATAATCTATGGTGTTCCCTAGAAGCTGAGTGACAAGAAGTCTCCCTAGCTTTCCAGTACTCTCCACCTCTTTCGATAACATTTGCAAATGAATTCGCGTTATCGCAACAGCCACTTACCATTGATTTCTCGCTGGCAGCGACCATTGGTCGCCATTAAAATTTTCATATTATTATCATCATCATCATCTACTAGGAATTCTCACACAATTCATAATCAGTGATGACTGATAGCAGGTTGGAGAGTACTAGAAATCTGGGGAGACTTGTTGTCACCACATATTTCTAGTACTCTCCAACTATTTCGATAACTATTGCAAATGACTTTACGTTATCGCAACAGCCGCTCTACATTGATTTCTCGCTAGCAATGACCATTGCTATTCTCTGGAATATAGAGATCTGGTTAATACTCTCCCTACTCGGTTCTTCAGAATTTTTTTGTGTTATATTAGCCATGGCTGATGCCTTTTTTTCGGGGAGGGGCACAGTTTATAAACTTTCTAGCAGTTCCATGGCCGTTCATTTCATGTGGTGTTCTTTCTCTATTTGTTTTACTTCTGTTGCAATCTTTATGTGGCTAGTTAGTGTTCATAGTTTATGTAGGTTGATTTCTGCATTCAAGGATTTTCCTTAAGATTTCAGCTGTTTTAAACATTGTTATTCATTGTATAGTCTCCCTTTTTATTTCAATTTCAACTAATCTTTTTTTTCATGTTTTTGGGGAATGATTCCAATGCTCCCAGATGATAATTATGATCCATGCTGATGAGAATTGTTGTTATTATTGTCCTTGTTATTACCGTCATTATTATTATTATTATTATTATTATTATTATTATTATTATTATTATTATTATTATTATTGGCTCACAAGGAGCTTTTACACAGGTCTTCAGGGATGTTTCCCTGAAAACAGCCAGTGGGTTCCCTGGAATCTGAGTGACATCAAGTCTCCCCAGGTTTCCAGTACTTTCCACCTCTTTCGATAACATTTGCAAATAAATTTGCATTCTCTCAACAGCTGCTCCCCATTTATTTCTCGTTGGCAGCAGCTATTGGTCTTTGCTAGGATTTGAGTGGCAATAAGCCTCCCCAAGGTCCCAGTTCTCTTCGCACTTATTCGGCTGAGGTCTTGTCAATTCATCGGTCTTTCCTTCCTCCTTGACTCTACTTGCTTATTTGGTCTCGCTGTTTTTATTTGCTTACTAATAGTAGTCACACAGAACATCATAAAAAAAATTTCTCTTTGAGAACAACTTGTAGTGTACTCTGGAATCTGAGTGACAACAAGTCCCTCCAGATTTCCACTATTCTCCACCTTTTTCGATAAACTTTTGCAGATGTATTTGCGTTATTGTAACAGCCGGTTACCATGTATTTCTCGTTGGCGGCAACCATTGGAATTCGGTGGCAATAAGCCTTCCCAAGGTCCCAGTTCTCTTTGCACTCATCGAACGGAGGTCTGGCTAGTGCTTTCTCTCCTCGGTCTTTCCATCCTCGTCGACTTTCCTTGATTATTTGGGGTGACGTCAGTTTATGGTGACACACTCACACACACAAATAAAAAAGTGGGGGGAAGGCAGGGGCGCAGAAGAGTTAACTTACAATTATTATTATTATTATTATTATTATTATTATTATTATTATTATTATTATTATTATTATTAACGTCTAGTTGTTGAATTACATTGTTTACAGTGAAAAGGAATATATAGCAACAGAGAAAGCAAACCGTCCCTTACCGTGCGAGCAAAAGTTATTGGTAAAGTGCCAAAAGCGCGGGAGGCTTGATCACGTACTCTCTCCATCCCTCTAGGTGTACGCGTACTTAAGGTTGAGAATTCCATCTACACACATCACATTAGGGGGTTCTCGATATTGAGTCATTTTTTAATTTTAGAATGCATGCCCCACATGCAACAAATCATCTATTATGTAGCTCTGTCTGCAGGTAAATCTGCAATGCTTTAAATAGCATTTTTATATACGTCCACGTATATCTGTAAGGAGCCCCGTATGTCAGTCATCTTTTATGCTAAAGTTTTCAATTGTATTTTAATCCTTAAATGCGTAGAATTAATGGATGTATCTTAAGCTTCCTTCGGACGCATGGGGCAGCCTGGTAGATAATATTCATCATTTCAGTGGAGGATGCGTCCTCGACACAATCTGACAGTCTTGATCATTTTTGACTTGGGAATGAATGACCTTGCATCTGTCGAGCTGAGATGTAATTCGGGGTAGTTCTAGGAGGTCTACAATCACAGGTTGTTGCCTCCTGTCTTTCAGATTTTTATTGCTTACTTCATGAGACACCCTCACATGAGAGTGCCGATGGGGCTGCCCAGGCAGTTTTTAGAAGGCCCAAGTGCTGTTCCTTTAGGTGTACTGGCTTGACTTTCTTCATGTCCCAACCTTGTGTCACATCTTTGCATAATTTGCATACGCGCGTTTTTCTGCTGCTGCTGCTAATTTCTTCACATGATGTCCACACTTCACTGCTGATGATACGCGCGCACGCGCACTCTGTTACAAATAGATACTACTTTACCTCAAACTACGGAGGAAGTAGGTCCCGGGAGGATTGTATCACCAGAACAGAACATATATCACACTAACCTTATCTCGAATTGAGCATAAGTAGGTCGTACATTAGTTTCTATTTACTAGGTATCACCTTTTAGCAAGGCTTAAAGGCCACTCGAGGATAATAGTTAATGAGTCCCATAAAGACAGTAAAACAACACAATGATGATCGGTAATGGTGGTACTTGAATAGGGTTTGGTTATTTAAGGGAACGGCTCAACAAGACCTATTTTTTTTACATTAGAATTAAAAACAATCATGTTATAGTCAGCTGGGGGGCAACCCCACTGTATTGTATTCAACGAACGTGCTGTTCTTAGAAAGAAACTTTGCTCATGGAATTTTTACGCACAGATAGAGAGCAAGGGAAATTTTTTGACAGTTATTGTAGCTAGACTAGTTTTGATTGTGAATGCTTTGCAGAGTGAGGGGTATACATTGAAGTTCAGTCAAGCGCCTGGCATACTGAATTAAAAGATAGTAAAATAGTAAATAAATAGGTGTAATAGTAGAGTTTCGGCTTCAGGCACATATAGCAAATGTCAATTAATAATATGTTACTAGTCATTTATATAGATACTAGCTTCTTTTTTTTCTGGGTTCTCTTTCATTAAAGGAACAAATTGAATCAATGCGCTTTACAAACTGATTGGTCATTGTGTGGGCAAATCGCTTAGCAGAAACATTGATTTGCAAGAGAAAATATGTTTTTATTTTATTCATGACTGCTATAGATTAATCAAACCATTTTATCAGCGAACTTAGCAACAGATTTAATGAATGTTTTTCATTTCAGATCTGAAGTGAACATTAATTCGAGGAGCTTATTAAAGGAAAGGGGCTTATATGCTTCGCAACCGTATGGATCCGTAATGTAACAAATACTGATTGACCGTATCGTGAGACAATTGACACACTTTTTGAAAAAACGGAAGAGATTGATAGATGGTTGGTGGCGAAATAGATGCATTGCAAATGAATGTAAAATTATACAGGATGTTTCAAAAAATATACTCACACTTCGAATGACGATAAAACATTCATTTATGACGAGTGAGGTGGAGCCAGGCCTTACCAAGTCGTAAAATACGCTTAAATATATGTTAATTCATGCAGATTTCGTATTTATTATTACAGAGCTAATTTTTCTATTGGATGTTATATTGTGCCTATTAATATATAATATCGATTTCAAAAGTTAAACTAAAAAGACTTGGGTGCCATCAAATAGAATCAAAACCAAATCGTCTAGCGCTCCGGAATTGTTCCCTCCTGTTTGAGCTATCGATAGATAAATAAGAAAAATTTAAAATTAAACCCCTTTAAGGTATGAATGAATTTGCTCATGCGCAAAAGTAATAGAAACATGTCGGCTAGTTGAAATGAACATTTTGCATTTCAACTTACTGACATACGTCTGTACGCGTTATTCATCCACCCAAATAAAGATATAATCATCCTTGGTGTATGATTACTATTTCCTGTTAATTTCAGTGTTATGTGAATAGTAGTTTAAGAGTTTATCGGTTAAATATTTACACACTCATATATACATCTACTGTTTTATTTATACAGAATACAGAATTGAATGGAATAGATTGGAATCGAGAAGGCAAGTGTAATTGAAGAATAATGTTCGCAAATGTTTAAATCGATGATCATTCCTAATAACGCTAGTAATGCGTATTAAAAGATTTACAAAGGTTATTAAACAAGTCATTCAGTAATTTAGATTTCCATTAAACAAGTCAGCCATTAATTTAGATTTCCTATCATGACATTAGCTTCCTTTGTTGGGATGTTTTTTTTTACTTTTGCAATATTCCTTATATCTAAAAGTAATTACGATTTCTAATATATTAAAATGCGCCAAATTCCGTAATGTATTTTATAACGTTTGAAAAAAAAAATGTGACAGACCAAAAAGTGCAACAGGAAAAAATCTCTAACACTGCTTTATATTATTTGCATTTTTCAATCTACAAGTTTCAGTTTGCACAATGGTTAGAGTTTTCTTTAATGCGTCAGTAAATCAGGTTTTAATCCTTGTGTATGCAAAAACAATGCCACTTGATGCTCCATGCTGGACACCCAGCATTAAAAGGAAAATAGTAAAGATAAGTAGTGTAATCATAGGAAAGGGATGTTGCCCTCCCTTACATCTCAGGAAAACTACTCTAATTTATGTTATTTCATTATTGGAATCCTTTGAGATGAGTCATTTATTTATTGCATCTTCATAGTTGTCGTTTCACGACGTTTCGTCTAACTATTCCTCTGGCCTTCGTCAGGTGGTAAACCGCGACGGAATAGGAATGCTAAAACGTCGTGAAGCAACAAATATGAAGATGAGGAAAACTGTCAGCAAATAAATAATTATATATATATATATATATATATATATATATATATATATATATATATATATATACACACACAAAGATTTTTCATCTTAAAGGATTCCAATAATAAAATAACATACCATTCGGTACGGACCCGATGATGGATACCAAATAAAAACGAAAAACTTGGAGTTGTAAGACAAAAAAATTCAACCTTTGAAGCCCGTGATGCAGTTTTTTTGTTACATAGGCATCACTATTATCAAGGCCAAGAGGCCACTCAAGGATAAGGATAAAGAGTGTACAATAGACAATTGGACAATATAGTACACGTTAGTAATGGAAATTCTGTAAATTTGTTAACTTATATGGAACGGCTCATCAAAAAGTTGTTTACGTTAGACTTGAAAATAACCATATTGTAGTCAGCTGGAAAGCAGAAAAATAGAAGACAATTCCACAGGCGTGCAGTTCTAAGAATGAAGCTTTGTTTATGGAATCTAGGTTTAGGTTTAGGTTTAGGCACAGATAAAGAGTGTGGGAAACTATTGATAGTGCTTTCTGCTAGACGGGTGTTTCTTGTGAAAGTTTTTGCGAAGGGGGACCATAGATTGGAGCTCAGTCGAACACTTGCCATGAAAATAACGATAAAGCAGAGAACAAAGTCGCAACATCTCTTCTGTGAGAAAGAGATTGCATGAAAGAGAAAAGGTCATCCCCTACGAGGCTACGAAGTTCCTTTTGAACTCTATCAAGGCAGAATAAGTCATTTCTAGCAGCTCCTGTCCAGATGTGGCAACACTACTCCATCCTTGGACGTACCTGGCTCTTATATAGATGGAGAATTGCATCAGGAGTGAGATATCTACTGGATCGATAGAAGGATCCCACCATTTTTCCAGCGGCCTTGGCAACGGATTTAATATATGTGTTCCATTTCAGATAAGGAGTAAAGGTCAAACCCAGAAGCTTGTCAAAACATGGGGCCTCCCCAAGACGTCACCATTCATTTCAGTTGATACCAGATGGGGATCAGAGCGTGGATGATGTAAAGATAAAAGCTTGGTTTTAGATGCATTATAAGTGTATAGAGGCTTTGAATCGTTACGGTTCCAGATGAGCATTGTCTGAAAATAGCGGTTTCAATCCTATCCAAAGCCGGCCAGAGTTGACCAAAACGCGGTAAGACGACAACAACTATGCAAGGCAGTAATTACTGAGGATGCAATTAAGAGACTCAGCATTCCTGTCTCGTCGCGGTTAACCATCTGACGAAAGCCAGAGGAATAATTGGCCGCAACGTCGTGAAACAACAACCATAAAGATGCAAATAAATAAATAAATAAATAAATATATATATATATACTCTTATTTACTTTATTTTTTATCTTGGTTGTGACTTTTACAACGTGTCGGCAGATGTAATTTCCGGCCTTCTTTGGGTGTACATTTTCGGATATGGAATAACAGTAACATGTCCGACAAAACTAGGACAATCCTTGAGAGAGAGAGAGAGAGAGAGAGAGAGAGAGAGAGAGAGAGGGGGGGAGGAAGAGGTGGGATGAAATAGAAGTGTTATGTATGAATTGAAAATATTACCTTGTGTTTCTCTGCATCTTTTGAATATTATGTAGTAGAAATGCTTCAAACAACCTACACATCAAAAAAGCTGAAAGGTATGATCTCTTTGCTGCCAGCGCGGGAAAATCAGAAGAAGACGCAAGAGGTATCGCATGTTTTATGGAGGGGGACGAGAAAAGTCGCGTGAAATGGCAAGAGTTGCAGAACAGAAATAGCCAAACTCTAAGGGAAAGGAGGCAGCTTTTCGCTTACGCTTGATAAGTAAACCTCCGTCAGCAAGAGACGCGCATACGTATGGAACAAAATGGTGATCAAGGAAAAAAGTCCCCCATTGCACAAAGTTCCGGTGCTGTGTTACATAATTCTTCAAACTCTACAGAACGTATTATAATAATAATAATAATAATAATAATAATAATAATATATTTAATATACTACTACTACTACTACTACTACTACTACTACTACTACTACTACTACTACTACTACTACTACTACTACTACTAATAATAATAATAATAATAATAGGCAAAACATGAAACACTACATGGAACCAATAACACTGTACCCGCATATCTATAAGTTCTCTAACCCAGCCCTACCTCCATGCCCACATCACTGCCCCCAAAAGAGCGAGACCAAATAACCAAGTAGAGTAAAGGAGGAAGGAAAGACCGATGAACTGACCAGACCCCAGCCGAATAAATGCGGAGAGAACTGGGACATTGGGGAGGCATATTGCAACTCAAATCCCAGCAAGGACCAATATCTGCTGACAACGAGAAATCAATGGCAAGCAGCTGTTGCGATAATGCAAATTTATTTGCAAATGTTATCGAAAGAGGTGAAGAGTACTGGAAACCTGGGGAGACTTGTTGTCACTCAGCTTCCAGGGAACACCACAGGTTGTTTTCAGGGAAAGATCTCTGAAGACCTGTATGAAAGCTCCTTGTGAACCAATAATAATAATAATAATAATAATAATAATAATAATAATAATAAGAAGAAGAAGAAGAAGAAGAAGATGGGAGAAAAGTCCTATCCAATTGTAGACTTTACTTTTCCAGCTGACCACAAAGTGAATATCAAAGAAAAGGAAAAACGGAGCAAAAGCACAAAGCTAACCAGGAGCTGAAAAGGATATGGATGATTAAAATCAAAATAATACCTATAATAATAAGAGCGCTAGGAACAATTACGAAAAGTTTTGAATCGGAATTATAGGAATGGTTGGAAAGATACAATGAATAACAATAATGAAAACAGTTGAAACATTAAGGAAAACCCTTGAATGCGGAGACTAATACGCACGAACCACATGCGCGGGCCAGACACTGTTGCAGAAGAAAAACATGAAAAAGCGTTACATGGAACCAAGCTGCAACAAGTTCTTTATCCCTCCCCATCACCTACCATTGCCCCATCACCGCCACTCATAAAAGAGTGATACCAAATAGCCGAGAGGGGCAAGGCAGATGGAAAGACCAAAGAGAAAGCACTGACCAGACCTCCGCTGGAAAAGCGCGAAGAGAACTGGGACCTTAGAGAGGCTTATTGCCGATCAAATTCCAGTGGAGACCAATGGCCGCTACCATCGAGAAATCAATGCTAAGCGGCTGTTGCGATCACGTAAATTCATTTGCAAATGTTACCGTGGAGAGTACTGGAAATCTGGGGAGACTTGTTATCACTCAGCTTCCAGGGAACAGCACAGGTTGTTTTCAATGGGAGATATTTGATGACCTGTGTGAAAGCTCCTTGTAGACCAGTAATAATAATAATAATAATAATAATAATAATAATAATAATAATAATAATAATAATAATCACCAAACCAAATAATGAGGGTCAAGGAGGAGGGGAAGACCAAGGAGAGAAAGCACTAGGCAAACTTTCGCTGGAGATGTGCAAGGAGGACTGGGACCTATGGGAGGCTTATTGCCACCCAAATTCCAGTGGAGGCCAATGGTCGTCGCCAACGAGAAATCAAGGGTAAGCGGCTGTTGTGATAACGCAATTTCTTTTGCAAATGCTATCGAAAGAGGTGGAGAGTACTGGAAATCTGCGGGGACTTTTTTTCACTCTCAAAGAATAATCATTGATGATGGGTTGTGTGACTACTCCTAGTGAGTAAATAATAATGAAACGCTGCATATTGTTTCTGAAGTGTTTATGTTCTTTGTTTTCATCTCTTTTAGGATGTGTATCCTGATTAACATCCAAGCATTTCCATCCCAAACACTAAGAACCCCGACTTGACGTCGTTTTTCCAACTTTCACACAGGGTTTCATGTTCTTTCATGTCTTATATATCCAGAAGCGAAAGAAGTTTTACCTGTTACTAGAAGCCAACCATTTCCACCTTAAAAACCTACGGCACAATCATGATGACACACTGGCTCTTGTTTGATGACAAAAGTTAAGCGAAGTTGAGCTCAGCCAACACTAAAATGGGTGATCATTTGAAAATACCAAGTGCTGTATGTACTCTTCACTTATCTCACATTATTTAAAGACCTGCTGAATTTCTTCTTGCCACTGGAATCAAATAGTGCTTAATTCAGGAGAGGTCAGGTTTGGGATTGTGCAAACAAGCTGCTAACTTTACATTATTAATGCCCTGATGCCCATCTGGCATCAATTGAAATGAATAGCTCTCGTTTTGGGTAGGCTTCATGCTTTGATAAGCTTCTGGGCTTGACCTTTACTCCTGATCTGAAATGGAACACGTATATAAAATCCATTGCCAAGGTCGCTGGAAAAATGGTGTGATCCTTCTACTGCTCCAGTAGATATCTCACTCCTGATGCAATTATCTACCTATATAAAAGCCAGGTACGGCTAACGATGGAGTACTTTTGCCACATCTGGGCAGGAGCTACAAGGTGCAGCTTATCCTGCCTTGACAGAGTTCAAAATAGACTTCGTAGCTTAGTAGGGGATGCCTTTTTCTCTTCCCCGCAACCTCTTTCACACAGAAGAGACGTTGTGAGCATGTCTCTGCTTTATCGTTAGTTTCATGGCAAGTGTTGATCTGAACTTCAATCTATGGTAGCCCGTCGCCAAACTTTCACGAAAAACACTCGTCTAGCCCAAACCACTATCAATAGTTTCCCACACTCTTTATCTGTGCCTAAACCTAAATGTAGATTCCATGAACAAAGCTTCTTTCTTAGAACTACACGCCTGTGGAACTCTCTTCCGATTACTTGCTTTCCAACTGATTACAATTTGATTGTCTTCAAGTCCAATGTAAACAAGTTCATAATGAACCGTCCCCCTCAGTAATCCAATTCACAAAATTCCCACTACTTATGTTTACTACGCTATAATCACATTGACTAATGTATACCCATTAACCCTTATCCTCAAATGGCCTCCGGGCCTTGATAAGTGGTGATTCCTGTGTAAAAAATGTTATCTTACGGAGAATATACATTGTATTTCGAGATTGAACGGAGGCAATGAGCAGCCATTACTGACGTCGCCCATGAATCAATGATAACCGCTGTGTACTCATGATCCCAGCCCTGAACGTCATATCGTTGTTATTCTTATTTTTCTATTGCTATGAAACATAGTAAAAGAGGCGATCCAGACAAAACCTAGCCTTGAAGTGAAAATGTTTCGATTACCAAACTGGATTTCCATGTTTTAGTTTAAAATAAATAAGCAAATTGACATGAAAAAAAAGGAAACTTTTGAATACGATATTATTTATTAATTTATTTATTGCAGACTATTATTCTCATTTTTCGTAGATGTTGTTTCACGACGTTTCAGCCAACTATTCCTCTGGCCTTCGTCAGATGGTAATCGCCCTTTGGGGCCCATAGCGTAGTGGATAGAGACGTTGAATCTCCACGGCTCCAGGTGAGAATTGTATGAAGATAGCGGTTTCAATCCTACTCAAAGCCGGCCAGAGGCTTGCTTGGCCAAACGTGGTGAGACGACAACAACTATGGATGGAAGTAATTGTTGAGAATGCAATTAGGAGATTTGGAGTTCCTATCCCGTCGCGGTTACCATCTAACGAAGGCCAGAGGAATAGTTGGCGGAAACGTCGTGAAACAACATCTACGAAAGATGAGGATAATAGTCCGCAATAAATAAATAAATAAATAATACTCATCTCAATAATGAATTCCAATTAAAATAATGTACACGATTTTATTTGTTTTTTAATATGTTTTACAGATTTATTTAAAACTAAGACATGAAATACAGCACAATCACGTGGACACACCGGTTCTCGCCAAATCACCGAAGTTAAGCAACGTCGAGCCTGGCCAATACCAGATGGATAACCATTTGGGAAGACGAGGCGCTTTATGTACCGCGAGGTAAAATACCAGGTGGAGAAACTGGCTCAGTCTATCCTTCTCTCAAGGGTAGATGGGACTCTTTTAAGCCGTGGTAGGCACCCCGTCTAGTGATGATGTCAAGATAAAAAATACCCTTGATAGCTCCGGCGAAGCATCAAGTATTCAACTACCAACAAGATTGGAATTACACTACAAAACTCATGTAGTGAGTCCAATTTCAGCTGCAGCCGTGCTGGGTGGATGGATGGGAGACATGAAATCCGATTTTTAATCGGAACATTTTCACATCGAGGCTAGGTTTTCACCTGACACCAACACAGTCGAACTTAGGGTCGTCTATGTTTCTGAATCGCCGTAAAACAGTTTTTATTAAGTTTCGGAATTTCTCAGCGAAAGACTGATGTATAATTTGGATTATTAGAAAATTTCCCAACGTTCAAGCCGATGTAACCTACGATCTTCTTTAGTTGCTTGCTTTCTAACTTAGAAATCTTTATGTCAGACTCGGGAATTTCATATTCTAATCCATTTAATCCAATTGTTATCATTTCGTCAGCCATTACCGTGTATATGTTTATGTTAACCTTAGTTATTATCGCCTGTAGAAAGGATTGAACCTTCAACGCCAAGAAGACTGTACCTTAGAAGTAATTGCTGATCAGCAAATTTAACAGCTACACCATGTGTTCATGGGGGGGGATAATTCTACATTAAAGATTCTCAAGGTCGGAAATATATAAAGATCAGGGATTTCATCGGCCGAAATGTTGTAAAAAATGACAACTAAGGTGAAAATATTAGTCCGAATAATTCAAGTAATCCAAATTGTTTTTACGGTCTATAAATGCCTGGCGCGAACGCCGACCCCACAATATTATTGTAAAATAAAATAACCTTAATGCAAACTTATTACCATAATTAGATGTCCCATAAACTTTTAATCGGAAACATCTCTGTTTGATCTTGGTATAGGGCTTTTTTTTACAATTACCGACACGCTATATTATATTATGCAATACAATACAAGTCCATATACGGTGAGAAGGAACACAGGTCTAAACACGCGAACGCCGACCCCACAATATTATTGCAAAATAAAATAACTTTAATGCAAACTTATTACCATAATTAGATGTCCCATAAACTTTTACTCGGAAACATCTCTGTTTGATCTTGGTATAGGGCCCTTTTTTACAATTACCGACACGCTATATTATATCATGCAATACAATTCCATATATAGTGAGAAGGAACACAGGTCTAAACACGTGGGACTACAGTCTCCCAATACACATTATCTCTAGGTTTGTAGTCAAAGCGAAGCGGCTGATTCCTCCAATGTTTGTCTAGTCTGACTTTGAAGGTATTGAGTGATTCTGCAGATACCACTTCTTCCGGCAGCTGGTTCCACATGTTCACCACACGTTGGGAGAAGAAGTGTGCTCGAACAAACCCAGCTGCCCCCGTCCGATATCGTTGCTCATAGATTAACTAAAATATTCTTCATTTGGAGAAATAACTGTTTAAATGCGTCCAACCATCTCTATGAGAGGCGTTGTATACCGTTCGGTGTGTCAGACTTGAGTTTGAAATAGGAATTTCACTGATTGTCCACACTTGAGTTTTGGACAGTTCAGTTCTAAATACCATGATCTACGATATGCCACGTTTAAGTCTGAAATCGCATTTACGGTAGCATGTTACTCTTCTGGTACTACCAGATCAGGTTGTCTGAACATAGTGGCTTCCTGACCTAAAATGCGCAAAACATTGATGTTAATGTTTTTTCTTTTTCCCTTTGAAAAAACTCAATCATCTTCACAAAGTCAAAAACAAAAAAAATCTATATAAAATAACCAAACGAAACTAAACACCATTTATCTGTGCCTAAACCTAAACGTAGATTTCATGAACAAAGCTTCTTTCTTAGAACTACACGCCTGTGGAACTCTTCCGTTTTCCTGCTTTCCAACTGGCTACAATATGGCTGTCTTCAAGTCCAACGTGAACAAATTCTTAATGAGTCATCCCATTAAGTAACCCAATTTATCAAATTTCCACTACTATCGATAACTGACATGTTCCCCTTGACCATTGTACGCTCATTAACCCTAATCCTCGAGTGGCCCTCGGGCCTTAATAAGTGGTGACTTCTTTGTAAAAAAAAAAGTAAAAAATTTAAAGTATAAAACCTTTTTTTTTCCAAAATTACTGGATTTGACATTAAATAACTCGTAACCGTTTATGCGTCGGAAAACAAACAACCAAACGAGATATCATGAATAAATATTTTAAGATATAAAGAACTTGAAGTATAAACCTTTTACCTAAAATTACTGGATTTAACGTTAATTGATCCAAAAAGGGTTGATGTGCCGTAAAACAAAACAACTAACCCAAATCAAATTCCATGAATAAGTTTTTGAATTCGGCACTAAATAACCCGAAACGTTTTTATGTATCGCCAAACAAAATCAACAAAACAAACGTTATTTTTATGACAAGTGCTCTTCTGAGCTCCAATCTATGGTCCCCTTTGCCAAACTTTCACAAACAACACTCGACTAGCTACGATATCTGTTGTGGAGACGCCCACTAATTAACATAGGTGGGTGAGTGAGATATATAAAGGTATCAATCACCAATACCGGGGGAGTTCGGAACGACCGCCAAATAGGCAAGACGCCTATGCTGCCTCCAGTAAGATATGCAACACGCCACCTGCCGGAATATCTCCAAACTGAAGTATATCTGAAGACATGTAAATATGTATATAACTTTTCTTCCTAATATATTATTGTATACCTTTACTTTCCGTGTTCTTGTTAATTATTTGTGCAGAATTCCTTAACTCTCTAACTGTACCTAAATCTAAAATCAGATTCTATGAACAAAGCTTCTTTCCTAGAACTGCCTAACTGTAGAACTCTGTTCCGCTGGTCTGCTTTCCGGTTGACTACAACTTGATTATCTTCAAGTAAATCTTCAAATTAATTAGTTTTTGTTGAGCCGTCCTCTTAAATAATAAAAGTATACCCAATTTTCATTACTAACGCTCACTACGCTTTTGTATCTGTAACCGAATCTATTCTTTAATTCTTTATCCTCGAGTTACTCTCGGGCCTTAATAAGTGGTTACTATCTTGTAACAACAACAACAGCAAAAAATACCATGAATATGAGAAACTTGAAGCATTAAAACCTTTTTTTTTTAAAATACTGCATTAAATAACTCAAAATGGGTTGATATGGCGTAAAGCAAAGCAACCAACAAACTCATAAAGATTCAAATAGAATTTTTTATCTATCAAGCTTAAGTTTGAAGAATCTTTTAATTGCTAAACGATCAGATCGATTAGATAGTATACCAGGCATATAGGCGCAAACTAAGCGCGTATATTTTTCGAATCTCATTCTGTCTGTGGAGAAATAAAATCGAGAAATGAAGAAATACTTGAAGATTTTTCTTTCATTGATTAAGAAGAAACCATGAAGTTATTATAACAATAATGAGATTTTACGGCTTATCCGGAGTATTTTCGTTTTAGGTTTGGTTGTTTTGTTAGTCCCCCCCCCACGACAAAACGAGGATGGACCTGTAAATTCACCCTTGTCCGTTCGTCTGGCCGCATTTTTCTTAATAACTACGCCTTGGAATTTTTTAAAATTTTGCACAAACATTAAACATAACAGAACGGATTTTCCGGGAATACTCCGGTTCCCTCCCTCTAGGGGTGCCTTTTGGGTTAAAATGGCTAAAATTGAAAATTTCGTGCTTATTAAAAAATTGATGCCTTGGATTTTTGTAAGTCTTTCTGAAAAGTTGTAACTAACTGATTTCTATATAATTTTGTTTGTCTATACTTCGCGATGACTCTTAGGTGTGCCCCAAAGGCTCTTTTAAGGCTAATAAAAACACTCCATTTTTTTTTTTTTAATATTTTACCATATTTGTCCAAAATTTTCTGTGTATGTATATTTAGAAGTTCTGCATATGTTAAGGCCTTGGGGACTTTGAGGTCCAAATGGGTCGCAAATAATGGACTTTTTTTTTTTTTTGAACTCGAATTAACATATGTTAAGGCCTAAAACTTCACCGTTTGTTCATTTTCACCAGGATTTGACGTCCCCTGGGAATTTTGGGGCTAAATGGGGGGGGGGTAAATGCTGAACTTAGTCATGTTTTTATGCCTCGTCACTGTGCACTCACGGGGGACCATGCATGCTTCATTTGTTTTATGGCATATCAAGCCTTTTCGAGTTATTTAATGTTGAATCCAGTTATTGTGGAGAAGGTTTTTATTCTTCAAGCTCCTTTGTATCTTCCATCGCTAATTTGTAGTGGTTGGTTTGTTTGTTTTTTATAGTGGATTTTATCGTTTTTGTTCCTTGCCCTGTAGAACATGAATGAGTTTTGCTAATGGGAGAGGTAAAAGGTTTGCAATATTAATGTTTGGTACATTTTAAGTTAGGAAACCAGTCAGGAAGTTGGGGAGAAAGAAAGAGAAAGGGCAAAAGGGGAAAAGGAAAAAGGGGAAAAGTTGGGTTGTTTTTGGTTTTGGTTTTGCAGAACATAAAGTTTTGCAAAAGGAAGTAGAAAAAAAAATTCATCAATGTTAGGTGCATTTCGTCCCAGGAAGCCAATATTTTCAGACAGCCTGATCTAGTAGCACCAACAAACTCGTTTTATGAAGGCCCTTGTACCAAACATTATTCTACGTACTCATACTCTCAAAACTCATCTATGTTATAAATCTTTGATGACTACAAAAACAGCCTGATCAAAATTTTCTTAAGCTATAATTGTTAACATATTTTATCTGGTCTAATTGTTTTTTTTTTTAAATAAAGAATTTGATCACATGACATTTTGTTTGTGTTATTTGGGTTATACGGACGACTGTTTTCACCTTGGGTACCATTTGCACAACGTTTCGGTCGATGTAATCTTCGATCTTCTTCAGGTGCATCTTGTCGGATTCGGAAATCTGCACGCAATTTTGAATGGAACTCCATATTTAATCTATGAGAGTATTAAGCTCTCGTTCCGTCAGTCATGAATTGGCAGAAACATTTTCATAATCCTATCGTTAGTATCGCCCGCACTTAAAATTGAACCTCCAACGCCCAGAAGAGTATCACTTCCAACTTAATTTACCTAGTACTTTATCCGTTACGCTACCGACCCTTGCAGGCACTTAAGATGAGAATACTAGTTCGAATAATCCAAATAATATAAATCATTAATGATATTTTTTATCACCTTTTCTGCTAACTTAAAGTTGGATTGCATTTGATTACGGTAAAACATGTTAATGTAAAGGTTGTGTTAGCATTAATGCTTTTTGTTTTATTCTACTTCTTTTTGTAAAAATTAATTATATTCTGCAAAACAAAAAGCAAAAACAACAACCCACCTTTCCCTCCTTTTCTCTTCTTCCCATTTTCTCTTCCTCTTTCTTTCTCCCCCATTTCCTGACTGGTTTCCTAACTTAAAATGTACCAAACATTAATATTACAACCCTTTCCTCTCTCCCATAGCAAAACTCATTCATGTTTTGCAGGGTAGGAAACAAAATCAATAAAATCCACTATACATCAGCCAAAGCAAACACTACAAACTAAGTATTGGAGATACAAAGAGCCTGAAGAATAAAAACCTTCTACAAAATAACTGAATGCAACATTAATACTATTTCAAAAATAACTGGGTAGAATATTTTTGAAGTTCTACAGCATAGATTTAATTTGTTGGTTTACGATATGATTGGGGACTCCGTTATACATAAGTACTTGTTTGATGTTTTTTAGTTCAAGGAGTAGAGGTTTTTTGTTAGTTGAACAGATTAGTTTAGCGTGGTTAAGAATAAACGTAAAAACGAAAGAATGAATTAATGAAGCAAAACTAAAGTTACTTATTAATATTTTATAAGTTTATTATAAATCAAATGTTTCAATGAAGCGTAAATTAGGAAAAAGTCCTTTTAACTCATTCCTTCCTATAATAATACTCTCTCCCCAATATTGAGCGTGTTTCTGTCTCGCTAGGACCCTACATAAAATAATTAATTTTATAACACACACACGCGCACACACATACGCAAACATATATGAACTAAAAATAAATGAGCTAAATAGAATATAGTTTTTTATAAAGCAAACCTATCAAAGTAGTAGAAGCTCTACCCGGTTAAGAGGAGCAATTCATAACTTCAATTAAAAAGATGAAGAATAAAAGTTACGTTAAACTTTATTAAATCACCAGGTCAATAAAGACGAAAATGAGAGGAGAATGAAAAACAAAAAAGATCTCTTTAAACCATGACATTTCGAAGCTAAATGCTTCTTATCAGAAGGGGAGGAAGACGGCATTATAACACTATATATTTGGGTATAAAAAAGATAAAACCAGATTGAGAATATTTAGATAAAAAATGAAAAAGCCAAAAGATATGGGGTGAATTAATGAGAACTATTAAAGGGGATTGATATATAGAAGGGGATGGAGATAAAAAAGGGGATGGAGATAAAAAAGGGGATGGGAATAAAAAACGAGAAGTATGGTTGAAGAGGGGCTAAATAATGGGGAATAAAGAAGAAAAGATGAAAGAGAACGTAATATAGAAAAACATAATAAAATGGGTGAAGAGAAAAGAAGTGTGTGTGTATATATATATATATATATATATATATATATATATATATATATATATAAAGAACACAATTAAAGACTAATGTATAATTTACAAGAATTTATGGGTCGACAGGAGACTTAAGAAAATATTTCTTGAGTATCCTGTCGAACAATAAATTCTTGTAAATTATACATTAGTCTTTAATTGTGTTCTTTTATGTGAAGCTCTATTTTCTATTTTGGTTGTATTGAGCCTTTTCTATTTGATTGGCATTACTATATAAATATTAATATTTATATTCTCTTTAAGTTTATAGGAGTTTTTGACTTGTAAACTTAATTCTTACTTGAGTTATATACACCCCATATATATATATATATATATATATATATATATATATATATATATATATATATATATATATATATGTGTGTGTGTGTGTGTCTGTGTGTGTGTGTCTGTGTGTGTGTGTGTGTGTGTTTGTGTGTGTGTGTGTGTGTGCGTGCGTGTGTATTATTGTCCTTTATCCCCCTATATATGGGAAGAAAAGGCAGATAGATAAGCTTTTCTCCCGTTATCTATCTATCTATCTATCTATCTATCTATCTATCTATCTATCTATCTATCTCTTTCTATATATATATATATATATATATATATATATATATATATATATATATATATATATATATATATATATATATATTATAGCTGTTAAAAAGGGAAGACTGAGGTTTTTCGTATCCGTGGTAAAAAGGATGGAGGGAAAATATTCGATGGACGTAAAAAAAAAAAAAAAGAAAGAAAAAGTTACATAAGGGGGTATAGTTGGCCGACCAGGTTTCGCCCTCAGTTTTCAAAGCTGAATCAAGATTTTTTTTGTATAGTTTGGTTTTATTTTAGTCGTTCCCCCGTTTAGATTCGTTTCCCTACATAGAAAAAAACAAAAACATTCGATTCGGCTTTGAAAAGTTAGGGCGAAACCTGGTCGGCCGACTCCAAGTTAGATAAAAAGTTAGATAAATAAGGGGGTTATTTATCTAACTTTTTTTTCTCAACCTCTATCGAATGTTTTTCCTCCGTCCTTCTTTTTACCATGGATACAAAAAAAAAAAACTCAGTCTTTCCTTTTTAACAGTTATAAGAAAGGCAGATAGACGCATAACGAAAGGCAGACAACAGAAACGTCTTATTTATTTGTAACATGAATGTTTAAACATGGGATGTCCTTATATTAAATAGATAAGACAGAATCACTGCATGTTTGTTTTTAGATGTTTAGAAGTGTGTGTTCCTGTGATACTTACTCATCATGGTGACGTTGGCGTAATTCTCTGGACAGTGAACAAGCAACAGCTTGTTGCACGACTTATGGAAATGCTGCACATACCCTGGAAAAGAGGATAAAAACAAAATGGCGTCAGTTATTGTAGAGAAGAAATATGATAAACAAATAACAACAGATCAAAAGAACAGATATATTTTATAATGCTTCCATACATTTTGTGTGTTTAACGTTCACTTCACTGACCGGCCCCTCTTCCCCAAAAGACAACAAAAAACCCCAACAAAACAAACCAAAGTAAAAGTCTGTAGATAAATTAAAAACAAACAATTGTATGAAATAGTTTTTCTTCATTAGTTTTTTTTAATGCGTAATTTTTGTTTGTTAAAGTGCCTTCAGTTGAGAAATTATTGCTTCTTCTTATGGTTCCTATCTAGTTTGCCTCCCCACGGGACAGAGTACGACACCGGGGTCGTTTTTTAACGCGAAGAAAAGGAATAAAAATTAAAAATTTTCACAGTCGTGAAGGACTTCTCCCCCATTAACTGAGAACAAAAAAATTGAAGTGTAACTCAATTTGACTCGAAGCTTATGGACTTGACTCGAAGCTTATGATTAATAGGTATTAAATTTTGTCTATTAATAAAAGTAGTGGTTTGAGTTAGGATTTATATATATCTGAATTTTCTTTTATACATGTTTCCTTTATATATATTTAATTTATACATGGTTTCTTTATATATATTTAATTTATACATGGCTTCTTTATATATATTTCTTTTATATATGATTTGTTTATATATATTTCTTTTATACATGTGTTTTTTATATATATTTCATTTATACATGTTTTTTTTATATATATTTCTTTTATACATGTTTTTTTATATATATTTCATTTATACATAATTTTTATATATATTTCTTTTATACATGGTTAATTTATATATATTTCATTTATACATGGTTTCTTTATATATATTTCTTTTATACATGGATTTCTCCCACAAAAACTTAGAACAAAAAATTGAAGTGTAACTGAATTTGATTCGAAGCTTATGGTTAGTAGAAATTAAAATTTTTCTATTAATAAAAGTAGTGGTTTGAGTAAGGATTAATGTATATCTGAATTTTCCTTTATACATGGTTTGTTTATATATATTTCGTTTATACATGGTTTGTTTATATATATTTCTTTTATACATGGTTTGTTTATACATATATTTCTTTTATACATGGTTTGTTTATATATATTTCTTTTATACATGGTTTGTTTATATATATATATTTCGTTTATACATGGTTTGTTTATATATATTTCGTTTATACATGGTTTGTTTATATATATTTCTTTTATAGATGGTTTGTTTATATATATATTTCGTTTATACATGGTTTGTTTATATATTTCTTTTATACATGGTTTGTTTATATATATTTCTTTTATACATGGTTTGTTTATATATTTCGTTTATACATGGTTTGTTTATATATATTTCTTTATACATGGTTTGTTTATATATTTCTTTTATACATCGTTTCTTTATATATATTTCTTTTATACATGGGTTGTTTTTATATATATATATATATATATTTCTTTTATACATGGTTTGTTTATATATATATATATATATATATATATATATATATATATATATATATATATATATATATATATATTTCTTTTATACAGGGTGTTCCAAAAGTCACTGAAGGATTTTGCAAGTTAAATTAATTCTTTATTTTTGATGATATTTTTATGTAATTTAAACACAATCTGACTATGACATTGAAAAAATCAATACAAAATTCAAACAATCTTTCTTTAGGAAAAATAATGAGAGCTATTGGGACGGGATTTTGTAGTCGATAAATGTAGTTTTCAGATAAAAAACAATGGTTTCAACTGAATGTTTTTGTCAATTCTAATAAGTTACAATGGTAACTTCCAAATTATACAGTCAGAATTATCTAAATATTCTTGACAAATTACAAACTCTCTGAATTGCGATTTAACTCCCTTATTTCGTTCCGTGAGCTTACAACTCTTGCTGTACGATATTATTCAACATTTTTTTTTTTTTTTTTGTGCCTATATGCCGGCACCATGATTTATTTTTTTTTAGAGAAATTAAAGATATTTCAGCGGATTTTCTAAATTAATACATAAATACATTGACACGGTTGGACACTATGCTATAAATTACACTGGACAACAATTTTTTACTTTTCGAATGTTATCTACACTTTTACGACTGGTTTAGTGTGTATTTGAACTGCTTAATCAGTTACTTTGAAGAAAACGAAATTAAATCTTGTGGTGAAAAATCAATTACATTTTAGTGGTATTATCAGCTGATTTTTGTTAACACATATCATGCTAAATGTTTTTAAGAGGAAACATTTTGGCAACAACATATACTGATTACCTGATAGAAACATCGATCACCACAAACTGCATGGTGGACATTGATAAAAGTAAGTACACGTAAATTGGATACACTTCCGTTTCTTCGAACTCCTCAAATGCTCAGCGGTAGGAATAGATTCCAACAGCAGTAATTCAACATAAGTACGTCGTAGCGACCACTTCTTTCAAATCATAATGGAATCTACCCCCTTCTCATCACTCATTTGACCCAAGTTCTCAGGAAACCGGTCCATATATTTAAAATAGGTAGTGCATCTTGACATTCATGTTGCAGTCCAGGTTTCAACATATTGTTGACAAGGTCTGCATAGTTTCTGGCCTTATAGTTGCCAAGAAAATTTTTATCTGCCAGAACAAAGGCTTTTTACGCTTCCAGTTCCAGTTCATTCATTGATTTTTCGAATTTTGGATCTCTGACGAGCTGCCGAATGTGAGGACCATCAAAGATGCCAGCTTTCAACTTCTTCATGGTCAATTCTGGTAAAGTCTGACACAAATAAATGAAGCAATCACCATACTTGCCCAGAGCGTTGGTGAACTGCTTGATTAAGCCGAACTTTATGTGCAGCGATAGAGAAGAGTATTCTGTCTCTATTGATCAGAGGATCGTTAGTCGCGTTCCTTTCTTTGCAAGGCGACACTTCCTCCAGCACAGACCAGTCCTGCTTCGTGTATGTTGAGCAACAATTTTTGGAAGATTTTGAGGTTTTAGGATTTCAAACTGATACATTTTCGACAGAACTATTCGACCTGAATACGTATTGTCATTAAGATAATCATTTCCAATCAAAACAATTATTCGACATGGCGTTTTATCCCCGCTGACTTCTACTTAAATGCTCCACGCACGCGTACATATGAACAAAAACGTTACAAATGACATGTGGTCATAACTCAAAAATATCACCTGATAGAGAACAACGCATGTAATTTTTGAATTCAGGACATCAGATTCATCCTAAATCAGTTGAAAAAAAACCCCCGCAGACAACAGATTTGTTGTTCAACAGAGAGGATTATTGATTTGCACTATATATATATATATATATATATATATATATATATATATATATGTGTATATAAGAGGTGGGTGTAGTTTGCTTGAAGCATTGTATAGTATGTAGTTAAATGGAATTGTAGAAGGCGGTACAATGCAGAAGTAACGGAAAGACACAAGCTGAAGCAGGTGAGAAATTTATTAACACAACTCATAAATACATGTGTACATATTCATATTTCATGTACGCAGTATATTTATATTTGCACAGTGGTTACCTGGGAAAGTTGGTCTGGTGGTATGTCCGTGTAATATAATATTTCGAGAAAGATCTCTTCGTCAGATGTTTACTTGACTTTGAAAACGTGTAGTTACGTATTATTTTTTATTACTGTATCTTTCTGTTAAGTTACATTATTGTTTCAGCTACCTGGTCGTTTTTTTTGGCTGTCTGTAGCTTCCTCAAACTTTTAGCCACAGACGGCAAAAAAAAAAAAAAAACCGGCTGGGTAGCTGAAACAATTATGTAACAGAAAGATACGGTAATAAAAAATAAAACGCATATTTTCTCTACAACAGTATTGAACACTTTCTTCAGTTTTTATTAATTACCATTTCTACTAACTCTCTCTCTCCCCTCTCTCTCTCTCTCTCTCTCTCTCTCTCTCTCTCTCTCTCTCTCTATATATATATATATATATATATATATATATATATATATATATATATATATATATAACTCATTTTGAAATCTAGTAGACGATATCTATTTCTCCCCCTACCACTTTTTCCCCGCAGAAAAGACGTTTAATAATTTTCTTCTGCACTATTTCATGCCAGGTGCTCGACTGAGATTCAATTTATGGCTTCCGTAACGCATTAACAACAAACATTCGTCTAGCAAACATCACTGCAAATAAATTCCTCCTTCTCCCTCGATGTGTACCTAAAACTAAACGAAACTTCTATGAACGAAGTTTCTTTTCTAGAATTACGCGTTGGTGGAAAAATACCGCAGATCTGCTTCCCAACTGACTATAACATGGCCAATTTCAAATCTAATGTTTTTGTTGAGTCGCCCTCTTAAATAATTTTAATTCTAACCAATATCCACTCTCAGTGATAATCACAGTGTTGTCTCACCGGCCACATAACGCTTAACTGACCCTTATCCTCAGGTTGATTTTGGGCCTTGATAAGTTGCGACTGTCTAGCAAAGAAATAAGAATAAGAATACATTTATTTAAGTTAGGAGTGAGATAAACAAAAAGAAACAAATATAGTTATAGTGACCCTTCTAAGTCTTTCTGAAGAATGGTCGGATAGTTTCTGGTATATTTATTTCTTATATACAGGGTGGAACGATAAAATTGTCGCCCAAGAAAAAAACGACATGATTCCATTTCCATTTTATGAAAAACTGTTTTCTTTTTCTGTTACAGACCATTTACCAGTTGGCTACTTGTGTAAAAATCCCAAGAGCGATAGGAGCCTTATATCATGTCTAAAAGTGACACACTGTTCAACGAGCAAGGTCGGAGATGCGCCGCTGTACAGCTCATGCTCTTTACCGATCCAAGTGATAACAACAGAACCATTGTCATCATCTTTAAAATGCAAATCCGGACAGTTCAAAGCTTGAGGGTACAGCTCAACGAAACTTCCGGCCACGGTTATTGTCTTTGGTGTGGTTTTAAGTGAGGGTCATACCATGCCACTTCACATCTTTTCAGTCGGCTCGAAAGTCAACAGCAAAGTATACCTTGATGTGTTTAAGAGTGTGGTGCAATCAGGTGACCGCTGGCAGCAGGACTAGGCGCCGCTCCACAAGCCCAAAGGGATCCAGGCTTGGCTTCCAAAGGGGTGCTACGACTTTGTACCCTTAACTACCCTCCTCCCTCTCCTAAAACCCGCTGGACTAATTCATTTGGTCATACGTCGAGAACATCCTCAACATGACCTCCCACAACTCTAAAGCCAGCCTGATCGCCGCCATCCGCCGAGCTTCCTCCGGCGTTTGTGGAAAAAGCATGCCCCCCGTTTCGGATCCGCATCGAGGCGATGATTGAGGTTGAAGACGGCTATATTGAATATATATCAGCTCTAATAATCAAGCTACCTGAATTGCTTTTTTTTAAGTATAAAAAGAAAGCTGTAGTGTTGTTTTTCGGGTGATAAATGTATCTTTCCACCCCGTATATTCTTTATTTCTTGTGTTCTTATCGAGTCCTGCTGACATTTAATCATACCATCAAATCTCCACCCTATCCCGCGCCAAAATCCAACATTTTCACCCGACTCTTTTTTTTAATTGCAACTAGGCATTTTACTTTTACCAGATGTCGCCATGTGATACCATCACGCATTGCCTCGTCTATACAAAGTCTCACATTTCGTAAGATGAAGTAAATTGGATGCAAAAACGACATTATTAAAACGTGGAACACTTATCTTGGCAGTTGGGCGATTTAGCTTTCGTGATAAGAACCAAAATGGCGACGTCTTCTGCTTTGATATCTTTAATTACTTTCTTATTGGACACTCAGAAATTTCGCATTTCAGCGGGAAACGTGACTATTATTTATTATTATTATAATAAAGCTGATTTAATCATAACGTGATTCCCTAAATTTTTTCTTGTGTATATATATATATATATATATATATATATATATATATATATATATATATATATATATATATATATATATATATATATATATTGGAAGTTTTTTAACCTTTAAAACTATATAAAAACACTTATTTAATTTTTATATTTTATATCATTCGTTAGAAAACTACTTAGTCAGTAAGTCATTTAACCACCTACAATCAATGTATCAACTTGCTCTCTCGAATTCACTAAAGTACTAATGTTAATTTAAGGGATCATCAGTTGTTTACCATGAAACACTGTTTCGCTGATATATATATATATATATATATATATATATATAGTGAATGAATGATAAAAGTCTATATTCAAAAGTTCATGATCTTATAATTTATTCCTCTAATTCAGTTGACATTTACAATTCTTGACAGTATCTGTTTCGTAGCACAAAATCAATCACTTAAATCAATTAGTGAATCACTTTTACCCTTAACTCATCAGAAGAAATAGCAACAATCAATTCATCAAAATGAAATAAAGTACGTATTGACATGATTAAATCCGAAAATTGGCAGAGAAGCTGTAAATACCTTAAATATGTTTCAATTACGCCATTTTGAATTTAGAAATATATATTGCTCTGTAATTACATTGAACTTCTTAAATAAGGATTGGCATATATTAAAAGGAAATAATGTATATTTCCACAGATATATATATATATATATATATATATATATATATATATATATATATATATATATATTATAAAATGTTTGGATAACAAAGTCAATACGAAAAATATATAAATGTTTATATCCTTTTTTGTATTTATTTTCTATGTGTTGACGTGTAGGAATACAAAAAGTCTTTCGAAAAAGAAAAATGTTTCTTTCAAAAGCACATATTTTCGACCGATCCTTCGGTCTTCTTCAACTAATACGTATAAATTTGTTGAATATATTATTACTATTGTTATGATTATTATTTTTATTATATGTATGCGTGTGTGCATTTACGTATTTGTGTGTCTTTTGTGTGTGTAAACGAACAACACACAAACATGTAAATGTTCAGCGGTTCAGACACCACAATATAATACTTTTTTTTTTATCCTAGTAGCTTCTTTACAGGACTTACAATCCTGTGTAGCTGTCAGCTGTTTTCCGTTTTTCTATAGCCTTGATCCTCTCAAGACCAAGGTCAATAGGCATCTTCTGTCTCTGTTTTCATTATACAGGGTGGAACGATAAAATTCCTGCCTTAGAAAAGATGACATGATTCAATTTCCGTTTAATGAAAAACCGTTTTTCTTTTTTGTTGCAGACCATCTCCGAGTTGGCCAGTTGTGCACAAATCCCAAGACCGATAGGAGCCTTCTATCATGTTTGAAAGTAACACAATGTTCAACGAGAGAGAGAGAGGGAGAGAGAGAGAGAGAGAGAGAGAGAGAGAGAGAGAGAGAGAGAGAGAGAGACACGCTGTTGTGCAATTCATGCTCTCTACAAATCCAAGTTATGATAACAGGGCCACTGCCAGCACCGTCAAAACGCATCGCTGGATTACTAGAAATAACAGGGACCTGCACAGGGTGATGAAAACAAAGTTTCCGGCAAAGGTTATGATCTTTAGTGTGGTTTCAAGTGAGGACCACATCGTGCCACTTCACATCTTCGAAATTGGCTTGCAAGTCAACACCAAAGTATGTCCGGATGTGCTGAAGTGTGGTAATCCCTTGGTGCAATAAGGGGGCCGCCAGCAGACCCTGGATGTGTCAGCAGGACTCGACGCTGGCCCACAAGTCCAAAGAAACCCAGGATTGGCTTCAGAATGTGTTCTACAATTTTCTACCCTTATCTAACTAGTCCAATCCTCCTCTCACCTGAACCCACTGACCGACCTCGTTTGGTCATACGTCGAGAATATCACCAACATGATTTCCCATAGCAGCAAAGCCAACCTAATCGCCGCCATCCGCCGAGGATTCGGCGAACTCTATTCGGTACTTGTACAAACAGCATGTTCCCACTTCCGGACCCATATCGAGGCGGTGATTGAGGCTGAATGCGGCTACATGTAATAGTTGTCAGCTCTACTACATAATCAAGTTACCTGAATTGATTTTTTCAATAAAAGTTTTAAAATAAAGTTGTAATGTTGTTTTCTTTATTGTGACAAATTTACCGATCCACACTGTATTTCCTTCTTACGTAAAACCCCATCAAATATACAAAATCTTAGGGAGGTGACGGTAGCTAAATGCTTAACAATACGAACTGACAACCTGGGTGTGCCAAGTTCGAATTTTGTTCATTGCACAGAAACAATTTCACTTAGGATGTTGGCAGCTTGCACGTGATCCCTCCTGTAAATACCTGTTTTATTTAAGAAACAATTTTAACTAGAAAAATATCGGGTAAACCAATGCCAACAACAGAACAATCGAACCAATACGAAATGAATGAGACACAATCCCTGAAATACGAAAGTGTACTGGTTTTAGAGAGCAGCTATAAAAAGGGGCAACGTCAACCCTTAAAAGTGTAATGTTATAGATGGCGTTCCCATTTCGTTTTTCCTCTCGTCTGCCGACTCCATAGAAGTGCCAACCAAATAAACGAAATACTTTGAACTCATTTTTTTTTGAGAGACACTTTTATTTACTGCCCGTACTTTCCACTTTATATAACAAATTTTGATAGAGCTGTCATCGGCTAGCGGGAATTTATTGTCATCTGCTCTCTTTCCATTTGCTATTCACGCCGTCACGTCTCTCACACCCCACTCTCCCTGTCTTACTGCCCCCTGTTGTTGTCTCCGCGTGACGTCACCAGTCATGCTACCTCCGACTGCTCCTCTCTCTATTTCACTGCAGCGTCTTCTGTCTACAGAACGTCGCAGCACATTATGGTACATTGAGCTCTCGGATATAAATGTAACCCACACAGAAATCAAGATTATAAAGAGGATCTCTTGATCTCTGAAACCTAATTAAACTAAAATAAAGACGAGATATGAGATAAGGATCATGTTATATGGGATAGCCATCATTCTAATCTTGGTACCTTTGCAGGCTAGATAAAACTATTTTTATTTTGTCTCAATCCAGAGTGCCTATTTCTGAGAGTTGGATTTTATCAAAACTAAAGCCAGACCTAGTATTTACTTCGGCCGTCGTGGTGAGGCAAGTAAATACTGACTATTGCCTAAATAGGTGAACACCTGTTGCCACATCTGGAAAAGAGTTTTTACGCGCATCTTTTCCTGACTTGACTGGGTACAAAATCGGCTTCGAGACCGTTACTTATTATATCCCTAATTTCTTATTCTCATAAAAGAGGCGCTGTGAGTCTATCTCTGTTCTATCGTTATTTTCATGGCAAGTGCTCGACTGAGCTTAAATCTATGGTATCCCTTATAAAACATTCACCACAAGCACTCGTTAGCTACAACCACTGTCAACAATTTTTCCCTAATCTCTATCTGTGCTTAATACTAAACGAAAATTTCATGAGCAAAGTTTCTTTGTTAGAAATACTCGCCTGTGGAACATAATGCCGCAGGTTTCCTTGCCAACTGACTATAACATTGTCGTCGTTTCAAAGTCCAATGCAAACAAGTTCTTGTGTAGCTGTCCCTTTAAATAATGCAAATTCTACCCAATCTACACCACTAACGATTACTACACTACAACCTTACATTCCTTAACCGTTATCCTCGAATGGCCTTCGGGACTTGATAAGTTGTAACTCCTTTGTAATAAATAACCTACGTCCCTCTATTTGTTGTATTTTCTCTGTCAATATAATTACGCAACATTTACTCGCTTTACCATTAAAAACTCATCGCGTACACACTCTTTCAGGTTCTCGAGACAGAAAAGGTCAAACAGTCGGTGACCTTTCGCCAATAGATTTCTCTGTTGTGAGCGTTCGGCATTTACAGATACGCCTTGATGGATGACGTATTTAAACAACTAACGTTTCACGAGGCGCACTTGTCTGTGGTTTGGATATTTACTCTTCGATTTGTCGATTTGCCTCACGTTGACCTTTAAATGCGAATTTGACCTTTGAGTGACGAATGATTACTTGTATTGGTCAGCATGTCAGTGACCAATAATTATCCGTCTGCAAATGATAATAATAACAAAAAAGACAAAATTACAAAAAACTGATTTCTCCATTATTTATCCACGTTTAATTAGACTCGCAAATATCAACAAACCATTCAGAAGTTTAATTTCAATTAATTTTATTAATCCAGTTGTCAATACCTACCGACGTACATATCAACGTTATTTAGTTTTTAGATTTGTAGCTATGTCCTTATCTGCCTCATGTTTTTTTTAAATCACAATCGTCAACAGAACATCCTCAAACAATTATATTTATATATCCAGTTGTCAATACTTACCGGCGAAGTACCTATATACGTTGTGTTGCTTCAGATTTGTTAAAGAGGCATTTCTAGTCCCTATTCCCCCCCATAAAACAAAGGCAGAATTATACGCATGGTTTGTTTTAAATTTCGGCGGAGGAATACAGATCCCCCCCCCCAAAAGGATACTCTCAATTTGGAGAAAAAAAAAAAATTAAAATTGCCCCAGTCTACAAAAATTATCTTTCACCAGACAAAGACAGAGCAGATACTACACTTGGAAAAAATATTTATGTCTGAAAAATACCAAAATAAATGAGGTACGAGGCTATTCAAAAGTGTTGTGGAGGGTCGGCTCTATGGTCATCCTTGTCTATTATTTTCCTAGCTAGAATCTTTAATCACCTTTACACTACATTCGCTACTTAATATTCACAAATACATTTTTTTAAAAATAAATATTTACATACATAAATAAATCGTTTTTATAACTAAAATAACTAGATGTACCCAACAGTGCCTGGTATTAAACATATCGTCAAATTCCTTAAAAATAAAAAGTAAAAAAAAAAAAACGAAAAAAAAAACTGCGAACATTATGTTTTTTTTTCTAAACAGTTCACTTCTTGATAGTAAAAAAAAAATACTCGAGATGAAATAGAAATCAAAACCCTAAAGACAAGTCAAGTACGATAACCATTAGACCAGCTTGCCACTTTCTTTAAAAGTGTTTTCAAACCTCGTGAAACAGTTGACAATCAGATAAAAATCCAATGACCGCCCCTAGCAGCAATTTTTCAGTTTGGCACCATTAGCAGCCAGATAAAAGCCAATTAAAAAGATTTCCACATGCCTGAATATCCTATATACCTGATTTAAAGTCTGTAAATAAAAAATTCGTTGACTATATGGGTTGAAAACTATCCTCACACACACACATTATCACTTTTGTAGATATACTAGCAGGCTGCCCGCATATCAGCATGTGGGCATATGAGTATATGGTTATATGATTATATGATTATATGATTATAATTATATGATTATATGAGTATATGAGCATATGATTATATGATTATATGAGTATATGATTATATGATTATATGAG
Organism: Euprymna scolopes; assembly: GCF_053919585.1. NCBI lineage: Eukaryota > Metazoa > Mollusca > Cephalopoda > Sepiida > Sepiolidae > Euprymna > Euprymna scolopes. The sequence continues at coordinate 33,817,876 of NC_136496.1, read as the reverse complement.
TATATGATTATATGAGTATATGAGTATATGAGCATATGATTATATGATTATATGAGTATATGATTATATGATTATATGAGTATAAGATTATATGATTATATGAGTATATGATTATATGATTATATGAGTATATGAGCATATGATTATATGATTATATGAGTATATGATTATATGATTATATGAGTATAAGATTATATGATTATATGAGTATATGATTATATGATTATATGAGTATATGATTATATGATTATATGAGTATATGAGTATATGATTATATGAGTATATGATTATATGAGTATATGAGTATATGATCATATGAGTACTCTATTTTTTCTTAACAGGTCACCTCTTGTAAGTAAAAAAATACTCGAGCTAAGATAGAAATCAAAATCAAAAGACAGCAAGTCAAGTATTATAACCATTAGGCCAGCTTGACATGATCCATAAAAATTTGTTTTAAAACCTACTTATTCTTAACATAAATAATCTGTCATCTGAACGATTCACGCATACGCATTCGTGAAGCAGTTGAGAAAGAATCCGACGACCCCTTCACGTACCAATTTTTCACTGTTAACGCTTTAACAAATTTAAAAGTTTTCCACATATCTTAATTTTATGTGAGTAAATTAAGTAGTTATATATATATATATATATATATATATATATATATATATATATATATACTTAATTTACTCACATAAAATTAATATACGAAAGTATAGATTCGTGCGAAAACTTTAAGTATTTACTTCAAAAGTGCTCAATACGTAGGTAGAGCTAGTTAGTAAGTTATAAAATGTATATGGCGATTAAGCTACACTGAATATTCCGCGTTTCATCCACTCTAGGACTCTTCAGACTTATGCGCCTATATATATATATATATATATATATATATATATATATATATATATATATATATATATATATATATATAATTTCAAGTCTGTAGATAAAAAAAAATAGTTTACTATGTAGGTTGCGAAGTGTCCTAACACACATTCTCACTTTTATAGATTTATAGATGGATTTTATTGGCGTGGGGTGTGGGGAAAAATGCAAAAACATGTTAGTAAAATCCTCCCAAACCTTTACAAATGGCAGACCACCTACTGTTTTCCAGCTTGTTGGGAACCGAAAACAAGCAGATCGATTTCTAAGTGGGGCTGAAATCTACATAGGAAAAGAAAAAAATAGGGTTGGGTTGTTAGAGAGTATGTGATGTGCTTACAAGTTGAATGCAATTTGGGGGAGGCCATGGAAAGTACTTGAGTGAGCGTCAAACTCTGGTTTCTCCTTATAAAACATTCACAATAAGAACTCGTCTCCCTACCACCATTGCCAAGAACTTTCCTTTTTTTAGAGCGTGTGCATCAACTCAAATTGGATTTTCATGAACAGAGTTTCTTTCCAAGAACTTCCAATCGGTGGAACATTTTACCACAAGATTGCTTCCTTGATGACTACAACAGTGTCACAGTTAAAACTTAATGTAAATAAACACTTGTAAATAAATGAAGCGATTGATTAATATAATTGTCAATATCTACCGACGTACATACCTACGTCGTGTTGTTTTTACTTTTAAACCTACGTATTTATCTGCGTTATCTATGTGATGCTAGTTTACATTTATTCTTTTGGCATATCTACCTTATATATATATTTTTTTACATTTCTCCGATTTTCTCTCGGCCCTGTCGGTGGGGCATTAGAATACGCCGACTGCCCCCTGCAGAGGGTAAAAGTCCCTCAATGGGGGTCCTGGATATGATCTTAAACTATATCCAGTGGTGAGGCCCCAGCTTGTGGGCTTTGGGGAGTGTGGAGCCACCCTTTAATTACCATTGCTCCCAGGTCCACTCTGACCCGGAGTGGTAGTACCTGTTAGGGTCCCAACTATGGGTTAAATAAAAACCGATGTGAAAACAGCAAATATATTCTATTAAAAAAATCTTTAGATTCGGCATTAAATAACCCGAAAAGGGTTGATATGCCGTAAACCAACCAACCAACCAACCAACCAACCGATTTTCTCTACGTTATATAATTGTTCATATTTTTACCTACGTTCCTACCTACGTTACGTTGTTTTTACTTTTCTAACTCTGTCGCTATTTACGTTATGTTATTTCTACATTCTTTAAGATACGTTTATAGTCATGTTGTTTGTTGCTTCATTACTACCACCAATATATACGACATAATCGCGTTGACACACCAGTTCTTGTCAGATCACCGAAGTTAAGCAACGTTGAGCCTGGTTAGTACCGGATGGGTGACCATTTGGGAATTCTAGGCGCTGTATGTGCTCTCTGCTTATCTCGGCATTTGTTTCCAGCCGTCCTGTACACACACTTCACTTGCCACTGGTATTCAACAATGTCGACTCAGGAGAGGTATGGTTGGAGATTGCGCACCTCCTGCCACAAAAATTTCACGCGCAGACACTCCTGCTGTGGGTATCCATAGCCTGCCAAAGACTGAAGGAGTTTGTATACTACCACCAATAGAATAAAATCTCCTTTCTTTCCTCTGTATAACTAACATCAAACGAACCTTTCGTTAATTGCAATCTAATGACAAAAGGAAAGGATTAGTCGGTTGCGACTGCAAATAAAACCAAAGTCAATAAATATTGTTGCATAATCGAGGTCCACGGGGAGTGACGTCAAAGAAAAAAGTTGGTCTCAAATTTGGATACAAGGCCCGGGAGATGACGTAAAAGTGAAGTGAAATTCTAGGCCGCAAAATCTTCGGTCAGCGAATTTGACGCACATTTTTGAAACAATACAGGTGGAATGTTTACGTCATCTGGGCCAAATAAAAAGAAATACAGAGAGAGGGAGAGACATAAGAGAAGGAGAGACAGAGTTGAGACAGCGACACGAGAGGGTGCTAGCAATACATTCTTCTCTACTAACACCACCACCACTATCTGTGTCACGAACGCTATTAGACTTGTCAATTTATCATTGAAAATAGAACGTTTACATTTACAAAAATAAACGAAATATTTTTATAACCAGCTGCGTGTGTTTTTTTATTATCACCAACGAGTATATAAGTCAAGAAATGACAAATACTGTTTTTTTTTTCAATTAAATAGACTTAAACACATTTGACGATTCGGCCATTAGAGAGAAATATAACAAATTGTTTACTAGCATGTAGACATAAATAACCTTCAATTCTCTTCATTTCAGCGTGGTTGTTTGGGGTATAACCGTAGGCGTTCAGATAAAAGATAAAATGTTGACTCAGCCTTGAGATCTCGAATCATGTGACCAACAGAACAATCATCCTGATGATTCCATGAAAAGGATGAAACACATGCATGCGTGGATCAGCATTTCTAATTTCTCATAATATTACACGTGCCACAATACGTTTTTGTTATTTTTTAGATATAAGTATATTGGTATTCTGAGTCTTAAATTAATCTGGCATTATCAACCCACTTTAGGAACACACATATATGCATATGTGTATAGATATAGATATAACACATATATTTTTATATGTAATTTATCACTATATAAATAAATAACGTAGTTATCAATTAGATAGCTCAATAGTACGATACTAGAGCTATAAATATTTATTTTTAAAGATAGTACGTTAGAAGGAGTAAAAAAAAAAAACAAGCAAAAAAACAGGCTCCTTCAGTCTTGGACAGACTATGGATACCCACGAAGGGTTGCTCGCGCGTGAAATTTTTGTACAGGAGGTGCGCAATCTCCAGCCACACCTCTCCTTAGACGGCATTGTTAAATACCAGTGGCAAGTGAAGTACAGGGCGAGTGGAAACAAATGCCGAGATAAGCGGAGAGCACATACAGCACATAGAATTCCCAAATGGTCACCCATCTGGTACTAACCAGGCTCAACGTTGCTTAACTTCGGTGATCTGACAAGAACTGTTGTGTCAATGCGATTATGCCGTATATAGAAGGAGTAGACAGTAAGAATTACCACATTTTCAAAATGTTTTTTTTTAGATCAGCTTGCGTACGATAGGTTTTATTTTATTATATATATATATATATATATATATATATATAAAGTTATCCACAAACAAGTGTTTCACCGTTCCTACCATTCATCAGATTGACGTGCCCATGGATAACTATTTTATCTTTCTCCCCCTCATCCCCACGTTATATATATATATATATATATATATATATATATATATATATATATATATATATATATATATAGAGAGAGAGAGAGAGAGAGAGAGAGATTGGGGGAGAGAAAGAGAATGTGTGGAGTTTGGATTACATGACGAACGCAGGTATTTGAAACTGGCTAGGTAGTGTCAGGCTTGTTTTTGGCAAAAACCGACGGGCAGAATAAATATTAATGAAGCGCAAAATAGGATGTTTAAATATTTCCTTTTGGTTTAGGCTATTGCATTTTTGATTCCAGTAAATATTCAATCAATAATTAATTAAAAGAAAAATCAACGCGTAATAACCAAATGTACGTTAAATAATTAAAAAAGAAAAATCAACGCGTAATAACCAAATGTACGTTAAAGTGAGAAAACACGCACAAATCCAGGAACTCATAAAATTTTAATATATTTTATTAATATCCACAAAAGTCTCAGTTTGTTCGATATTATTAAAAAACAAAAACAAAACAAAACAAAAAACAAAAAAAAAACATCATAACGGTTCGTTTAATCATATTAGTTGTTCAATGGCGCTTTTTATTGTTCATGTTTTGACAATTGAAATGAATAATTTTGATGTAAGCGCATGTTTCATTTTTCTAAATTTTTTTGTCACTAATTTCGTTAATTTTATTTTTATAGATATTTTCCACTACACAAGAGAAAATCCGTTCTTAATAAATCTAATTAATTTAATAGAAGATTATTTACGTGTTATTTTCGTCTGGAGGTTTAATTTTCTTATTAATTACTAGCCGGACCTGTGGAAATTCCACAGCGGACTCATTCATATACAATATATTGATGTTGACATTCTGTTGACATTCAGCGTAAATGGAGACGACGTGATATTATTGTAACCCTTTTGTTAAAACTACAAAAGTATTTATCTAAGCTAACAGGGACGCCCGATCGTAAAGTACGCTTAAATATGATATTTTAATTCTTGCAGATTTCGTATATATTATTATAGAGTTAATGTTCTATCGATTTTTATATATTAATAAATTGTGATTTCAAAAATTAAAAAATATATCCATATGACATGGGTGTATCAGCTTGAATCGAAATCGAAACCAAAACTTATAAAACAATATATACTCAAGTTATATATATATATATATATATATATATATATATATATATATATATATATATATATATATATATATATAACTTGAGTTCTTCAGCTATAATCGAAAAAAATAAATGACTAAAGTGCTATCAGTTATAATCGAAACCGAGACCAAAACTTATGAATTTGGTAAAATTATTTAATTCAAGAAATGGAAACCCATAACAATTAAACGACAGTCACTCGGATGTAAGCGTGACACACAAAATGAATAACACACACGCACTAACCTATTAATATACAGATTACTCGGCGTTGTATGGAGACAATAATTGAACTCTATTTAGTATAATATGAAATGTGAGTTAATCCATGTTTTAATTTTAAATAGATATTTAATATTGCAAAATGCATGCAATAATATACCTTAGTTTAGTGCTCATATTTTTATAATCAAACGCAATTCAACTGAACAAGTCACCCATATCTTCCTGAATTATCTATGCATTTCTCTCCCCTCTATGTTGATAGAACCATTATTTAGTATTCATAATATTTTTGTGTACATTTAGAGAAAGAGTGACCTTTTCTTTTGGTAAGGCCATCTAATTTACAGTTATATCTGTACATACCATAATAAGTATGAAAATTAGACGGCAGAATAATAATACTTTTATATACTACTACTACTACTACTACTACTACTACTACTAATAATAATAATAATAATAATAATAATAATGATACCATAGAAATAGAGATAAAGATAAATGTTAGCTATGAAAGACGGATGTCTTAACAAATATGTCAGATATGAATTTTTGAATAAATAAGAAAATAATATGGTATTGGTTATGACTCAACAGGTCATAGATATGTCTATTATATACATACACATACATACATTTCTCTCTTTATATGGATATCTGGTTTCACTTCCTGTTTGATTGTTTATTTACGAACTTTTCTTAATGTTTTGGCAATAGCACCCCCCCCCCCTTATCACACAACTCGATATTGTCTGAAGTCAGATTACTCAAATAATCGGATAAGAATATTACATTTTGATTAAAGGTACCTCAAGGATTGTTATATCTTTGATCGCGCTTAACACTAATAAAAAAGGAAATATTGTGTTTCATTTGATTTTATTCATCTTAGTTTCTTAGACCAGTTCTCTGTTACTTTCCCGCAGTGACTACACTTGACGTCGTTTCCATAATGTCTAGATGATGTTTCGAGAAACCAATGTCATTTATCCACTGATTTTAGTTTGATGCAATACTTGCTAACATCGAGTAAAAACAGTATATATCCCTGTATAGATTTCTTTCGTAGTATATTTATTCCCCTGTACCCATGTTTTTCTACATGCAAACTATAGACATGGATGTATTCTGAAAACTGAATCACTCGTGTGTGACCAATGAAAATGAAATATAATGCAAACTGTTTCGGAAGTTTTAGTTTAAAGCGAATAAATGTAGGGTGCGGTTTGTTATGTATATTATAAACAATTCCTGAGTAGAAGATTTATTTTTTTCTATAATTTCAAATCAGAAAACGAGACATTGTTTATATTTTAGTCACCCCATATTTTGGGACGTATTATTTGTAATTAATTTATTACTGAAATATTTATCTAAATATTTTTACGTTCGTAAAATTAATATATATATATATATATATATATATATACATATATATATATATATATATATATATATATATATATATATATATATATATATATATAGGATGACCCAAAAAAACAAAAGCTAAATGGAGGCCATCTAGAACATATGCTGTCGAACGGAGAAAAAAAGGCCAAAGACCCTAGTTTTTGGATGTGATGTTTTGAATATAATAGACTAGTTATGACCAAAGTTTCATTTCATTCGGACAAAACACTAAGAAACGGAGCCTAATTAGAGTTGGGACCCGTTTTTTGGGGGGTCACCCTATATATATATATATATATATATATATATATATATATATATACTGCTTCCGTGTTTTGGGCTCGAATAGTTGAAATAGTTAATTACGGTTTATTTTAAATTCAAGCTCCAAACACGGAAACATGCACACAAATTTTACTGAATGACTTAAAACAAATTTCCTAATGAATCTCAAAAAGGTATTTAAAGAAATTTGTTTTCTAATTTTTCTATTTTAATTTTATCCTTATTTTTTTCATAATTTTTATCTTCATTATCAACTTAAGATTCACAACTTCTTTCTAATGTTTTAAATGTTTTCAAGACCATCCACCTAAGTTACTACAACATGCTAGTTTTTTTTTTATTTTTTTGTGTTGATGAGGAGATGAATATTCGAATACAATTATTGTAAATTTTAAATAAAATGAATATCGTTTCTGAAACGATTGTACCTTATCAAAGGGTAAGATTTAGCAAAATGCGGGATCGGATTATGCTTGCAAAAGTATTTGATGAAACTACACATAAATCAAAGATCTTACTTGATAACAAAAAAGTGAAGCAGAGGGAATATGGTGAAGAAAAAAGTGATTTCACGTGAATGGATAGTCTGGTGAAAGGTAAAGTTTTTTTTTTTTTTTTTTTTTTTTTTTTTACATTTTCACCCCAAACAAGGCAAATTGCCACTTTGGTGTAGGGGGCTACTATCAGGAGCACCAACTACTGGGGTACTATGTAGGGATTTGGGCAGCAAGATGTTGGTTAACGTTGCACTTGAACTTCTGCACGTCAGTACAGTTGGGGAAGCAGTGACCTGGAATGGAATTCCAAAGTCTAGCGATTCTGGGGAAGAAACTACTGGAGTAGAAAGATCTTCCACATCTAGGAGTATCTACAGTGTGGGGGTGGGATTTTGCAGCCTGTCGGGTCTGTCGAGATTGTTCACGTCGTGGAGGCACAAGTGCTTGTAGTTCATCATAGCATTCACCATTAAAATACTTGTAGAACAGGCAGAGGAATGCAGCGTTTCGTCGATGGGACAAAAACTGAAGCTTAGATGCCAGTTTAGGGCCTATTAGATTTGTGACTCTCTTTTGAACCTTGTCAAGGAGCGAGAGACTAGTAGCCGATGCACCAGCCCAAATATGACAGCAATACTCCATACATGGGCGAATGGTTGCCTTATAGAGGTACAGGATACTTTTGGGTGTTAGTAGTTTTCTAGCACGGTAGAAAGAGCCCACCTTCCTCGCAGCGGCCCTGGCAATGCCCTCGATGTAATTGTTCCAATTCATGTTTCCTGTGAACGTTAGGCCAAGGAGCTTGAAAGACGTACTCTCAGATAAAGAGTCGTTGGCCATTGCTATAGGTGGTAGAGAAGGTTTCTTGTAATTATTGAATGAAACTAGTTTAATATTGGCGGCATTGAACGTGACCATCCATTTTTGTCTCCATTCCACTACTGATTGGAGGGCATCCTCTAGTGTTTCTACCTTTTCTTTAGATATATGTTCATTTGTTTTCCTGTCGTGCCTGCTATAGAGTGTGGTGTCATCAGCATATATACCCATCTCAGAGGCAATTTTGTCGGGGAGGTAATTTATGAATATCAGGAACAGTAGAGGTCCAAGGATAGACCCCTATGGCACTCCCACATTTATATCATATTGTTTAGATGTACAACAGTCGAGGACAACCTGGATTTTTCTATTATCTAAGAAGGATTTAATTATGTTAAGTATTCTACCAGTGATACCGTATGATCTAATCTTTCTGAGGAGACCCTCATGCCATACCCTGTCAAAAGCCTTAAATATATCTAGAGCTACCGCTCTGCCCTCCCCCGCTTTGTCCAGTGAATGGTATATACGTTCAGAGATTACAGTTACGATGCCTGCTGTGGAACGGGCTTGTCTAAATCCATATTGTTGGTCAGTCAGAAGTTTAGCATCTGTAAGGTAATGGACTAGAGCCTGGTTACTTAAGGTCTCAGATATTTTGGCAAAAAGTGGGAGGAGGCTAATGGGGCGATAATTTAATGGGTCAGTTCTTTCACCAGAATTCTGCAATACTGATACCACAGAAGCAGTTTTTCAACAGCCGGGAAAGCAAGATTCATTAAGGCATTTGTTGTAAAATTTCGAGAGAACTGGAGCTACTTCGGCTGAGCATTTTTTAATAGCACAGCTGGTGTGAGATCGGGTCCACATGCTTTTGAAGTGTCAAGGTTTTTTATGATAGCATGCACCTGAGAAGGGGTGGTTTTCAGATCCTCTAGCGTGGCGTCTGTCCGCATAGGAAATTCAAGTAGGGGTGGTTGGAAGGGTCCAGTGTGGAGTTTGAGGCAAACCGACTGGCAAGCATGTTAGCCTTTTCGGTTGCTAAGTAAACAACCTCGTGATTGTTGGTTAGTGGGGAATTGTTGATTGCCCATTATTTACTACACTGTTGTAGATTTTCCAGAAGTCACGAGTTCCTAGTTTGCTTCGATGCGTTTTTTTGTGGTTTCCGTAAATTCTCTCTTAGCTGTCGCTATTTCTTTCTTAACGTTACTTCTAGCTTCTATGTACTTCTGTCTGTTTGAACTGGACCTATGTCGGTTTAATCTGCGGTATGCATGCTGCCTTTGAGCAATGGCAGTTGCGCAAGTCGAAGTAAACCATTGGGGAGCGTGGGTCTTGCTATAGAATTTCCGCATGGGAACATGCGCTTCGATTGCAGTTTTGAACCATTCAGTGGTCTCGTTTGCACACTGTTCAGCGTGAAGAGAAGAAATATTTCCCCATGGGGCATCTCTGATAAGATCACTGATGGCTTTCCAGTCAGCCTTTTATAATATCTCGTTCTTTTGAGCACTGGCTCTTCAGTTTTGGCTCTAGTGTTTAGGGCGATTTCAACCATTATCACTGCATGATCAGCGTTCCCAAGTGGGCTGTCGGCATTCGTTATACAATCATCAAGAACTGTGGTAAAAAAACAGATCTAAAAGTGATGCGTGTTGTTCTTCCTGGTCAGGGAAACGGGTTGGAAAAGTAACAATTTGTGATAGTGAGTGAGATATATAGAAGCTATGAGTTGTGCTGGCCGCTGCATTTGTGTAAGTAGAGAATCCAATCCAGTTTTTGTGATGGACATTAAAGTCACCAAATACATGTACTTGTGCGCTAGTGTCGATGGAGAGTGCTGTGTCTATGCTGTCAGAGACTTTGTTTATTATGTTGCAGTCTTGGGTCGAGGGAGAGCGGTAGAGAAAGTAAAATGTCAAGGGAAGGGTATTACGAATGTAAACTCCAAGTCCGTGCATGTGTCTGTCAGAGTCCTTACGGCAGAGTGGGAGATATCCAGGCATGTTAAAGTAGTTAGAGGGGATGGAGGAGTGTAGCTTAGTCTCACTTAGTGCTAAGATACCCGGGGTATTTGTTAGGACAAATGCTTCAACATCAGCTAAATTAGTTCTAAGCCCACGGATATTTGTGAATACAAGCATCAAGGGAGGAGGCAAGTTGGATTTGTTTGACCCTAAGCCTGGTTTAAGCTTATTTTTAGATTGTACTGTCATCATATGTTTTTAACGAGTTTAAGTTAGGTAAGGGGGAGCTGAACAGAAGGTTATGCAGAGTGTCACACATGCATCACAAGTAGACCATCAGATGACCCTCCATCAACTAGGACTGTGGCCTCAGGAAAGCCCACCGGGGATGAGTGCAGGGTCTCTTTCCATGCGCGACATGGCACTACAAACATCCCGATATTATACAACTGTTGATTGTGTAGCCGCTATAAGCGTTACCAAAGAGTTAGGGCTCCTGTACTACCATTCGGAAACAGCAGCCAGTAACTGTCAATCCGGTACCCTCAACCCATCAGAGGAAGTTCAACCCAATCTAATTGCTCAGGCATATATGGTACTCAAGCACTCTCAAGTGCCTAGTTTTAGAGGTGGGGTGTATCGGGAGTGAGGAAACGGCATTCATTGCCCTAGACAAGAAACAAGATCTACCACTGGGTGTTTCTGTCGAATCACTGTGATAGTGTTTCTGCGCCTGACTAATAGGCAAAGAAGGAGTATGGAAGCCGGGCGATAGACAGACCCTATCTACTCCTTAAGCAATTTAGGTTAGCAAACCGGTAATTTGTTTGAGTCACCAGCTCTAGGAAGGTTGTCATCCAAGATTGAAGAGGCCTCCCTCCCCTTTGGTTTAGTTTCAGAGTTTTCCTTCTCCTAGACAGATAATCTGGAAAGATCTACTGGGTCCGTCAGCACTGAGAGGGTTTGCTCCGCGCCTGGGTTCTAATCCAGGTATTTCTGTGACCCCGCGTGGTTAGTTAATGTTACTGGGTTAGTTTGTAGAGGTTATATATCTGCTGAATAGTTACACTCCTCAAAGTGAATTAGGGACATTGCTATTTCATTGTTACTGGATAAAGGGGGTGAGTAGAGCTCATGCAGTGTAAGCAACTATGATTGTAAGAAGGCTTGTTAGAAAGGAGATAATGTGGTTTGAGGCTTTCCCTTTATAGATTTTTTAAAATTTATTCATGTTAGCTTGGGTCTAGGATAACATTAAAGTATGAGTAGGTGTTAAGAACTGAACTACATGGTGTGCCCAAACTATATTTTAGATGTCAGGAGGGCTTGAGATGCGAGTGCAATATAGTACGGATAAAACAGTAAGTTTTGAGTCATGTGTAATTAGGTAAATAGATATATGGGCAAGTTTTTAGTAGATGCGAATAAAGTTGAAGGTACAAAGTGTGTTTCTATTATTAAGTAGTAAGTATCCAATGACGGTAAAATCCAAAAGTGCAAACCCAAGAAAGTTAGTTAAATTTCCATTCGCACAAATAAAATCCAAGGGAATCGCGTATTTTATATATATATATATATATATATATATATATATATATATATATATATATATATATATATATATTCCATTCATCACCTTACTTATATATTGAAGTACATCATAAGTGTTATCTCAAAAAGCCGACTATTTGCACACAAAAAACAATGGATAAAAAAGTAAAATGTAAACGAAAGAAAATGAATGAAATAAAAAAAAATTGATAAAGAAAAACCAACAGAGAGATACGACGGGAAGATAAAGCTAAAATAAGAAAAGCAAATAAACTGGCAAACTTGAAAGAACCGAAAAAGAAGCGGATGAAAAATAGTAAATGTACAAATGACACGAGTGAATGTGAAATGCTAACAAGAGGAGAGCAAGGTGAAACCAACCTTGTAAGAGAAAAAAAAAAAAGATTCTTTAATTCAACATGCGCGTTGAGTGGATTCCGCCATTTTGAAAGTTTTCTGACACAGCGCCATTGAGTGACGGGCATCAAATCACAAGTAACGACAAACGATACAACACACAGGAACGCGCATGCGTATGACGATTGCGTTAATTTTTCGGTTTGACAGGTTTGTCAGTATATCAATCCTTTTTTCATGCTGAAACACTATATTTCTTAAATACATACGTTTTAAACGATTCCCCAACCAAACATTGCTTTTTAACCGCCATCTTTAATCAGTTATATGTTGGTAAAGTTGTCTGTGTGCGTGTTCATGTATGTGTGTCCAGTTAAAAATTTGAAACTACATAAGAGACTCCCGCAAAGCTGGTATATTTTTATTTAGCGTGGCTACGAACAGAATAAAGCCATATTAAAAAAAAATAATATTTACTCTTTGGGTGTCAACAAAAAAAAAAATTAGTAAGAGAGAGAGAGAGAGAGAGAGAGAGAGAGAGAGAGAGAGAGAGAGAGAGAGAGAAATCGTTATTTAATCCGAAAGCCGTTTTTAACACGGGAAGGTTATTTTTTTATAGTTTAGAAAAAGTGAAACAAACTGTTTTGTGTATTTTTTTTGCAAGTATTTAAACAACAATCCTGGTGAGTAGTTTTATTTTTAAAATTTCTTTTGTTATGCCGGGGAGGAACACGTAAAGTACAAAAAGCAGGAAGGAAAAAAATTAATTCAATTTTTTCTATATAAAAAAAACAAACTGGATAAATCGTATACTTATCGATATGAGAAGTCACTAATGAAAGTAGATTCAATATAAACCTGTACTATTTCCGGTAAGTCGCCTCGGCTGAAATCGGAACCGAAAAAAAAAAACGATGTCGAAAAAAGTGTTTTTAATATTTAAAAATATTTAATTAAAAAATATTTAAAAACACAGTTGGGTTAGATACAATCATTCTTGCAAAATATAACGAAAAACTCACTTGTAGATTTCTAGTTTAGTGATGTCGAACAAACCAGACGTTTCATTTTATATATATATAAACAAATTGAAGTCACTCTTTAGGTAATTTTAAGCAGTCTATTTTTCCGAATCGGAATCGGAATCGGTAATTGTATCGGAATCAGGAAAAATATTGGAATCGTCCCGTCGCTAGTATGCACCCCCATATATATATATATATATATATATATATATATATATATATATATATATATATATATATATATATATATATATATATATAACCAAATTGAAGTCACTCTTTAGATAATTTTAAGCAGTCTATTGTTCTGAGATTTCATCAACAGTGTCTTTGAATATTTTATGCTTCTGAGCTTGCCTTCACTCTTATCTAATTGAAGTTGATGTAGCAGTAAATTAAATCACATCTGGACTTTTAAATAATAATTCTTTTATCAATAGTAAATCGTGAGTTCTTTAAGCCATTTCACGAGGGTGAATGAATACATATACGTTTTATGGTTGGCAAATGAAGAGAGACGGTAAGAGCGGGAAATACAACAGTTAGAACAACGTATAGGAAACAACGTGAAGAATAAAAATGAATTGCCAATGTTTTATTCTTTTAACCATCACCCTTGTCGGTTAATAGTCCATCTTGCTCATTTCGTTAGTTCATTGCAGTGTTTTCTTATTTTTTTGGAATTTGATCTTAACAGCTGTATTTGCCGCCATTTTGTCTTTCTTTATTTTCGCGCGTTGGAATGTAAACCTATTCATGTATCGGAGTGTCGTTTATCAACCTTTTAGCAACCGAAAACAAAATATCTTTAAACATCTAGATGTCCGTTATTTTTTTTTTTTAGTTTAGTTTATTGGTAGTGCAATCATCCTAATGGGAAACAATAGATGAAGATTCTCTTTATCTTGTGCCGTTGCTCAGATTTCCAGACTGCAACCTCTTTCTCACAGAAGAGATGTTGCGATTCTGACTCTGCTTCATCGTTGTTTTCGTAGCAGGTGCTCGTCTGAGTTCTAATTCCCCCCTTCGTCAAACTTTCACGAGAAACACTCGTCTAGCTGAAAACACTATCAATAATTTCTCCCATTCTTTATCTGTGCCTAAACCTAAGCATAGATTCCATGAACAAAGTTTCTTTCTTAGAACTGCACGCCTGTGAAACTGTCTTCCGTTTGCCTGCTTTCCAGCTGACTACATTATGGTTGTCTTCGGGTCCGGCGTGAACAAGTTCTTGATGAGCCGTTCAACCTAAGTTAACAAATTTACCGAATTTCCATTAATAACGATTACTATATTGTCCAATTAACTACTGTACACTCTTTAACCCTTATCCTCGAGTGGCCTCTTGGCTTTGATAAGTGGTGATGTCTATGTAAAAAAAATCCTCGAAACATTGAACAAGATACCCTTTTCACCCATTCTATTAAATAACCTAGCAAGATGATCCTTCGTTGCTATGAATCGAATACGGAATCCTATAAGCACATAACATCACGTTAAAGGGATTTTACAGTTCTGAATTTTTGTAATGAGGTATGAATTTGTATTGTTTAGATTAATCGGAAAATTGTTCTCATCTTGAGTTTTATTTGCACAACATTTCGCTCGATGTAACCTCCGACCTTCGTCAGGTGTAAAAGTCGCCATATTTTGGCGGACAAACAAAAGGGAAGGTGGTTCTGCACTCTAAGGTTTCGAATTTTTTGTGATCTAGTTTGAAGTAGGTTTACACGAATTATAAAGATAATTTAATTATCAGGGACACCTAGAGGTATAATTTCTAACACATTATGATTAAATTTTTAATTAACTCCATCAATTAATTTCAAGTTCTTAGAAACAGATTATTTATGAAACTAAGAGATTGCTGGTTTCAGTATGTTTAATCGCGTGTTATGGGTTTTTTAACCAGATGTAGTTTTTTCTTAAAGGGATTTTCTTTAATATTTTTTTTTAACGAATCTTAAAGATTTTACTAAATTCTTTAATTACCGTTCAATGGCATTTGAAAAGAATTTAAACGCTCTGCCATACTCCACTCTTCCCACTGCTCTTATTTCAGATCTAATGACCCGGGAAAGTAGATGTGCACACTGCAACAGTTCATTTTGACCCTTACTTGGTTTGGATTGGCATCAGAGAAGCCTGAGCTGACCAATCTGCTAATCATGCCCAGTTTCCAAGTGCTTTTAGAATCCCTTAGCTTCTTATGAGATATTTGAAACGTTTCACTTTAGAAAATTTTAAAATGTAATCAGAGTTTTTTTTTGTCTGTTTCGATTTACTCAAAACCGCGCACACCTCGTCTTCTCATGTATCGTTCTCTTCTTCCTCTTCTACTTCTTGCTCTTTTTCTTCTTTTTTCTTCTCAGTCGTCAGAAGCGTCGTCTTTGTCTTGACTACGTTTTCCTTCTCCCTTCTTGCTCACAGTGACCCATTTTTATGCTAAGCTGAACTCTCGTGTGTGCGAGAGAACACGAGATTTTGCGTGATTACTTGGCAATATTAACCGGCCGCCGCCATCTTGCCATTTTTCTTTGGACGTGCCCGCTTTGCAGAGTGCACACCTCGAGCGTTTGTCAGGTAAGCCCGTCTGTTCGCAATTTATTACACACTCCCCCCTGATCTCATTATCACAGAAAGAGCAGGGAGGCGGTGGCCTTTTTCTTCGAGTGCTTCTTCGGAGAGGGGGATTCGGGGCTTCATCATCGTCTGCGTTCTTCCGTGGCACGAAGGTCGGCGAACCTAAAGCTGAGCATCGCAGTATCACTGTCCGGGTCTTCATCATCAGCAGGAGGGTCAGTACTTTGAAGGCTACCACTCTCAGTGTCGCTGTGCGTTGAAAAGCCGTCATGAACCAGAATGATGGGTCGCTGGTCACGGATTCAATTTCACTATCTTCGTCAAGCGGCAGCTGCGTTTGGAATACTGATCTTAAGTCTTTAATATGACGAGGTACTCCATCAACTCGCACCGCCTGCGGGCTGATCACTTCAGTGACATGACCGGTTCCGTAGCGAGTCGTGCACTGGCCTCGGGGTCTTTTAACCCAGACGACATCTCCCTCTTTTATGTTCTTTTGTGGTGGCTCCGGTTCGGGTAGTGAGCTGCTCTCCAAACCTCTCACCCTGACACGGTATGTATGTAGCGCGTTGGCTGGCGCGGTGGAGGGTGAAACATCGTCCTTAGGGGTGACGTTGTACCAATAGACTGCTTCAGGTACCGTACACCCCTTCCGCGCTGCGATTGTCTTAACAGTTCTGTGATTGCGCTCAATAATTCCGTTTCCACTGGGAACATGGGCACACCGAAAACGCAGATGGACACCCCAACCATCTGCAAACTGTTTAAACGGCTCACTAACAAAAGCGGGGCCATTGTCGGTGAGTATCTCAGGAGGGCCACGCTCGAGGAACACACCTTCCAACTCATGGATAATGGCAGCCGCGTCCTGCCGGCGAAGGGGCCGCCAAAATGAAAACCTAGATGGTCCACAGTCGATAAGCGTCAAAAAATGCCCCCCGTTGTAGTGCGTTATGTCCATCGCAATCCTATCCCAATTACGCTTCACACTGAGTATTCCCTTCTTCCACCGGACAGGTGCTGGGTCGATCGATCGGCAGGTGTTGCAGCTTCCCACAACAGATTTCACAGCCCTCCGAGACACAGAGGGATCAACCAATCTGGCGAAGTAAAGCGTTCGATTTACACCGGGGTGCCCGCTTTGGCAATGGACATCATTAATATGCTCCGGGCTGAGTCTATGTCCCACTGCAGCGCAATTTACAGGTGCTGACTCGTTCACTTCTTTTGGCAGGTCTAGCCAACGGCGTGGCACTCTGGTCAGACGATCCGCCTGATTCAAACAGGACTGCACCAGTGTCACACCTATGACCAAGTCGTATTCCTTAGTGGTTTCGGTTAGGGTAGCAAGCCGCCTCCGGATCAACATTTCGGCCGACGCCTTCGTTGTCAGACGTGCTTTTCCGTTCAAGGCATTGGTCATCCACCGATGCACACACGTGGAATCCGTGATGATGTGAAGGATTCTAGCCTGCCACTGAAGCGCTAGATTGACTCCTTTCAGTGTAGCATCGAGTTCAGCAAGGTTTATATGCTTGGCGTCATTCTCCGGCCGAAGCCAGCAGGCATCTTCTATTATCCTTCCGTCGACCGCCAGAGCAACGCCAAGGGCAAGTGAGCTGGCGTCTACCCAAACTGTAAATTCACTCCCATCGACGCACCAGCTCCCCCTTACAGGGTCATCATTGGTCACTCTGGCCACAACTTCCACCAGCATGCTTCGCAGGGCAGGATCATGCACCTCATCGTCCCATCCAGTTGACATAGAAGTTGCCCGTCGCTTTATGGCCGCTACAGCCACTCGGAGCCACCCACACACAGGGAAGTGACCCACCAATTTTCCGCAAATGGCAAACGTGCTCCGACGTGTGATGGTAGATGAGATTTCCGGGATTTCACCACTTCTTCCCCATTGAAGGCCATCTGCACTTCCGCTCACCTGCAGTCCGAGCACTTTCGCCACGTCCTGTAGCCGCTCCGGCTCCTTGCACGACAATCCGAAATGCTCGAAGTGTTCTTTGACCGCCTGGGCAGACAGGAGGCTCTCATTGACAAAAATGTCGTCTATATACGACGATGTCGCATGTTTCACCGCTTCATCTTCACGCCGGATCGCCTGCATGATTGCTGTCATGATGTTAGGGGCTACATTCAGGCCGAATCCTAGCCTGTTCAAGCAATAGCGAGTTCCTTTGATCACCACCGTCTGGAACGGCCACAGCAATTTCTCAACACGTATTTGCAAGTACGCTCTTCGCAAGTCCAGTATGGCTGCTTCCGCACCCTGCCGCCGCCACTCTCGTAGTTTATGAGCACAGACATCAGCCCCCGCAGTGTGTGGGTCAACGTATTCATTAAGTTCCCGGTAATAAAGAACAGGTCGAACTTTCTGCTTGTTCTCTTGTCTGACAGCCATCAGGGGAATTAGCCTCCGCGGGGGCCCGAGCTCATCCTCTGGGTATGGAACTAACCAGCCATTATCCAGCCACACTTGAAGTTCTGCCTCGTACTGCCCCCTAAGCCACGCAGGAGGGGGATACTCTGTCAGTCGATTCCGCAATGACACTGGTGGCTGGTCGCCTGCCCATTTCCAGGACGCTGTCCAAGTGTTTGTGTCCTTATCGTATTCTGCATGGAAGTCGGGCTCATCGAGAGTGATTGCTGCACACATTTGTTTGTTTGGTCGAGAGAAGCTCACATCACCGGCGCCGTTCACAGTAATTCCGCCTAGCTGTGTGATAGCGTCCATTCCAAGGAAAAGGTCATATCCGAGCAGCTCCCCATCGACCACTAACACCGTCACAGCAACCGGAGAGCCATTGCCAATGCTGATATGAACAACGCTGACCCCACAACACACCAATGAGCCTTGGCCGACAGTAAGTACGGGGATCCTTCGTTTCTTCCAAGTGGCGCAATATTCCTTTCGAAGAAGGGTTTGGGTACAGCCGGTGTCAACCAGCGCTGAACGTTCACATCCATCAACTTGAACTGTTACTGCAGGCAGCGCTTTGTTCAATGCTGCGTTGGGGAGGGTGCTAGCGCTGCGGCGTCCTCCCCTTGCCCGTTTCCCGGACAATTCCGCGCTATGTGGCCTGGCTTATTGCATTGGTGACACCGTATTACTTGTCGTGCTCCATAATTAGGGGTGCGCCTTGTACCGCTTTTGCAGTCTCTGGAAAAGTGGTTGGGGCCACCACAGGTATAGCATCGTAGACCCTTCGTTGGCGAGTCCAGAGTGTCAACAGCTGCGGAGAATAGTTCTCGATCGTCTTTCAAGATGTTTCGTGCTCTCGCCAATAACTCCTCCAATCCAATCTCAGTGAGTCTTGACGATGCTCGCAGCAGTCGACTTGCCTCATCCGGAAGTCCCAACAAAAAGGCGCATGCCAATATGCGATCACTTGCACCGCCGAAGGGAGTGGCAAGCTTTTTCAAGTCGGCCATG
The DNA here is from genome assembly GCF_053919585.1 of Euprymna scolopes. NCBI lineage: Eukaryota > Metazoa > Mollusca > Cephalopoda > Sepiida > Sepiolidae > Euprymna > Euprymna scolopes. Next base: position 33,798,398 of record NC_136496.1, on the reverse strand, counting down.
TAGACATCCACTGTCTCCCCCGGCCCAAGTCGGCGTTCGGAAAACTGCCTCCAGGCGACAAAAGGGTCTGTACCAAATGCCCCGTATAGCGCTTGTGTAATCTGCTCCATGGTCGGATCCTCCCCTAGCTGCTGGTACACGGCATAAGCCCCTTTAGTGAGTCTCAATGGGATAACCATAGCTGGGTCTTTAATCTTGCACAACCGGCAAACGCGCTCAGCCTTTTCCAGCCATTCGACCACCGAGGGACCAGTGGGGGAGCCATCGAATTCCGGAATTAATCTGATGTCAAATTTCTCCATACCAAAGCCGAGATAGCTTGTAATCAGAGTTTTTTTTTCTGTCTGTTTCGATTTACTCAAAACCGCGCACACCTCGTCTTCTCATGTATCGTTCTCTTCTTCCTCTTCTACTTCTTGCTCTTTTTCTTCTTTTTTCTTCTCAGTCGTCAGAAGCGTCGTCTTTGTCTTGACTACGTTTTCCTTCTCCCTTCTTGCTCACAGTGACCCGTTTTTATGCTAAGCTGAACTCTCGTGTGTGCGAGAGAACACGAGATTTTGCGTGATTACTTGGCAATATTAACCGGCCGCCGTCATCTTGCCATTTTTCTTTGGACGTGCCCGCTTTGCAGAGTGCACACCTCGAGCGTTTGTCAGGTAAGCCCGTCTGTTCGCAATTTATTACACATTAAACTGTCGCTTTTCGTTGTTTAGCTTTGTTTTTCGTTTAAGTATATCGAATGTTTGAATCGGATTGCCCAGTTTTGTTCCGTTTTTGTCTGTGTTTACCGAGATGACCATAGTATCTTAATATTAGCTAGTCGGATCCATGAAAATTTCACGGAATGAGAAATAAAAACCTAAAGACAGAAAGTCAAGTACGGTTACCATTCGGCCAGCGTGACATGCTCTTTAAAAAGAGTTTTTCAAACCAACTTGTACTAAACATAAGGACTCTGTAATTTGAACTATTCACGCATGTTCAAGCGTGAAAAACGTTAGCAAACAGAAAAATCAGACGAGTCACACGAACCAATTTTTCAATTTTCACCCCTTGGAAGTCCTCAAAAAGTTTTCCATATGTCTGAATAAACTATACGCCAAATTTAAAGCCTGCAGATTAAACATCCGTTAAGTATATAAATTGAGATTATATATATATATATATATATATATATATATATATATATATATATATATATATATATATATATATTCCCGGTAGAGAACCCAAGGGACGAAAGATTCTACATAGGGAGTACCCAAATGACTTTCAAAAATAGATTCTATGGACATACACGCTCGATAAGTAATCAAACATATGAAAAGGACACTTCCTTATCGTTATATTACTGGAAATTAGTTAGAGAAAATAAAACACCTAGTATAGAATGGAAGATTATTAGGAGGGCCAATACTTGCCACTCATTGATCTCACCATGCCCATTATGCTTATCAGAAAAACTTGAGATAACTAGGTTTAAAGACAGGGATAAATTATTAAATATTAAACAAGAAACTGCTATATCCTGCAAACATTTCAGAACACACGCACTTAAAGAACTCTAAATTAGTAGACCAGAACAACTATAAGTACAACTGACCCCCATCAAATAACCCCCCCCCCACAAAGAGGATAAGTGAGGTCGCAACTATGATCATACCCGTATGGATTACGTAAGTCGCTTAATATTCTACTTCATCAAACAGTTATAATATTACTAACCTAAATAAGTACCTGTATGAAGATATATTTGAACCAAACGAGTAATAGATTGTTTTGGGTGAACCTCGTAATAATGTATGCATATGGGTATTTTTGGGTGTATGCATGTATGGATATATGATCTTTATATACCTGAGTAGGAAAATTAATTAAAAAAAAAAAAGGATAAATGAATAAATAGATGAAAGAAAGTAAGGAATGAAGGGTGAATGAAGGAAAAGGGGATAAGGAAATTAGGGTGAATAAATAAAGATGAAGGTAAGTACTACAATGTATAAGCTTGTATACTCAGTTTGTATAACCTAAATACTCTGATTTCTGTCATGTGTTATTATATATTATTATTGTATCGTTATACATCTTATGTATATCTGCCAAACCATCGAAAGAGTGCTTGCTTAATATGAAGATAGGCCTATGAACTTCATGCTGAATTCAATATAAATTTTTACGTAGTATAAATTTTTACGGAAAAAAACCTACAACATAGGAAAATGTAACAAGCGGGTGGGGGCATGAAATATAACTATGCGTGTGGAGTTTGATAGGAAAGGGGAATTTATATGGTAAATGTATTCATGTCTGTTTCTACTTTAGATGTATCATTTGGTGGCAGGGTACATGTATATATATGTCTATATTTGTGTGAGTATGTATGTATAAGTGTATTTTATGTATGCATGTATGTTTGTATATATATATATATATTGTGTGTATCTATATATATGTGTGTATGTTAGTATTTGGATGTATTTGTATGTGTGTACGTATGTATATGTATGTATATGCATATATATTTCTGAACTATTAGAATAGGCTGTCTCGTATATGATTGTTGTAACAATATAGATTACAAGAATGTATGGATGTCCGAATGTTGTTTATATGTATGTTATATGTATATGTATCTGTGTGTGTATGTGTATATATGTATATATATGTGTATATATATATGTATGTATGTATGTATGTATATATATATATATATATATATATATATATATATATACACCCGTCTGGAGTGTAGGATCATACTATTTCATATATGAAGGGGTTACCACGCTACTGAAGTAAAGAAAAATGCCATTATTTGTCTCTCTATGTCTGTATGTGTGTGTGTATATATGCGCGGGTGTAGCAAAGTGTAGGCGTTTATAAGTATATTGATATATTAAAATATATATGTACATGTGGGGTTTAGATAAATTTCGTGTTTTATGTTTATTCATATTTTGTTTGTTTATTTGTTTTTATTTTGTTTTTATTTGTTTTTATTTATTTTTTGTTTTGGTTTATTTACCTTATTGTAATTTTTAACTTTATTCATGCGTAGTTTTAGAGTTATTGCCTAGTTTCAGTACGTGTGTTTTGAGTAAAATAAAAGCGAACAACATAGATTCGCTTTTGAATATATGTATTAACGTGAGTGTGTGTGTGTGGCGGTGTCTGTGTATGTGTGTGTTGTGTGTGTGTTGCATGTATGTGTGTGGATGGATGTAGATTAAAAGGCACCGGTCAGTACGTAGTGACCATGGCTAATGTTCTTAATTTACAGACTCCAAGACAAAAAACTAAATTCTCAATTACCTTATGCCATAAAAACCAAAAGATAGGTTGGATTGGGGGGAAAGGGAAATGAAAAAGATGTTTACTATCTTCAAAGACCTCACTTGTCCTCTAACCGTTTTTATGACTCCCACCCAGGTTGCATTCTGACTTGATAAACGAAATAGGAAAATGTATTTGGTTGGAATATTACTTTCGACGATAATTCTTGGTCTGAAGACGTAATCCCTCAACGTGGGTGATTACAGAAACATGTATGCACATATGTAGCCATTAATGTTTGTATAAATAAAATTAATATACCTGCTCTGTTCACTCATTGAGCACTATTTTGGTAGACACATGTTTCATTGGATGTACTTCTAGGAAACTAAACTCTACTGGCTATATATATATATATATATATATATATATATATATATATATATATAAATAATATTTTAGGAATATATTAAGTTGAGAAGAAAATTATTGTGGAATTTTTAATTTTGATTTCAAACGATGAATTTTCAAATAAGTTATGTCATAATACTTTTACTTTATTTATCATTTTAAAGAGTGTTTTTCGCTCTATCTAATTGTTTAAATTACAACCGTTTTAAAACAATTATGTCTTCTTTTCAGAACTTTGAATACGAAATGGATAAAACAAATTCCCACAACTTTTTTATTTCAATTCAAGCTAGGCAGAAAAGCTGCTGAAACAGCTCGCGATATCAATAAAGAGTTTGGCCCAGGAACCACTACTGAACGCACAGCACATTGGTGGTTCAAGAAATTTCGTGGCAACGATGAGAGTCTTGAAGATGATGAACGTAGTGGTCCGTAATCGAATGTTGACAACGATCACTGATGAGCCTTAGTCGAAGCCAATCCACGCACAACTGTTTGAGAACTTGCTTCTGAATAAGACGTAACGTATGCGACGATTTCCAACCACTTGAGAGAGAGAGAGATTGGAAAGAAAACAAAAACAAACTTGATAAATGGTTGCCTCTCGAATTGGACGACAACCAAAAGAAACACCCTTACACAGTGTTAGCTTCCCTTCTTTTACGCAACAAGAACGACCCATTTCTCAATTGGGTTGTGACTTGCGATGAAAGTGGGTTTTTTTACAACAACCGGTGACGCTCAATTCAGTAGTTAGATGCCGACGAATCTCCACGACACTTTCCGAAGTCAGAGTTGCACACACAAAAAAAAATGTTATGCTGACTGTTTGGTGGTCTGCGACCGGTCTCATCTATTACAGTTTGTTGAATTAATGCGAAACTATTACAGTGGATAAGTAGGGCCAACAAATGGATGAAACGCATCAGAAACTTTAACAACAACATCTAGCATTCTTCGATGAAATAGGCTCAGTTCTCCTCGACGACAATGCCCGTTGCTAAATCGACCGTGCAGAAATTGAACGAATTGGGCTACGAAACCCTGCCTTATGCGCAATACTCTCCAGACATCTCACCTACCGACAACCACTTTTTTCAAGCATCTCGACAACTTTCTGCGTAAAAAATGCTAAAAAAAAAGCCCAAGCAATATCAAAAATGTCTTCACCGACTTCATCGCCATCAAAACGCAAGTTTTTTTTTTACGTTACTGGCATAAATACACTTGTTTGGCAAAAGTATGTTGGTTATGATGGTGCTAATTTCGGTCAATAAATGTTTGTTTTAGCCGAGATATTTTTATCTAAATTTAAAAGTTAAAACCATAAGAACTTTCTTGTCAATCTGATATATACAGAGTCGAACGATAAAAGTGTCGCCCCTAAAAAGACGACGTGAATCCATTTCTGTTTGATGGAAACTGGTTTTCATTTTGCAGTGCAGACCATCTACCAGTTTGCAATTTGTGTACAAATCCCAAGAGCGATAGGAGCCTTATATCATGTCTGAAAGTAACACAATATTAAACGAGTGTGATCGGAGATGCGTCGCTGTACAACTCATGCTCTCTACCGATCCAAGTTATGACAACAAGGCAATTGCCAACATCCTCAAAATGCAAATCCGGGAGGTTTAACGCTTGAGGGCACAGCTCAACGAAGCTTCCAGCCACGGTTATTGTCTTTGGTGTGGTTTCAAGTGGGGATTATATCATGCCACTTCACAGAACTAGGCGCCGGCCCACAAGTCTAAAGAAACCCAGGCGTGGTTTCAGAAGGAGTGCTACGACTTTGTACTCTTCTCTCACTGGCTCTCCTCCTGAACTGGCTGGACTACTTCATTTGATTATACGTCGAGAACATCACTAGGACCTCCCATAACACCAACATAACCTGATCGCCACTATCTGCCGAGTATTCGCCAAACTACCACCGGCGCTTGTAGTAAAGAAATGCTCCCAGCCCGGACAATTTAGGCGGCGATTTAGCCTAAAGGCAGTTATATTGAATAGATGTCAGCTCTACTATATAACCAAGTTACTTGAATTGATTTTTCCTATAAATGTTTTAAAATAAAGAGTGTTGTTTTCTTCAAGCCGACAATTTTACCATTCCACCTCATATATGCTAGAATCCCCCTAAAAAACAACAACAAAAAAGGAAACAAAAAAAAAAAACGACAAACAAAAAAAAACAAAACAAAAAAGAAAACAAAAAAAAACAACAAAAAAGAAAACAACAAAAAAACTAGTCATCCTGGGAGTAATTAATCTTCTTAAGTTTTTATTTACAGAAAAAAAACAAAGAAACACTTTCCAGTTCACATGGTCTGATCTGCTCTGAGCATCCTTTGGACTAACTTCGCGCAAATCTTCCGCATCCTCAGTTACTTGCGGATAATTGTGTTTACAGTTCCCACACTGACACCAAACTGTGCACTTATTGTCTCTATAGACACACGACGGTTCCTACACATGACATTCTTTATTTGACTCTGGTGTTCTGACTTTCTTACTCCTCCCACACCTCTCACCATCCCTCATAGACTCCCTTTTCCGATATAAACTTATTTTCGATTCATGCAATCTGAAGCATTCCATACGTTTCTGTGACATTTTTTCAAGTTTAAAACAGAATTTTATTGCATATCGTTCTTCTAAAGGGTCTTCACGCCCAGATTGCGTTTTTGGAAATTCACGAGCTGTGACAATAAGGCCTTATTAGGGAGTATTCCAATTCTGCTCTAGCTGTTCGTTTCAACCTGAAATCATAAGAATTGGTCAGTCATCTCATAAGATGTATAGCAATAACATACTGAGTTTGTCCCCGACAATTTTAAATGTCTGTACAAAAAGTCTGGAAACTTATTAAAGGCACCTTGTATATGATCTTTTCGATATTGAAAATCTAGAGATTTGAACTGGTATGAAAGCATGAGAAATGAATTCCTCATGAAAAACTATATTTTCTTCTTTGGCGTAACCCACGAAAACAAATCAAGGGGACTGAAGAAGATCACCCCAGATGACCATATCTTCGATTAGCAAAACTACTCTATTTAAACAATCTATTACTTTTATAACCAGTTTAAAATCTTGAATTTTGCATTTCATTTTGCTTAAATAAAACATATCCAATTAGTAGCAGCGGAGGCACTGATGCTTTAAAAAAAAATGTTTTTTAACAGCATCGGCGACCACGGCTCTCCAAATTGTAGAGCCATAGCAATCTCAAGGAGATAAGTAAAGACGGTAGTTTCTCATTGCTTTCCGCCTTGACTCAGGGGTGCATATCCCCCAGTGAGTTAAACGCGCCTTCAGACACCAACCTGGAAATTTCCATGACTCAGCGCGGTACATACAGCGCCTAGTCTTCCCAAATGGTCATCCATGTGGTACTGATCAGGTTCATCGCTGCTTAACTTCGGTGATCTGGCGAGAACCGGTGTGACAACATGATTGTTCCTTTTGGAGAGAGAGAGAGAGAGAGAGAGAGAGAGAGAGAGAGCAAATTGGCTAAGCAGTGTATTTTGAAGGGTCATAGGATTTGCTTCTGAATAAGACGTAACGTATTGTGACATTTTACACCAGTTATATTTTTTCCTCAAGAGCAGGCTCTTACACCAAAGCTGGCGAGGATAGTCAAAGAGTCAATTAGATAGAAAGCACATGGCGTAGGATATTTACTGAGCCAAGCAGATAGTATAACTATAGACTATAGTATCTTAATAATAGCTAGTCGGACCCATGAAAATTTCACGGAATAAGAAATAAAAACCTAAAGACAGAGAGTCAAGTACGCGCCTTGAATATGAAGTTATGATACAAATAAATTTTCTCGGATACAGCCCTGTCTTTTTTTGTGTGAAAATCAAATTAAAAAATCTGATTCTCACAAAAACAAAAGCAAGAATAATATCAATTAACTAGCGGGACCTGTGAAACTTCCACAGAGAACTCATTCATATGTAATATATTAATGTTGTTATTATGTAGATGTTCAGCGTAAATGAAGACGCTCTGATATTATTGTAGCTTTTTTGATAAAACTGGGTGAAGTACTTCACCAACATTCTAATGTGCTCAGGCTGTATATCTCAAGGAGAAAAGAAAAGGAGGCAGAGGGCTGATTGGGATTGAAGAATATGTAGGGGGGGGGAGCTTAGAAGTTTTCACCACTACTTGGTAACAGGCATAAAGTTTTACTTGGAACAGGGGTGAAAGAGGAAGAGCTAAGTAAAGACTCATTAGAAGATAAACAGGAGTACAAAGAAGCAGAAAAGTTGACTGAGTTAATAAGAATGAAACTTCATGATCAGTTTAAGCAAGATACTAAGACACAAAAATGTCAGGACACGTGGAATTTTCTGTCCAAAGGTGACTTGAAAAGAGGGTAAATTTTCAGATTAGGTCCACCCCCACAATTTTCTTTTAAATGACAACTTTTAAAAGTTTTCGACTATGCTGAATACGAAAATCGCATTAAAATTTTGCAGGAATAAGTAGTTATCGAGATATAAAAAGTTGTGTTATGCATTGTATTCTTTGGCGACCATCTTTTTTTACATGCGTGCAGTGTTCAATCATAGATGAGCAGATTTGTTTATGGCGCGCGCACGCGCGTAAAGAAGATGGCCGCCAAGGAATACAATGCATAATATAACTTTTTATATCTCGATAACTACTTATTTCTACAAAATTTCAATGCGATTTTCGTATTCAGCATAGTCGAAAATTTATAAAAGTTGTCATTTAAAAGAAAATTGTGGAGGTGGACCTAATCTAAAAAAATACCGAAAAGAGAAACAGAAAATCTTATATTTACTGCTCAGCAATAGACATTAAATACAAATACAATAAATAAAAACATTTATGACTGTTCTGATAAATGCAGGTTGTGTGAGATACCTCTCGAAACAGTGTCACATATTGTTGATTGCGCGTTCTATACTTGCTCACAAAGAATACAAACGTCGCCATGAAAAGGTGTGTAAAAATCTGCACTGGAGTTTGTGCCAAAAGTTTGGAATTCAAGTAACGGAAAAATGGTACCAACATCACCCAGAAGTGGTAGTAGAGAAATAAGGACGTTAATATCTCTGGGATTTCGTGATTCAGTGTGACCGAGAGATAACTCGCAGGAAACCAGATATTGTAGTTGTGAACAAAAAGACCAACGAATGCCAAATTATTGATGTGGCTTGCCCAAACGACATGAACTTAACAGGCAAGAAGAATGAGAAAATGTGGAACTATCAGAAATTGAGGGTGGACATTGCTAGATTGTGGAATAAAAAAACTTCAATCATGTTAATAATCATAGTTTCACTTGGCTCAATTGCTGATAATCTTATGCAACAGTTGAACTCCTTGGGAATCAGATACAAGCCCACTGTACTCCAGAAGTCAGTTCTGCTTTTTTTTTAATTACATTTTCACCCCAAACAAGGCAAATTGCCACTTTGGTGTAGGGGGCTACTATCAGGGGAAACAACTACTGGGGTACTATGTAGGGATTTGGGCAGCAAGATGTCGGTTCACGTTACACTTAAACTTCTGCACGTCAGTACAGTTGGGGAAGCAGGGACCTGGAATGGAATTCCAGAATCTAGCTGTTCTGGGGAAGAAACTATTGGAGTAAAAAGATCTTTTACATCTAGGGATCTCTACAGTGTGGGGGTGGGATTTAGCAGCCTGTCGGGTTTGTCGAGGGTGCTCACATCGTGGGGGCACAAGTGCTTGCAGTTCGTCAGAGCATTCACCACTAAAATACTTGTAGAAAAGGCAGAGGGATGCAACATTTCGTCAATGGGACAGAGGCTGAAGCTTAGATGCCAGTTCAGGGCCTATCAGGTTTGCGACTCTCTTTTGACCCTTGTCAAGGAGCGAGAGACTAGCAGCAGATGCACCAGCCCAGATGTGACAGCAATACTCCATACATGGGCGAATGGTGGCCTTATAGAGGTACAGGATACTTTCGGGTGTTAGTAGTTTTCTAGCACGGTAGAGAGAGCCCACCTATTTTGTAGCGGCCCTGGCAATGCTTGGCTCAGCAAATATCCTACGCCCGGTGCTTTCCATCTAATTGACTCTTTGACTATCCTCGTCAGCGTTGGTGTAAGAGCCCGTTCTTGGGGGGGGGGAACTGTTGTTAAATATCACAATACTGTGAAGTTATGGAATACTACTACTACTACTACTACTACTACTACTACTACTAATAATAATAATAATAATAATAATAATTGTAGCCATAAATGATGTTAAATCAAATAAGTAAGAAGGGTCAAGTAGGATGGAAAGACCGAAAAGAGAAAGCACTAACCAGGCTTCCACTGGATAAGTGCGAAGAAGATTGGGGAATAGGGGAGACTTATTGCCACCCAAATACCAGTGAAGACCAATGGTTGCTACCAATGAGAAATCAATGGTAGACGGACATTGCGATAGCGTAAACTTATTTGCAAAGCTTATTGAACGAGGTGGTAAGTACTGGAAACATACATTCTATTACTGCTAATACTAAATTATTTTTCTGCCTATGATTAAATATAAAAATGATTAAATATAAAAATGATTGAATATAAAATTGATTGAATATAAAATTATAATACCTCGTACAAGGAGTGGATTCATAGCGTCAAGTTTATGTGCTTAATCTCCCCCCTGTCAATATGCAGCAAATAAACTTATCTTTGTCATACTACGTTTCTTGATTCATTCAACCTGGACTGAGTGTCGGTATCTATCAAATCAGATCCCGATGAAGATCTACGTGACAATTAAAGTGACATTATTTGCATTAATAGGGCGAGCCACTATCGACGTAAGTTGTTGCTATCTGCATATCTCACGAGCATCAACTAGTTTAACAGCTTCCTCTAGATAACAATCGTCCCTTTACAATTTGTGCTTAAAAGAAACAAAAGAAAAAGTTAATAATATTTTGGATGAAGATAACAATGCCTGTGATAAAATCGGTGAGCGAATCTCGAACACTTTCCAATCTTTAATATCCTTTCATTTTTATAGAGTTATCTCTCTGACCATGACTGTCAATGCCTAAACACTTTCGTCTAATTAATTTCATAGACATCTACTTACATATATAGAGACATCTACTTATATATACTAGCAAAAGTACCCGTCGTTGACTGGGTTCAAAAACAGCCTACAGAAAATGGACTCTGATTTATGAAAGTATGATAGGTTATGAAAAGGAAAGGTTATAAAAAGATAGCTTCGAATTTGGGGGTATCAAAACCAAAGCAAAATATGATGAAAGTAAAAATAAAATAGATAAACCCCATAATTTATTATACCATACCTGTTCACACTGAAACACTTATCACAATATTCTGTGGATCTATATTAAAAAAAAAACCTTGTTAAACTTTGTTACATATTTCCATTCTATGGAGGTCAGGCGCGAACGAACACCCCATAATTTTATTATACCACATTTCTTCAAACTGAAACATAATTATCAAAGTATACTTACGCAGATAGATATGAAAAGTCTTTATTAAAGTTTGTGCCTATTTCCATTTCATGGAGGCCAGGCGCGAACGCAGACCCCACAATTTTATTATACCAACCCTATTTAAGTTAAAACATACTACTCAAAGCATTATTATGTATATCTATATCAAAAACACTTGTAAACGTTTTTTTTTTATTTTTAAATTTTTTATTTCCATACTTTGTGGACCAGGCGCGTACGAAGACCTCACAATTTTAATGAATCATCATTATGCCAGACCAAACATACCCATTCCTGTGTCTCGATACATCTTCTATCATCATATGTGATCAGTTTTCTATAATAGTCAACCAAATAGGAGCCTATTCGTGACCAGACACACACACAGGCGTTCAGCTTTATATATATATATATATATATATATATATATATATATATATATATATATATATATATATATATATATCAGACCATCCGGCGTTGCCTGGTCAAAAAATACATATAGATATTATATTTTAATTCATACAGAAAATGCGAGTATTATGTTTTTCTAAAGAGTTCAGTTCTTGTAAGTAAAAAAAAAAAAAAAATACTTGAGCTGTGATCGAAACCAAAATCCAAAGACAGTGAGTCAAGAATGATAATAATTAGGCCACCTTGACATGGTATTTAAAAAGTGTTTTCAACCCTACTTATTCTTAATATTTCACTCATTTTTTAGATATATAGATATGTGTGTGTGTATGTGCACACACACACACACACACACACACACACACACACACACACACACATATATATATATATAGAGAGAGAGACAGTGAGAGCGAGATAATATAACAATCGTCCTCTGTTTGGTTGGTCTGTGTGGGTGTGTGATTTCGTTCCTTATAGACCTCGAAACGGCTGAACAGATTTTCTTTAAAATTTACAGAAATTTAGTGTATAAGTCTAGAAGTGCTCTTAAATCAGTGATAATCGAAAACGTTATTTTAATTTATCTTTCATCGGTAAAGCCATTTTTTCCATGTCGTCGCTTAGCAAATATGATAGGGCGGTGAAAATTCTACTGTGGGTAAGTTGATAGCGTGTATTTTTTTTTTGCAATGACGTGGTCTGTAGTTTCAAACTCCGCTCGTAAATTTCTTAATGTTTTTTTTTTCTGTTAACTGTAACTAGAAAAGAAGTTTATATAAAATAATTTTATAAAAGAAACAGTAGGTTCTCTACAGTGCAATGTAAAGTAACATATATTTTGGACTAATTTACTACATGGAGTCATGTAAAGCTTACTTCCTGCCGATTTCACGGATTTCAATGATAATAGAAATATAGGAGTGTGAAATATTCGTTGATCGTCATTCAATCTCGGGCAACGTCGAGTTTCCCTGCTAGTATATATATATATATATATATATATATATATATATATATATATGCGGAATATTCAGTGTAGCCATATATATTTTATAACTTACTAACTAACTCTACCTAAGTATTGAGCATTATTGAAGTAGATACCTACAGTTTATGCAAAATTTTATACTCCCGTATATTAATTTATGTGAGTAAATGATGTATATATATATATATATATATATATATATATATATATATATATATATATATACATATATATATATATATATTATGCCAGGTTAAAAATATTCTGAGTTAACAATATTCAAAGTTTAAAACTAATAAATTTAACAAGGTTTATATAATAGTGTTATATAATCTTATTAAAGGAGAAACTTATTGTAAGAGAGTCTTATTATAAGCGCAGTCTTAGAAGAGAGATGTTGTTGAGTCTTAGAGAGAGAGAGAGAGAGAGAGAGAGAGAGAGAGAGAGAGAGAGAGAGAGAGAGAGAGAGATTGTTGTTCGTGTTATGACGATTCATATATATATATATACAAACGTACATACTTAGATGTGTTGATGGAAAAAGCTCTTAAAGTGAGGAGATAGTCTTCAGACAGTCTTAGTGTAAGATGTGTATGAGATGTGTATGTCAAGACATTTTATAACAGATATACAAGACATATAATAACAATATTCACTTTACCTTTTGGTAGAATCACAACACAAAGACGACGTTTATAAAAACATATGATGGGTTTATTTCTTCTCACGACCGGCCGTGGTTTTCTCATCAAGAATTCAAAGCTTCACATATTAAGTTTCAAATGGACCGTCTCGCTTCTAGACGTTCGAATTCCAAACTGCAGACTATCGTCTGTCGTTCTCAAACTCCCTCCGAGTTTCTCCCAGTTTCTCCTAAGTTTCTTAACTCTAAAATTTTCTAACTATCTCTAGAACTTCCCATTTTTCCATGACGTCATACACATGTTAAAACATGTGCGTTCTTTCACATGTTCTGGACATGTGTGTCCAAAACTTTTCCTTTTTTTTACAAAAGGAATTTTAACCTATTTCTCAGTTACCTATATTTCCAATATGTTAAAAACATGTTTATTAAATTATCTTGTAGCTGCATTCTTTCAATTGAATTTTCATAACAAAATTGCCAGTGCACATTCTTTTCTTGAAACTATTTTATCTCTAAGCTGTTTTACATTCCATTTTCTAATTCTCACACGTAATCTATTTCTAAACCTAAATTACGAGGTTCGAATTTCGTCTATGCTATATCATCTTCATTTTAACTAAATCACTCTATTTTTATACTTACATGAAAAGGGGACAGCCCTTATCATGCAACAATAGTACTCAATAATAAAGAGCAAAGTGTACCTTTATTTATATTAAAAACCGTTATTTTAATGTCGCGTCAAAATTAAAATCATGTTTTCGTTCAATTGGTTATCGCAATAACTAATTGACTCTCATTAGGCGATAAACGCCGACGCTAGAGAGCTAAATTACAAACAAGGCTGGGGAAGTAAACATTTTGGTTTCGATTCTACCTGATGGCACCCAAGTTATTTTTATAACTTCTGAAATCATTACTATATATATCAAATGCAATATAATAATCAATTTTTTTTTTTACATGGAGGTCACCACTTATCAAGACCCGGAGGCCACTCAGGGATAAGGGTTATTGCGTGTACAGTAATTAATGAGATAGTATTGTAGTAATCATTAGTATTGGAGATTTGATAGAGTGTCTTACTTTAGAGGGCGGTTTGTTAGGAATTTGTTTATGTTGGACTTGAAGACATCCAAGTTGCAGTCACGTGGGAAACAGGCAAACGGAAGAGAGTTCCACAGTCATGACCTGCTGAGAAACAAGCTCCGCTCACGGAATCTACGTTTTGATTTAGGCACAGATAAAGAGTGGGGGAAATTATTGACAGTAGTTTCAGCCAGACGGGTGTTTCTCGTGAACGATTGGCGGGGGGGGATGAGAGATTGGAGCTCAAACGATCACTTTCCATGGAAATAACGATAAAACAAAAACAGGCTCGCAACGTCTCTTCTATGGGAGAGAGGTCGCAGGGAAGAGAAAGGAGCATCCCCCACTAAACTACGAAGTCTATTTTGTACTCTGTCAAGGCAGGATAGGCTGTTTTTAGCAGCTCCTGTCCAGATGTGGCAGTAGTATTCCATCCTTGGACGTACTTGGCTTTTATACAGATAGAAAATTGCATCAGTAGTGAGATATCTTCTGGAGTGGTAGAAGGATCCCACCATTTTCCCAGCATCATTGGTAACAAACCTGATGTACGCGGTCCATTTCAGATCAGGAGTAATGGTCAAACCCAGAAGCTTGTCAAAACATGGAGCCTCCCCAAGACAAGAGCCATCCATTTCAATTGATGCCAGATGGGGATCAGAGCGTTGATGATGTAAAGATAGAAGCTTGATTTTGGATGCATTAAAAGAAACCAGCCACCTTTCCCCCCACTGTACCACGCGCTCAAGATCAGAGGAGAGAGAATTAGAGAGAACGGCCTTTGATGTGTTGCCATAAATGGTCGTGTCATCAGCATAGATGTCAACGAATGATTTAAGTATGTGTTTTGGGAGATCAGTGATGTAGATCAGGAAGAGAGTTGGACCCAGGATGAACCCCTGAGGGACTCCAGCATTAATACTGTGGGCCTCTGGTTTCTACCCATCAACCACTAATCTTATGAACCTATCGGAGAGAAATGATTTAATGATTGAGAAAACATTTCCAGTGATACCGTAGCTAGAAATCTTGTGAAGTAGGCCCTTACACTATACCTTATCGAAGGCCTTTGATATGTCAAGAGTAATTGTCCTGGAAAGGAATCTTTTTCAAGATATTCATTAATCCTATGAGATAAAACCGTTAGAACATCTGCGGTAGATCTTGCGGAGCGGAAACCATATTGCATGTTACTAAGAAGGTTGTTTGTGCTGAGGTAGTTGACTACTTCTTTATTTAATATGAATTCCAACAACTTACTCATGACAGAGAGGAGACGTATTGGTCTGTATTGAGAGGGAGATGACTTTTCACCTGAATTCTTAAATACAGGGCATACTGATGAGATTTTCCAGGGTGTTGGAAAGCACTTCTTAAGGCAACGCTTAAACAGTTTTGTAAGTATGGGGGCAAGTTCTGGTAGGAGCTTTTTCAGCACTATAACTGGAATGCCGTCAGGGCCAGTTGCTTTACTGGAATCAAGGTTCTTGATTAGCTTGGCGACCTCACGCACAGATATGTGTATGTTGCATAGCGTCTTGTCTGTTATAGGAGGTAATACGGGGAGTTGATGGCCCTCGTCGCATAGGGTAGAATTAGCTGCAAAGTTCTTGGCAAATAGTTTGGCTTTGTCTGATGCCGACGAGATGACCTCAGGTTCATTGATGATGGTTGGGATAGGACGCACGATTCTCTTCAGGATCCTGTTTTTTATTTGCCAAAAACTGGTGGGAACGAAGCCGCTGCTCAGCTACTTTGGATTTAACGGACTGAGCATATAGCTCTCTTGTATTTTTATTACTCTTTTACAGTGGTTGCTGGCACTCCTAAAAGCAGATTTAGTCTCAGTACATCTATTACGTTGGTAGCTATGGAAAAAGTGATTTCTGTGCGCGATGACAGCAGCACATTCAGGGGAGAAACATAGCTGGCTGCTTGTTTGCTGTTTGTTGGAATTTTTTGGATGGTATGAATCGGTCTATGCCTACAATTAACAATTCGGTCAGGTCTGATACTATAGAGGACACATCCTTTTTAAACATGGAATTCAGAGTTAGGTCATATATGAATGTACGGAAGCTATCCCAGTCAGCCATAGAGTATCGATATAGAGTACGGTGGAGAGGTACGTCTGAAGACTTATTACATTTCATTTTTATCTTATGGTCGAGAATCCCAGAGGAGATAGAACGGAACATGAACATAGCTCAGGGAAAGTTGTGAGGAAAAGGTCTAGAAGGCTTGCATACTGACCGGTAGTATCGGGCACACAGGTGGGTTCGTGACCAATCTGAGTGAGGTCATAGGAAGTGGCAAAATCATGACAGAACCTCCCCTCGTCATCGGCCTTATTTGATTGGGTCAGCCATTCCACATTATGGACATTGAAGTCACCGCAAATGTAATTGTTAGCCGAAGGATGAGCAGACAGGATGTGGTCAATTTTCTCAGATATGCACTTAAAGATAGTAACCCCACTGTTGTGGGGGCGATAGAGGACAAATATAAATGCAGTATTGTGAGCTAGTGCAACCCAAAAGCACATTAGGGTCTTCTCTGGAGATATCCCTCCGCATGGAAAGCCATCTTTAACGTAGGCACATATTCAATGCCCATGACGATCTTGGGGGTCAGATTTAGATGTTAAGTTAGAGTATCCTTTAATTATGAATTCGTCTAGAGAAGTGGTTGGCCCAATGCCAGTTTCACTTAGAAACAATATGTCCGGTTTCACCTCCTGTAATTGTATTTCAACCTCTGGAAGGTTGGAACGTAGACCCCTGAAGTTGGAGAAGGAGACCTGGCAGTAGGGGTCTACGTTGGAGGATGGGGTTCTAGGTTTATTCGTGTTTTTTTTCTGGATATGAGTATTGAATCTTTAATAATACATACGAAATCTGCACGAATTAAAACATTTATGCATATTTTACGACTGGACAACGCAGAACGGCCTGTAATATATAAAAGTTACTTTGTCTGTCTGTGTGATGAACAGTTTCTACAAAAATCCTCTGTATAGTTTTGGTCTATAGATTTTTACTTTGATATATAAGAGATTTGGATCTGTGGAACAAATTCGATTTGATTTTTACTTGCTAAAATAGCTGCTTATGGGTCAAAATTGATAAAAAAGAGAACTTGGCAGGCGTAAGTGGACTAAGTTTTCTTCTACGCATGCGCAAATATACATTTGTAGGTTAAACCACGTTATTTTTTAAATTCCTTTATATGCATGTGGCTTAGACAATAACTAATCAGGCTAAAGAGCTATCTGGTTTAGTTTCGATACTAGTTGATGGAACGTATTTCATAATTTTTTATCACTTTAGAAATCACTACAGTAGAACACCAGGATTGGTGGTCCTAGGATACGGATTTTTCAGGTTACGATGTGGAATACGATGTTTTTCCGGACCCTAGTTACGGTATCTGTCCCGCCTTACGGTGTTATTTATAATGCTATTTGATTATATACATGTGTATACGGCGGTCTGTGGTCCTGGATATGACCTTAAACTATATCTGATGGTGAGGCCCCAGCTTGCTGGCTTTGGGGAGTGTGGAGCCACCCTTTAATTGCCATTGCTCCCAGGTCCACTCTGACCCGGAGTGGTAGTACCTGTTAGGGTCCCAACTATGGGTTCAATAGAAACCGATTTGAAAAAACAAATATATTCTATCAAATTATTTTCTTCAAAATCACTGCATTCGGCATTAAATAACCTGAAAAGAGTTGATATGTCGTAAAACAAAAACAACCAACCAACCATACGGCGGTCTGCTAATATATATATATATATATATATATATATATATATATATATATATATATATATATATAATGGTTATGTTAGAAGTTATGACTAGGTACTGTTCTGTGCTTTAACTAAGAAGCTGTTTCTGCTATCTTTGGCGTCTCTAGTTAGCAAAGGCATTCTTTATACAACTGGAGACGGCTGGCTGAACAAGACCATTCTACGTGCTTATATTTAGATCTGACCGTCCTGATCACCGGGGAGATGGCGACAGACGGTCATGTAAACATTTCTGTGCAAGACTATCTATATACAGCGAAAATTGTTGGCGGAGAACAGACATATGTAATTACTATCGAGTCTCATTCACATCGCATGTAAAGAGGCGGTCATTCTATAAAGCGACCAATTCACACGAACATATGTGTTTGGCTATCTCTTAAGACATAAAAAAAGCTCGGTGCACGGTATACACTTTTTCTCTCTTCTGATCTATCTATCTATCTAGTCCTCCCTCCCGCCCTATCTCTCCATATATATATATATATATATATATATATATATATATATATATATATATATATATATATATATATATATATATTATAGTAAATTATATATATATATAATTTACTATAATAATTATTAAATACCTAAAGACACTAGTGTTTCATCCTTTCGGGAATCATCATCAATTGCAGGGTGTTACGATTAACACCAGTCGATAGATTCGAACCCGGCGACAGAAGCCATCCCTGGCTTCTTTAGCAAGGATCTAATCCATTCGGCCATCGTTAATCGCGATAAATGCTGTTGAATTTTAAACAGTTGTTTTTAAAAAATGCTTTTTAACATCTGTCAACGTGATCTAATTATATGATATATATATGTATATATATATATATATATATATATATATATATATATATATATATATATATATATATATATTTATATATGTGTGTGTGTGTGTGTGTGTGTGTTACTCATTATGTTACATGTATCTGTCCACGTATCTATCTAAATCTGCTATCATCTCTCTCTCCCCTTCTCTGTCTCTCTATCTGTCTGTCTGTCTGTCTCTCTCTCGCTCTCTCTCTCTCTCTCTCTATATATATATATATATATATCAGCCCGTCCTATATTTATATATATCAATATAACAATATAATCTATGTATCTATCCTAATATGTTTTTACATTTCTATCTATCTATCTATCTATGTCTATATTCCTCTGTACATGTGTATTGATCGAACGTGTAAAATCCAATAGGTAGAATAAAATTTCCTACAATTGTTTTTTATTTCCATCTTCCTTATTATTACTATTTCCTTTCAACGGTGATATTGATCAATTATTATTATTATTTTTATCGTTGTTATCATTTTTGTTCTTGTCGTTCTTTTTGTTTTTATTATTTACTCACTGGGAGTAATCACACAGCCCATCATCAAAGATTTATTTTTGAGAACGACTTGTTGGTTTCTCTCTGAAGTTTGAGTGACAACAAGTCTCTTCAGATTTTCAGTACTCTCCACCTCTTTTGAAAACCTTTGAAGCTGAATTTGCTTTATTGTAACAGCTACGTACCATTGATTTCTCACTGGAATTTGTGTGTCAATAAATCTCTCTATGGTCTAAGTCCTCTTTGAACTCAACTAGTGGAGGTTTAGCTAGTACTTTTCCGTCGATGGTCTTTCCATCCTCCTTGACCTTCCTCAATTATTTGGTATGACATCAATTATAATAATAATAATAATAATAATAATAATAATTATTATTATATTTGTCCGTTTCTTTTGAAATTACTTCTCTTCTTTTTTTCCAAATCGTACTTTCTTATTCTTGACGTTGCTTTTGTTATTATTGTTTTTCTCTTCTTCTTCTTCTTCTCATCATCATCATCATCATCATCATCAACGATGGTATTCTAAAGGTTACTTCAGTCTTTGACAGATTATGGGTACCCACCGTAGGAGTACCTGCTCGAGAATTTTATTTTTTTTTTGTGCAGGAGGTGCGCAATCTCCAACCTCACCTCTCCTGAATCGACATTGTTAAATACCAGTGGCAAGTGAAGTACAGGGCGACTGGAAACAAATGCCGAGATAAGCGGAGATCACATACAGCGCCTAAAATTCCCAAATGGTCACCCATCTGGTACTAACCAGGCTCAACGTTGCTTAACTTCGGTGATCTGACGAGAGCCGGTGTGTCAACGCGATTATGCCGTATATTGGTATTACTCATTTATTATTAACTTTCGTTGTTGCTCTTTTTCCTTCTTTCTTTTCTTTTTCTAATCATTTTTCATCTGTATAACCTCCACCCGCCCCTCTTCTTATCATTACTTGTTATTCCTTCTCTTGTATCTCTTAATTTCCTTCGGCCTTTCTATCTTCCTCTCCCTCCTCTTCTTCTTGTGGTTGTATCTGTTAATATTGTTTTTTCACATTCTACTTCTAGTTCTGGCGTTGTTTTGTTCTTTCTTCTCCCTCCCCTTCTTCTGCGTTTTGTTAGTTATTGTATTTGTTTGTTTTTTTTTAGTCCCTTTCTTCTTTTTTTGTTGTTGTTGTCCCTTGTCTATCTTTTGTATGATTTCGTATAGTTTTTTCTCCCATCTGCTATTCTTGTTCGTTTTTTTCTGTTGTTGCTGATGCAATTGTTTTTGTATTACTCTTTCTTCTTCTTCTTCTTCTTCTTCTTCTTCTTCTTCTTCTTCTTCTTCTTCTTCTTCTCGGTCCAGGATATGACCTTAAACTATATCCGATGGTGAAGCCCCAGCTTGCGGGCTTTGGGGAGTGTAGAGCCACCCTTTAATTGCCATTGTTCCCAGGTCCACTCTGACCCGGAGTGGTAGTACCTGTTAGGGTCCCAACTATGGATTAAATAGAAACA
>NC_136496.1:33762435-33774935 GCF_053919585.1 Euprymna scolopes | reverse complement strand
TGAGATTTGGGAAAATCGATGTGACGGGTGTCAGCCAGAAATTTGGCTGTTAAGGGGTCAAATTTCAACGATTTGACCTTTAAGAACTCTACCAAACTCCTCCGACAATTTTGCAGTTCTGTTTCAGAAAAACGGAAAAAAACGTTGGAAATTCAAAAAATCAATAAATTACATAAAAAACATTCATTTCATTTCTGTTACAAACCTATATTTGAATTTCAACAGATATATCTTTTTTCCAGTAAGAATATTAACTGCGTTCATATTTTTAAAGTTACATTAACGACTATATGACGTCACTGAAATTTCCCTCTTTTTAACAGCGTCAACCCTCCCCCCTCCTTTTTTGAATTTCCAACGTCTTTTTCCGTTTTTATGATATAGAACTGCATCACACTGTGCACGTGAAGCATTTTCAAATATTTTGTACTGGTATTTTTTGTTTCTTAATATCATTCATCCAGAGGAAGTCTCGAAATAAAGACGAAACGTTGATGAACACATAATACGGTTTGTTCCTTTTTATTTCTCTCTCTCTCTCTCTCTCTCTATATATATATATATATATATATATATATATATATATATATCTATAGAAGTGAACGTGTCTGTCTGTCTGTCTGTGTGTCTGTGTGATGTCTGTCTGTGTACATTTCCCTACGCAATAACTCTGTCAATTAGTCTAGTAGTCAATTAGTCTATAGACTCGAAATTTGAAATACCGGGTACTGAGATTTGGGAAAATCAATGTGACGGGTGTCAGCCAAAAATTTGGCTGTTAAGGGGTCAAATTTCAATGATTTGACCTTTAAGAACTCTACCAAACTCCTCCGACAATTTTGGGTCTAGATACTTGAAATTTTAGATATAGGTTCCTTGAACCTGGATCTAACTTAATAAGGTGATTTGAGCCCGAAACTATAAATTTTAAGGGGTCATAATAGGGGTCAAAGTTTTAAAAAATTAACCATTTTTTTGTTTTTTTGCTTTTTTTGCACAGCATACACCTCCAAACACCCGAGCAACGCCGGGCACCCCTGCTAGTATATATATATATATATATATATATATATATATATATATATATATATAAAATAAACTAAAATTACAATTAATTTACTTGTGCAAATGGAAATTCAATTAACTTTCTTGAAGTTTTATATTTGGATTTTACCGTCACTGGATTATTTATCTTCCACCAGACTATCCATTCCCGTGTAATCACCCTTTTCTTCACCATATTCCCTCTGCTTCACTTTTTTGTTATCAAGTAAGATCTTTGACTTACTTGTTGTTTCCTCAAATACTTTTGCATGCAAAATCCGATCCCGCATTTTGCTAATTCCTACTCTCTGATGAGAAGGAAAGTATTTCTTCGAAACTCCGCGGATTAAGGACTATCCACTTATCTAGTGTTTCCTTTTCAGATTAAATATGTTTTTAACTTATTTCAAAGTTTTTTTTAACATGTTTTATTAACTGTTTGCTCGTATATATATATATATATATATATATATATATATATATGTATCTCTCTCTCTTTCTCTCTGTCTCTCTCTCTCTCTCTCTCTCTCTCTCTCTCTCTATATATATATATATATATATATATATATATATATATATATATATATATAACTCAAGTTGTCCGTGATAGATGGGCGGCCAATAAAAGTCTGGGCTACTTCCCTCATGAAAAGTATTAACATATCGCATATTTTTGGTGCGCACTTTTGCGTACAACAATGATCACCACTTTTAACATAAGAAATTACATTGCTTAATATCCGGAAAACAACCTTTTTTTGCGGAAAATTTAAATGCGATATTCGTTTTTAGCATACTTGAAAACCTAATCATGTAGTTATTTAAAAAAAAAATGTTATGTTGGAAACCAAGTAAAAATTTACCGAAGTTTTATTCAAACAGTCTTAATTTGAAATTTTATAACAAAATTATAACCTTCATAATAAAAAATGATCATGAACTGTTTATTTTTTTAAAAATATATTTATGGACAGTCGTGAAACAGTCGATAAACAGATAAAAATCTGATGACCTCCAAGTACTAAACGACTTAAAGATGTGAGGTGACAAGATGCAGCTCTCACTTGAAATTATTCTCAACGACCATAACTGTGACCGAAAACTTTGTTTTTATCACCCAAGGTTCGTCCCTGTTATTCGTTGCAATCCAGCGATGCATTTTGAAGGCGCTAGAAATGGTCCTGTTGTCATAACTTGGATCGGTAGAGAGCATGAGTTATACATCGGCGCATCTCCGATCTCACTCTTGAAGATTGTTTCACATTCAGATATGATAGAAGGCGCTCTTGGGATTTGTACACAATGGGCCAACTAGATGGTCTGCAACAAAAAAAAAAAAGAAAAAAAAGAAAAGAAAATCGGTTTTCATCAAACGGAAATGAACTCATGTCGTCTCTTCCAGGGCGACAATTTTAACATCCCACTCTGCAATTTATGTGAAAATTTAATTATAAATTGAAGTGCGATAACTCGGAGACTGTCATCGTATAGAGTGGGATGATCGGTGTGCATCTAACAGTTAATTTCCTTACTAGTCTCCAGCTGGAAGAGAAAAAGTGCCGGGTGGTCCCTTCTCTAAAACATTCACAGCAAACACTCGTCTAGCCACAAACACTGTTTATAATTACCCATGCTCTCTACCTGTGCTTAAAACTAAACGAAATTTCCATAAGTTTCATTCCTCGAACTGACCGCTTGTGGACCGCACTTCCACGTGGCTGACACCCGGTTGATTATAACATGGTCTCTTCCAACTCCAACATAAATAAGTTCTTGTACCGTTCTCTTAAATAATTAAATTTTACCCAAGTTCCATTCTAACCGATTATCATGGCTTCGTCCCACTGGTCACCTGACACCCATTTACCCTTATCATTGAGTTGCTTATGGGCCTTGATAAGCGGTAACATCCCAATAAAAATAAAAAAAAAATACTGAGTGACGCAGAGCGACTTGCTTATTTGAAGTGATCGTTGCCTTAAGAATGGTAGAGATAGATTTATTTGGGAGGGTGGGCTAAAAGTTTGGTTCGTAATGTGCGTTATTTATTTTTTATTTATTTTACAGGAACCGCAATGAGCATGCCAATGACTGTTTCGCAACAGAACGTCCCAGGACACCCCATCTCCTTGAGAGGCGATATGCATTGGCCAGCATGGTTCCCTGATTTATCACCATGTGACTATTTTTTATGGGGATATCTAAAATCAATTGTTTATAACGATCGTCCTAGCAACTTGACTCACCTGAAAAACATCGCCAACATACCCATCGATATGCTGGAAAGAGTTGATCGAAACTTCAGAGTTTGATTAACTCAGTGTATAGAGAAAAGTAGACGCCATCTTATTGATATCATCTTTAAGACGAGTAAAATATAAAATTTAAATGTCGTACTAGTTGAAGTTCAAAGAATTATGTGTATACTGCATCACTTGTGCTTTAATTGCTTTGCCCCACCCTGTATAAGTTCAACTGTGCCATGAGAAAAAATGGTATAGTCTAAATCAGAGAATGCAGTCGCTCTGGCTTGGATGTTGGAATGCACCTCCATATAGTTTCTAATTGGCGTATAATTACCAGACAAAAAGTGCTGATGGATTTTAATTATAGATTCACTACGCCATGAGGGAAAAGTGCTACGGATTAATTTAGAAAATGGCTTCGCCTTGGCTGCGATGAAGTTAGTAAATCACGCTCAACTGATAGATAAAAAGTGTAGAGAAAATGTACTTATGACTTCGAGTGTGAAACACTAATCCACATTAATACATAGAATGCCATTACACTCCGTCAGATGTCTGTCTGCACCTCACAATTAGGTTCTTTCCTAACGTCCAATTGGTAGTCTACAATTGATGAATCGAGTAAATTTAGTTATAAGTTTGTGGAGTGAAAGAGAAAAAGCAAGCGAAAGCGAGCAAGAGAACGAGAGAGAGAGAGAGAGAGAGAGAGAGAGAGAGAGAGAGAGAGAGAGAGGTGGGGGAGCGAGAGGTGGGAGCGAGCACAAGAGAAATAGAGAGTTAGAGCGAACGAGCGAGCGAAAGAGACAAAGAGGGAGAGAAAGCGGTAAGAGAGAAGAAGCGAGCGAAAGAGCGTGCGAGAGAGAGCGGGTAAGCAAGAGAGAGAAAAAGAGAAAGAGGGATAGAGAGAAAAGGAAGAGAGAGAAAGAGAGAGGGAAAGAGAGAAAGAGAGAGAGAGAGAGTCAGACAGAGAGCATGCAAGCAAGCGAGAGAGAGAGAGAGAAAGAACGAGCGAGCGAGGGAAAGAAGGAGAGAGAAAGGGCGTAAGAGAGAATAAGCGAGCGAAAGAGCATGAGAGAGAGAGAGAGAGCGAAAGAGCGTGTGAGAGAGAGAGATCGAGAGAAAAAGAGAAAGAGGGAGAGAGATAAAAGAGAGAGAGATAGAGAGAGAGCAATCAAGCGAAAGAGAGAGAGAACGAGCGAGTGAAAAGAGGAAAAGAGAGCGAGCAAGATCGAAAGAGGTTGTCGGAATCGCCATTTTGCAGTAGAGGTTGTTGCATAAATATTCATACTTCGGTTGCAATGAAAAAGAAAATGAATTACCAAGTTATGGTTAACAGGAAAAAAATTATATCTCTACAAATGATGCCAATTTTATTCAAGCATTTTTATCAACACAATAAGCAAGGTTTGAAAAGAGTGATGAAAAACTCAGACATACAAAATATGTTGAACCAGGAAACGTAATTGAATTATAGAAGTACATTATTGAACTATAGAAGTACGTAATTGAACTATAGAAGTACGTTATTGAACTATAGAAGTACGTTATTGAACTATAGAAGTACGTAATTGAACTATAGAAGTACGTAATTGAACTATAGAAGTACGTAATTGAACTATAGAAGTACGTTATTGAACTATAGAAGTACTTAATTGAACTATAGAAGTACTTAATTGAACTATAGAAGTACGTAATTGAACTATAGAAGTACGTAATTGAACTATAGAAGTACGTTATTGAACTATAGAAGTACGTAATTGAACTATAGAAGTACGTAATTGAACTATAGAAGTACGTTATTGAACTATAGAAGTACGTAATTGAACTATAGAAGTACGTTATTGAACTATAGAAGTACGTAATTGAACTATAGAAGTACGTTATTGAACTATAGAAGTACGTAATTGAACTATAGAAGTACGTTATTGAACTATAGAAGTACGTAATTGAACTAGAGAAGTACGTATGATTGAGCAAAAATTGTCGGAGGAGTTTGGTAGAGTTCTTAAAGGTCAACATGATAAGCAGGCGCAAGGCCTGACTGCTCATAAATCGCGTGAAAAATTTTGTGTGGATGTATTATTTCGCAAAAAGGTGTTTAGGCCAAACAACACATCAATCACTCCGCGAGTGAGAACATACTATAAATTCAAGTGCTCCCTGAAAAAAACCCCCAAATACTATTACAGCCTAATTCAAAGAATGACGTCTTCCTGCATGAGGTACCGGGGTGCACCTAATAATTAAATTCCTAACAAGTGTCCAGTTAACGAATAAGTCACGCGAAAATTTAATTATAGATCCACGTGTGTTAATGATGCAAAAAAAAAAAAAAATCAAACAGCCATAACATCAACCAGTGAACACCTCCTCCGATTATTGTGACGTAAACGTGCACCGAACAACGTATGACACGCACTCTGCGTTGGCAGCACAGTATCAGCCAACAAATTCTTTTTTTTTCTCCAAGACTATTAGTTGATAAAATTACATTTTTACTTTTATTATTTCACAACGTTTATATAACTTAAATTGCCTGTCTCCGTTAGAGTACTTAGTACTAAGTGCATTTGTAAATATGGAAAGAAAGTTTGTGTATTATTTATGCCCACATTTCAATTTTATACCATAACATAATTACCGTGTTTTGTCGAATATCTGTTCTTTTACGGAAGTAGCTCTATCCCTGATATGATAGTGAATAGAACGCCAAAATACTTCAACCACAAAATTAAAAAAAAAAAATGTAAAAAATGGCAACTTTTTTGTAGTTTTATATTAAGTTCGGTCAGTTCTACATCATATCGTATAAGGAATGATTCAACACTGACAATGGTTTAATGTAAAATATTTACCCTGAAAACATTGTTAAAAATGCAAGATTTATTGGTTTATCATGAAAACTGACCGAACTATTTGTTTATTTATTGCGAACTATTATCTTCATCTTTTTTTACTTGTTGTTTCACGACGTTTCGGCCAACTATTCCTCTGACCTCTGAATCTCCAAACTGCATTCTCAGCAATTACTACCTTCCATAGTTGTTGTCGTCTCACCATGTGGCGCAATAGATAGAGCCGTTAAATCTCCACGGTTCCAGGTGATCATTGTCTGAAGATAGCGGTTTCAATCCTATCCAAAGCCGCCCAGAAGCTTAGTTAACCAAAATGTTGTGAGACGACAAAAACTATGGAAGGCAATAACTGCTGAGAATGCAGTTAGGAAATTCGGAGTTCCTATCCCGTCCCGTTAATCACCCGAGGAAGCCTAGAGAAATAGTTGTCCGAAACGCAATGAAACAACAGCTAAAAAAAATGAAGAGGATAATAGTCCGCAATAAATAGATGAATAAATAATGCTCATTTCAATAAACATCCCAATTAATTAAATAATATGACCGAGCTAGTGTTTGAAAACGTCATGGAAAATGTTCAACTTTAAAATTTAAAACTTTTCCAAACTTAAATCTTATCCAACTTTTAGTGTGATGTACAGTTGACACAACCTAACATAAAACCATAAGAACAAAATGTTAAATTTTTTGTGTCACTTGGTGTATTGATCGTCTATGACATGAAACCACTCGACGTAAGTCGTTATCTATAAATATGAAAGCGAAAATGTATGTATGTATGTATGTATGTATGTATGTGTGTTCGCTTTTTCTGTATGTCTACAAAAGGCTTCTTTCAGAGAAGCGGTCGCTCGCTTCACAACTTTTTAAAACTTTTTATATCACATATAAATCGTAATATCTCACAGTTAACAACGAAGCTCGTCTGTCTATATAATTTGCTCGATTTCGGGAAAATAAATATTCAACATTTGTCGCTCGCCGCATGTTGATTAGTCTTGTTCCTATAACATCTTGGGGGTGGGGTAGCGTTTAGCAGTAAATACCACCCCGCAGTCAAACTTGACCGCATTAGCTCATTAAAACGGGCACCTGTCAAATCCAAGTAATTAAATAAATTCAAACGTGTTTCCGTTAGCATCTCGCGGTGGGGCAATGGTTAACGTCGCACGTTTTTTTTCACACTTTAATTTACAACTTTGCCTCAACGGTTCGGGTTCGATCCTCATACTTACTTTTTTTTAACCCTCCCCACACACCTCCAAACACCCGGGCAATGCCGGGTACCCCTCGCTAGTTTATAATATAAATCTCACCCGTCTGTTTAAATGTATGTATGTTTGTATGTCTGCCTAAAACTTTCGACACAGGCGACGGATTTTCACGAAATGGATATCGTTTTGAAGCTCGGCCTTTCGGACGACAAATATAGAAAAATTGGCTAAAAACATTAATTCCTTCACCCTCAACTGAACACTTTTCTACACGGAATGGTCGCTTTTTTCGCCGATATTTTCAAAAGTCATCCCCTCTTTGCGATTGACTAGCCTTAATTGAAACAATCACCACTTCCGGTTTCGCGGTGGACGCAACAGTAAAGACATTCACGTTTTTTTTCACGTTCTTTTACTCTTTCGAGGTACAGGTTCGATCCTGCCTGCCTACTACCTCTTTTTAAAATTTTATTTTTTATTTTTGCTCAACAAACACTTACAAACATCTGGCCAATGCCGGGCACCCAGGCTAGTTTATAATAATAAAAGGAAAAGGAAGTTAGAATCACATCCAGATAAACAAGCGTTTAATTCCCTGACGACAACCAACCTAACAAAACAGTAAGTCATTCTAAAACCCAATAGAGAATGAAAGTGATACAAAGCAAGCTGATAAGAATACTCGACACCCAGAACTATTTATATAAAGTTACGTAGGTGTATGCGTTTATATATTTGTACGTACAGGATCCATTCGAAAACAAATAAACAGATAATTATGAATTTTGGAAGACAGCTGTGATGCGGAAGGGGACCAAATGCGGCCTATAGTTAATTTAATTTAGTTTTATGCAAAACGGATAGAAGCTCTTCGTAAAAGTTGAGTGACATTCGTTCTTTTTGTGAAATTTTAACGATAGATAATATAAACCAGTTAATAGATATCCTCCAAATTTCAGTTTAGTTGCGGTATTTTAACGGTTTGAGGTGTTATAAATGTATAAGATTTGCATTGAATTAAAGTCGTGGCGCCGAAATCCAAGCAAGGTGTCCTAGAGTTGCTTCTACGTAGGGTGCTGGCTTCAGAATATATTAAGAGTAGCTCTTACTATTCTGGTCCACACACTTTCAATTTGCCTTTTTCAATCTTTTATTAACGCAAACAAAAAATAAAAAAAAATAAAAAAAATAACGTACTATTTAACTACAATCAATCACACGGTTCCAGCCATCAATAAATATTTAAAAATACATGTTTATTCAATACTCAATTCTTAATCTGACTCTGTAAGGAACTGAAGGGACTAGGACACAAAGGAGTATGGCAAATTCATCTGTCACTTCCAGCCTGAAACTGAAAATTTAATCAGACATTTAGAAAGCACAAAAGAAAATATATGCAGACAGAAGTAATTAGTAATATTCTAAAAATATATGTTCAAGACAGAATTGCTGCCCATATATATTGCACGTTGTAAAATGGGGAAAGAGGTGGCTGGTTAGTTTTAATGCATCTAAAACCAAGCTTCTATCTTTACATAAACAACGCTCTGATCCCTATCTGGCATCAACTGAAATGAATGGCTCTCGTCTTGGGGACACTCCATGTTTTGACAAGCTTCAAGGTTTGACCTTTACTGCTGATCTGAAATAGAGCACGTACATCGGATGTTTCTAAGGTCGCTGGAAACATGGTAGGATCCTTCTACCGCTCCATTAGATATCTAACTCCTGATGCAATTCTCTATCTATTTAAAAGCCAGGTACGTCCAAGGATAGAGTACTGTTGCCACATCTGAGCAGGAACTGCAAGAAAGATCTTATCTGCTTGACAGAGTTCAAAATAGACTTCGTGTGTGTGTGTGTGTGTGCACATAAAGTTATGAACAGTACATAGGGCCCGAGCAAAGACGGGTTGAACTGCTAGCAAATATATAAACCTTTGTTTACGAAATGCTGTCCTCTTAAATATTCGTTTAATCTAAACTTTGAATAAAATCGCCTTGATAACGCCAATGAAATACATTTTTTTTAACCCCATTCACTTCCGCTACGAGAGGTAGTTGTGGAAATGTGGATCTCGGTGCGAACTGGAACTCAGTATACCATGTTCGAATCCTATAGGATCCATAGAATCATTTTAACTAATAATTATAATATTTCGATTTCTGGACGTGTGATTGAGAACTGGCAAATTCCGGCACATGGAGTACATCCATCCCGCGAGTGGTTTTTGTTCGGATCGCCACTGTAACCGTATAAACTTGTGAACAACTGTTTTCTTAAATGAAATATACTAAAAGTCATCCAAAAACAAGGTTGCTGTTGCGGGGGGGGGGAGTTATCGCACACTAAGCAAAAACATCTATCACATTAAATAATTTCAAAATTTTAACAGCATTTTTTGAATAAGAAATAATCTGCAGTTTTTAATCGTTTATTAGTAGTTGTTTTTCTGTTATTTTGTGAAGGGCGGTAACTATGGCTAAGTGCTTAATGACGCGGACTGACAACCTGAGTGCTCCCAGTTCATTCCACAGAAACACTTTTTTCATTTATTGTTGTGTTTCGGGGTACACATTTATAATAGAGAGATAAACAGTGGAGCTGAGAGATAGATGTGCAATGACTGTTCTTTTAAATAGAAGCGAAATGCATTATTTAATAGAGGGAAACGGGTTTTCAATACAAAGCTCATTATACAAAACGAGGAGGACAAAAACACATTACCTTGCGGTTGATGACAAACGAAGACAAAAGGCTTACATAACAAATATAACACATTTATTCATCATCATCTGCTTATTGGAATTTGATGCCTGTTAACACGGCTACATTGTCGTCTTTTACCCCCGCTTTGCTTCCACAGGAGTTTCTGTTAATTTCACCGGTCCGCTCTACCGGACTCACTCGGTCTTACTTTCAGTCTAACTTAAAGTTATATATTTATCTATATTTCTTTGTGACGCCAGCACGCGGGCCAGCTATGTGAATTCCATGCACATGCTTTCAACACATGTCCCGGCAACACAAGTCCCGTATTTTCTGTGTGGACATTCTTTATTTTTATTGTTTTATTGGTCCTCATTACAATGGATAATTCCTGCATTTCTGGAATCGTATCTAACTAACAAAAATGTATTCCTAACTTCTAACAACTACTTTCAATTCCAGCAGTCTCCTTCAATAATAATATTCAACCTAATTACTTCATTTCTAACTAAAAACCGGGAGTTGTCCGCTTCAACAAACAACATTGTGATGCTAGAAGCCTTCACATGATTCCTCCTACAAGTACTCGATGTTTTTCTAGAAATCAAATCTAAATAGAAAGATATTAGGAGAAACCAATGCCTGATCCATCTGATCGATACGAAATTTATAAATGATCTATACGAATCTGATCCATACGAAATTGATCTGGTCCATACGAAATTAATAAATGAATTAATATTATTCCCGTGAAGATTTGTACAAACTTTTTCATGGCGATGTTTGTATTCTTTTGGGGCAAGTATAAAACACGCACTAACAATGTGTGACACTGTTTCAAGAGATATACCACACAATCTGCACTTATCAGAACATTCTTTCCCATAGATGTTTTTTATTTATTACATTTGTAGTTAGTGCCTGCTCTTGAGCAGCAAATATAAGATTTTCTGTTTCTCTTTTCAAGTCACCTCCAGACAGAAAATTCCACGTGTCTTAACATTTTTGTGTCTTAGTATCTCGCTCAAACTGACCATGAAGTTTCATTCTTCCTGATTTAATCGACTTTTCTGCTTCGATTCTTTCATTGTACTTCTGCTTATCTTCTAATGAATCTTTATGTAGCTCTTCCTCTTTCACCCCTGTTCCAAGTAAAACTTCATGACTGTAACCAAGTAGTGGTGAAAACTTCTAAGCACTCCCCCTACATATTCTTCAATCCCAATCAGCCTTCTACCTCCTTTTTTTTCTCCTTGAAATATACAGCCTGAGCACATTAGAATTTTGGTGAAGTGTTCCATCCAGTTTAAACAAAAGAGCTACAATAATATCGGAACCTTTTGGCCAAGATCAAAGTGTAGTATCTGATCTTCAGATGCTGCACTTCCATTTCTTGTTCTCTTTCGATGGAGGAACAGTCCTTCACGACTAAGACAATTTTTTTTATTTTTGTACCTTTTCTCCACATTAAAAAACGACCCTGGTGTATAACTCTGTCCCGTGGGGAGGCATTGTAAATAGGTACAATAATATCGAAGCGTCTCTATTTACGCTGAACGTCTACAGAATGCCAACATTAATATATTACATATGAATAAGTCGGTTGTGGAATTTCCACAGGTCTTGCTAGTTAATTGAGATTCCTGTTTTTGTTTTTTGTAAGAATCATATTTTTTAATTTGATTTTCACACAAAAAAAAAAAAGACAGCGGTTTGTATCCGAGAAAATTTACTTGCATCATATTTAATGCTATGATCTTCACAATATACATTGCTTAACCAATTTGCCCTCTCTTTACAAAAGGCGCAATCACGTTGACACACCTGTTCTTACCAGATCACCAAGTTAAGCAATGATGAACCTGACCAGTACCAGATGGGTGACCATTTGGGAAGGCTAGGCGCTGTATGTACCACACCAAGTCATACCAGCATGTTGAGCATCATTTGAATCTGTGCGCATTTAACGTCATCATATCATCCAACCATTGCTTCTGATACAACTGAGTCAGAATGACACTTATTAAAACTTTGAGCCACATTTTTCCTACAAGAAAGCAATGATTTATCAGCATATTTATATTTTGTCATCGTTTTGAAATTTAGCAACAATAACATTCTTTTTATAGAAATAGCTCCAGACAAGACATGAATCCACATGGTGTTAGGAGCTAAAATACTACTTTAAGGTCAAAGATAAATATTAGAAAGGCAGACTTCGGCCTAGAAAACAGCAGTTTTTCCCCTTTGTCAAGACTCTTGCTCATGGAATGTTAGAACTAAAGAACAAAATAAGCGAAACAAGAGAAAAAGTCTACGTTCTACTTTCCTGAAATTTCACTTAAATAACCGTAATTCATCTATATTAATACGTGTCATGCGTACATTTTTTTCTTCCGAGTGACTACTGTTTAATTGTTATCTTCTTT
>NC_136496.1:33729935-33759935 GCF_053919585.1 Euprymna scolopes | reverse complement strand
AACTAGACAGATAAAAACCGTAATAAAAAATAAAACGCATATTTGCTTTGCAATAGTATTGAGCACTCTCTTCAGGTTTTTACTAATTACCATTTTTGCTATATATATATATATAAATACGGCCTCCGCTAATTGAGCCAGAGATGTCTCGTGTCGCGGGGTTCGAATCGTTCGACTGGTAGTAATCGTGACACCCTGCACTGAAGAATCCCGAAAGGATGAAACACTAGTGTCTGTAGGTATTTAATTAATCATTATAGTAATATATATATATATATATATATATATATATATATATATATATATATATATATATATATATATATATATATATAATAAAATTAAGGGAAATGCAGTGTTTACCTGATATAAGCAATAGTAAACTTCAATTTAATATATATATATATATATATATATATATATATATATATATATATATATATTTTAATCGCAACGAAATAAAAAAAAATACTCAATACACACACAATAGAGAGTAGAGAAAAGAAAAATCAATTTTCAACCACTTATTCCGCGGAGTTAAAAAAAATGTTATTCTTGCTATTCTTCTCACCAGAGAACAGAAAGAAATCAGCAAATTATATTTGTAGCAATGCTAGAATTTGCTGGTTACGGCATTAAATGAAACCGCAAGTTATTATAGTAATGAATTAAAAAAAACCAAAACAGTATATATATATGTATGTATATATATATATCATTATTATTATTATTGGCTCACATGGAGCTTTCACAACAAACGATCTGATTGGAAACTTATGTTCTCTGGAAGCTGAGTGACAACAAGTCTCCCCAGACGCCCAGCTCTCTTCACCTCCTTCGATAGCATTTGCAAATGAATTTGCGTCATCACAACAGCCGCTTACCATTGATTTCTCGCAGGCAGTGGCCATTGGTTTATACTGGAATTTGAGTGGCACTAAGCCTCCCCAAGGTCCCAGGTCTCTTCGTGCTTGTCCAGCCGAGATTTGGCCAGCGCTATCTCCTCGGTCTTTCAATCCTTCTTGACCCTTCTCGGCTCTTTGGTATCACTTTTCTATTGGGAGGAACGGTGATGAAACAATGGGATGTGCATGATGGGATTATTATTATATATTATTATTATTATTATTATTATTATTATTCACCCCAAAATAACACATTACTACCGAGACTACTACTGTAAATCAAATTATGCCTTTAGAATGACTCTAAACAGTGAGTTGAGGAGCAAGATGTCTGTTTAAATTTTTACATGTTAGTACAATTGGATAAGCAGAACACAGGGAGTAAATTCCAAAGTCTAGCAGAAAATCTTCAGAGTAGAAGCTCTCAAGCATCAGATGACCTATTTTTTTCATAAGGAAGTCACCACTTATCAAGGCCCGGAAGCCACTCGGGGATAAGGGTTATTGCGTGTACAGTAATCAATGGGATAATATCGTAGTAATCGCTAGTAATGGAGATCTGATAAAGTGTTTTACTTAAAGGGGCGGTTCAACAGGAACTTGTTTATGTTGGACTTGAAGACATCCAGGTTGTAGTCAGGTGGGAAACAGGCAGACGGAAGAGAGTTCCACAGGCGTACACTTTTAAGAAAGAAGCTTTGTTCATGGAATCTACGTTTTGATTTAGGCACAGATAAAAAGTGGGGAAAATTACTAACAGTAGTTTCAGCTAGACGGGTGTTTTTCGTGAAAGATTGGCGAGGGGGGCATAGATTAGAGCTCAGACGAGCACTTCCCATGAAAATAACGATAAAACAACGACAAGCTTGCAACGCCCCTTCTGTGGGAGAGAGGTTGCAGGGAAGAGAAAAGTGCATCCCCCACTAGGCTACGAAGTCTATTTTGACTCTGTCAAGGTAGGATAAGCTGTTTTTAGCAGCTCCTACCCAAGTATGGCAGCAGTACTCCATCCTTTGACGAACTTTCCTTTTATATAGATAGAGAATTGCATCAGCAGTGAGATATCTACTGGAGCGCTACGCAGTGAAAGCGTGGAGTTTTGCAGTTTGCAGAGTTAATCGAAGTATTTACGTCAACAGTGCACCAGTACACGGATACAACACTACAGGAATGGGTGATATTATACCGGAGACCGTTTTTTTTTGGATGCATCGACGAATGGTAGCCTTATACAGATATAGGATACTGGCAAGAGTAGTTTTCTAGTGCGACTGATCAGTCCACAGTTTTTGCAGCAGCCTTGGCAATTTCTTTTATATATTTATTACAATTCATGTTATTTGTGAATTTTAGACTGAGAATGTTGAATAATGAACTCTCAGCTAGAGTATTATGATTAGGGCTATGACAACAGAATATTCTTTTCAATATTTTGACTCTCGAGTATATATCAGTTAATATCTTATATGTTTTTTAGATAGAGTGATGTGGTTCTCGATTAATTAACTGTGTGTAACTGTGTTGGGTATACACCCGAGAGTCAAAACAATTAAAAGAATATTCTCTTGTCATAGCACTACTTATGATCCATGACAGTCGATGGTTGGAAAGGTTATTTGTAATTATTAAAGACAAGGAGCTTTGTCTCATTAGCATTAAATGTTACCATCCATTTATGTTCCCAAATCCATTACATTCCCACTAATGATGACTAAAACGTATGTAAATGTTACTATTAGACAGTTTATCATAAACACGAACACACACCCATATATAGTTAAGAGAAAGAATACAGGTCTTGTTGTTATTTGGGAATGCATTAAAACTAATATAGGAGTCATTATAGTATTGAGGTGAAAAGGGGAGGCGAAAAGAAGTTCGGCGTTTCCCGTGAATAAATACAAACAGTTATCTGCTTTATTGTAAGGTTGGACTAGGAGTGTACAAGAAAAGATACTCGGCTTTGTCATGGAATACATTAAAACAAATGTAGGTTTCAATATCTTATTGAAGGTTGCTTGGTTGGTTGTTTTTGTTTTACGGCATATCAACCCTTTTCGGGTTATTTAATGCCGAACCCAAAGATTTTGAAGAATTTTTTTTTTAATTGAATATATTTGTTGTTTTCACATCGGTTTCTATTTAACCCATAGTTGGGACCCTAACAGGTACTACCACTCCGGGTCAGAGTGGACCTGGGAGCAATGATAATTAAAGGGTGGCTCCACACTCCCCAAAGCCCACAAGCTGGGGCCTCAGCACTGGATATAGTTTAAGGTCATATCCAGGACCCCCATTGAGGGACTTTTACTCTCTGTAGGGGGGCAGTCGGCGTATTATAATGCCCACCGACTGGGCCCTTATTGAAGGAGAGAAAAGAGAGGATCGAGAAATTCAACGTTACTTGGAAATATATATATATATATATATATATATATATATATATATATATATATATATATATATATAGCAAGTTATAAGATATATATGGCGATTAAGCTAGACAGAATATATATATATATATGTATATTTCCAACTATATATATATATATTTCCAACTATCTTAACGTTTAGTTAATTACTTGGCCTTTTGGTCAAGATCAAAGTGTAGTATCTGTTCTTCAGATGCTGCACTTCATTTTCTTGTTCTCTTTCGGTGGAGGAGACATCCTTCATGACAGAGACAATTTTTATTTTTGTACCTTTTCTCCACGTTAAAAAACGACCCTGGTGTCTAACTCTGTCCCGTGGGGAGGCATAGTAAATAGGTACATATATATATATATATATATATATATATATATATATATATATATATATATATATACACACATTATATATATATTATATATATACATATATATTGTATATATATATATCGTACATACACACACACAACACACATATATATGTGTGTGTGTATGTACGATATATATATGTATATATGTGTATGTATGTACGCGTACATACACACACATATATACATATGCATATATCGTACATACACACACACACACACACACACACATATATATATGTGTTTGTATGTACGATATATATATGTGTGTGTGTGTGTGTGTTTGTATATATATATATATATATATATATATATATATATATATGCATATGTAAATTCGTAAAAAAAACTTTATGCATATGAGAATTCGTAAATAGAATCTTTAAGAAAATTTAAAATCACAGATGTGGATGATGTGGCGCGCTGTAGTGTGAATAAATCTATGTGCTTTAAACTTCTAAGAGCATTTCACTACATTAAACATGCACCTAAAATATAAAAGTAAATGTGTTTTATCCACACCACAGCGTACAACATCATTTGAACAAAAACTCGATATTAAAAACATACACCACGGAAATGTTATTGACAAAAAAAAGTACCTTTTCTTCTCTTATTATTGATATTTTACCATTAGAAATTAAAAGAAATCTAATGATTTTTAGTAAAATATTTGCGTCTTAACATTATTTTAAAGATATTTTCCCTCTCTCTCTCTCCCTCTCTCTTTATATATATATATATATATATATATATATATATATATATATGTGTGTGTGTATGTGTGCATACACACACACACATATATATATATATATATGATTACTTCATTTAATCACATAAATTAATATACGAAGATATAATTTTATGCGTAAATTTTTTAGTATTTATTTCAAT
The DNA here is from genome assembly GCF_053919585.1 of Euprymna scolopes. Lineage (NCBI taxonomy): Eukaryota > Metazoa > Mollusca > Cephalopoda > Sepiida > Sepiolidae > Euprymna > Euprymna scolopes. Next base: position 33,755,336 of record NC_136496.1, on the reverse strand, counting down.
AGTGCTCAATACATTGATAGAGCTCCGTAGTAAGTTATGAAAATATATATGGCAATTAAGCTACACTTGCGTTTCCTTCTCGTGAGAATTCGTCACTGTTGTCACTATGTCATTATTTACTACAATAATTATTAAATACAGAAACTAGTGTTTCATCCTTTCGGGAATCATCAGTGCCGAGTGTTACAATTAACACCAGTCGATAGATTCGAACCCGGCAGCAGTAGCCATCTCTGTTTTCATTAGCAAGACCTAATCCATTTGGCTACCGTTAACCTGGAGAAATACTGCTGAAATGTAAACATTTATTTTTGAAATGTTTTTTAACGTTAATGATGATCTGGGTATATGAGCTAAATTGGCCAACTTTATTTCAACTGAAAGTGCTCAACGATCAGAAACGAGTTTTTTAAAGGGGCTGACATAATTATTTACTATAATAATAATAATAACAATAATATATATATATATATATATATATATAGATAGATAGACCCAATATATATATATATATATATATATATATATATATATATATATATATATATATATATATATATATATATAGAGAGAGAGAGAGAGAGAGAGAGAGAGAGAATCACGATTTTTTAATTAAATCGCTTGATTGTCTGCTCCAGTTGGGGACACACCGCTGTGTACCCGTAAGATAATATAAAATTTGCGCAACGTTGTTCTGTTTGAAAAATAAATTTTTACCGCCCTGAAATGGGTATTCTTCTAATTTATCTATATAAACGGCTCCGTTCAGTTTTGCTAGACTATAGGTACCCATTGAAGGGTACACGTGTGTGAAATCATTGTGGCAAGAGTTGCACAATCTCCAACCACACCTCTCCCGAGTCGGCACAGTTTTCATTCCAGTTACAAGTATATATATGTTTAGAACAACCGGAAACAATGCTGAGACAAGCGGAGAGCACATACAACGCCTAGTATTCCCAGATGGTCACTCATCGTTTATTGGCCAGGTTCATCGTTGTTCAACTTCGGTTAACTTTGCAAGAACCGGTGTGTTAACGTGATTGTGCTGTGATTTATTTATATACGTGTAAATTAATTATGGTATTTTTGTTGTTAATATAGGTCAACTCGGTGGAAGAAAAATTCCGAAATTCTGACATAACACCATAACAAAAATCCCATGTTCATTTTGAAAACGACATTTCCAACTTTCGTAACGAATAATGGTACTGTGCCAAATAATTTAACACTGAACGCAGATCATGGCGGTTTGCCCGATCCGCCGGAAGCTGAAACGGAACGGAGAAGAAATGCCGCCTCAGTAATTTCCATGCGTGTTTATGCGGCTAGTGAATGAGTGTTAACGCCTTACCTGGAAGCAGACATCAAATTTCAGTGTTTGTTCTGCCGTGTTATTTCCACTCATTGTATCAACAACGTCGTTTGTACAGAAACACACGGATAAAGAAGAAAACAACTTACCTGAAATAGAAATGAACATTGTTTAGTGGTCACCAAAAACAAACAAACAAACAGAAAAAAATGTAGGTAAAAGTCCAGAATAGTTAACAGACGAGAACTCGTAATAAAACAACAACAAAAACCAGACAAGGGCAAGAACAAAAACTCATCAACAACAAATCATTTATGACAAACACATCTATATATTAATACGATAGCGTGTGTGTTATTTTCTGTGTCACGCTTACATCTTTTTTTCTTGCGAGTGAATAGTTTAATTGTTACGACCTTCCATATCTTGTAATAAATACTTTTACGAATAACTCTTTATAAGTTTTGGTTTCGGTTTCGATTATAGCTGATGGCACTGAAGTCATCTATTTTTTTTCATAAATCATTTTACGAATAATTCTTTATAAGTTTTAGTTTCGATTTCGATTATAGCTGAAGAAACTCAAGTTTACACACACACAGATATATTTATATATATATATATATATATATATATATATATATATATATATATATATATATATATATATATATATATTCCTCATAAGTTTTGGTTTCGGTTTCGATTCAAGCTGATGCAACGAAGTCATATGGGTATGTTTTTATTTTTTAAATCACAACTTTAGAATGTATAATGATCGATAGAAAATTGACTTTATAATAATATATATGAAATCTGCATTAATTAAAATATTATATCTAAGCGTGTTTTACGCCCGGACTCCGCCGGGCGTCCCTACTAGCTTACGTAAATACTTTAGCAGTTTTAACAAAAGAGCTACAATAATATCAAGACGTTTCCGTTTACGCTGAACATCCACAGAATGCCAACATCAATATATTACATATGAAAGAGTCTGCTGTGGAATTTCCACAGGTCTCGCTAGTTAAAATTAATTTCTTTACTCGGGGAAGGGGCTGCTCAGAACACCTTTTCCTGCCTTGCCAGGTTTCAAAACCAGTTTCGAAACTTAGCAAGAGACGTTGCGAGTCATTTCTGCCTTATTATTTTCATAGCAAGTGCTCGACAGGGCTTTAATCTATGATCCCTTCCCTGCAAAACATTCACAAAACACTCGTTGAGCTACAAACATAACTAACAATTTCCACCACTCTGCCTGTGCCTCAAATCTAAACAATCATTTCATGAACACAGTTTCTTTCCTATAGCTGCATCCCTGAAAACTCTGTACTGCGGGCCTGCTTTCCAGCTGAATACAACAAGGTCTTAAATATTCAAATTCTACCCGCTTACCTTCATTATCGATCACTCCGCTGTTGTCTCACTGACCACCTTGCACTCATTAACCCTTATTCACGCCTTGATAAGTGGTGACTGCACTGTAAAAAAAACTTATATAGTTTTAACGCGTGGAAACTGTTTGGAAGAATTTTGATTCTAAAATTTTATTTAGATTAAAGCTATTTTATCGACGCCCGAAGATAATAATTCCGGTCAAGATGATTGCTTAACTTCGGTTAACTTCGCTTAACTTCGGTTAACTTCGCTTAACTTCGCTTAGCTTCGGTTAACTTCGTCTAACTCTCATGCTTAAAAAAATCATATAAAATACTTACTCCACGACTAAATCTAAATTTGAGTGGCAAGCCTCCTAAACAAAAATCCTCGTAGACCTACAAAGAAATTGAACAAATACACTGAGGACATTGCAAAGGCTTCTGCAAAGAAGGTGTGTTCCCTCTACCGCGCTAGAAAATTACTCACGCATGATATATTTACAAATCCACAATTCTACCATGCACGAAGTATTGTTGCCACACCTAGCCTGGTTCGTGCACCGCTAGTCTCTCCTTAGACAGCGTCCAAAATGAGGCTCCAATTTTTTCAACCGCCGCAATTTATCATACTTGTGTATGTTTTACAAGTAATTTAATTGAATGTGCTCTGATGAACTCATTGCACTGTACCCTCTTTCCATACATAGCCTCCGACAGTGAAATCTCATCTTTTCACTATCGAGGCATGTGGAAAAAAAAACGTGTCTTCACATCCCTGATTCGAATGAATGAAAGAGAGAGAGAGAGAGAGAGAGAGAGAGAGAGAGAGAGAGAGAGAGAGAGAGAGAGAGAGGGTTATATGACGGAAGTGGGTAAATAAAACGGAACAGGAAGTAGAGAACGCCACGTGTTGGACAATATGCCGGAAAGCCTTTTACTCTAATAGTTTCTTTTCCCGGACTGCTAGAATTTGAAACTCTCTCTGTTTCCAGCTTCCCTGACTATACTGACATGCAGAAGTTTAAATAGCATGTAAATACACATCTCACTCATCCCTTTTAATATGGTCCCAAATAGTAGCTCTTAATATCTTAATATTGAGTTAAACAAGAGTAAAGAAAAAATGTTTAGCGAAAATAAGTAATCAATCTCGCAAATAATTTCCACACGTTATGTCGGGTCAACAGTGAACATAATTCTGATGCATTTTGTGATAAATTATAGTGTTTCTTTTGGCAAATTTCCACCGTTAACTATTCTTTACCAAAAATGATCTGTTTGACAATATTGTTTACAAAAATATTGTTGACGACAAATATTATTTACAAAAATTATCGTTTACAAAAAATATTACTTAACAAAAATACTATTTATAAAATATATTGTTCACAAAAAACATTGTTTATAAAAACACTGTTTATAAAAATTATCGTTTGCAAAAAATATATTACTTACCAAAAATATTTTTTATAAAATATATTGTTTACAAAAATATTATTTACAAAAAATATTGTTTACAAAAAATGTTGTTTCCAAAATATATTGTGTACAAAACAATTCACACACGTGTTCCATTTCTGGATGTATTAATAAAGATGATACGTTTTCGACATATATACTCCCATTGCTTTTACTGCTACAGACATTGCGTTTGATTACGAGTCAGATTAAATCAAAATGTTGCATTTTTTCGGCGCTTAAAATAATTACGAGAAACAATAATATATACAATATTATATAATACATCATTATTTTCGATATCTGTAAACGAGTGCGGATTCGTTAGAAACAAGGATGCTCGCACAGGAATTGCAGGTAGTTTTAAATCGACCGCCTTTTTTGTTTATTCCGGTCATTAACCCTATTTAGTTTCACCCAACCAGGCTCGAGTCTGCGTAAAACACATTTATTCTTAAGGCCATGTAATATTTCCGCCACACCCAGCCTGGATATTTAATCAAAATTAAGCACAATTGTGTGGGAAGTGGCTATCGAGGGTCGATGTCGATATATATATATAACGGTTATATCCCACAGGATAAGTGAATCTCTTGACAAAGGCTTCCTTTCTAGGGCAATTGCTCTTGACATATCAAAGGCCTTTGACAAGGTATGACATAAGGGTCTACTTCACAAGATTTCCAGCTACGGTATAACGGGAAATGTTTTCTCAATCATTAAATCATTTCTCTCCGATAGGCTCATAAGAGTAGTGGTAGATGGACAAAAATCGGAGGCCTGCAATATAAATGCTGGAGTCCCTCAGGGGTCAATCCTGGGCCCAACTCTTTTCCTGATCTACATCAATGACCTCCCTAAACACATACTTACATCATTCGTTGACATCTATGCTGATGACACAACCATCTACGGCAACACATCAAAGGCTGTAAATGACAAAGTTCTCTCTGATTCTCTCTCCTCTGATCTCGAGCGCGTGGTTCAGTGGGGGAAGATGTGGTTGGTTACCTTTAATGCATCCAAAACCAAACTCCTATCCTTACATCATCAACGCTCTGATCCCCAACTGGCATCAATTGTGATGGATGGCTCTCGTCTGGGTGAGGCTCCGTGTTTTGACAAGCTTCTGGGTTTGACCTTTACTCCTGATCTGAAATGGAACACGTACATCAAGTCTGTTGCCAAGGTCGCTGGAAAGATGGTGGGATCCTTCTACCGCTCCAGAAGATATCTCACTACTAATACAATTCTCTATCTATATAAAAGCCAAGTACGTCCAAGGATGGAATACTGTTGCCATATCTGGGCAGGAGCTGCTAAAAACAGCCTATCCTGCCTTGACAGAGTACAAAATAGACTTCGTGGCTTAGTGGGGGATGCCCTTTTCTCTACCCTGCAACCTCTCTCCCACAGAAGAGACGTTGCGAGCCTGTCCTTGTTTTATCGTTATTTCCATGGCAGATGCTCGTCTGAACTCCAATCTCTGGTCCCCCCTCGCCAATCTTTCACGAAAAACACCCGTCTAGCTGAATCCACTGTGAAAAACTTCCCCCTCTCTTTATCTGTGCCTAAATCAAAACGCGGATTCCATGAACAAAGCTTCTTTCTTAGAACTGCACGCCTGAGGAACTCTGTTCCGTCTGCCTGCTTCCCCCCGGACTACAACTTGAATGTCTTCAAGTCCAACGTTAACAAATTCCTAATGAACCGCCCCCTTAAGTAAACACTTCAGCAAATCTCCTCACTAACTTAATGTACTTGCAATAAACCTTATCCCTGAGTGGCTTCCGGGCCTTGATAAGTGGTGATCACTGTGTAAAATATATATATATATATATATATATATATATATATATATATATATATATATATATATAGAGAGAGAGAGAGAGAGAGATAGTATAATAGCGTTTTTAACGCAGCTGCAAAAGCCAGCTCCACACACACACACACACACACACACACACACACACACACACACACATATATATATATATATATATATATATATATATATATTAGTGATGAGACAATTTCAGTATTTTTCCCGATTCCGATACAATTACCGATTTCGATTCTTTATAAATCTTTAATTATTTAACTATAAATCCTCCGATTTTTCCGATTCCCGATTCCGATTTCGGTTAATCGTCCCAACACTAATGTATGTATATAGACGTGGTTCAGAGGCTATGCAATAAGGATGGAGTGTTATATTTATTGGTTTCGATTCTAGCTGAAGGCATATATATATTTATAGTTTTGGTCTTACAACTATATATTAGGTACAATATAATAACCGATAGAGAATTGCCTCTACAATAATAAATACGTAATCTGCATGAATTAGAATAAAATATATTATTTAAGCGTATTTTACGACCGAACAACGCTGGGCAAGGCTTGCTAATGATATTTAAACTTTAATCTAACAGACAGACGAAAATGCCATTTCAAATCCAAGCATGATCGGCCGATGAAAATGATATTACACACGTGACAGACAAACGGAAGTGCAATTTCAAATTGAAACGAGGGAAACAGACGAAAATGGTATTTCAAACTTTGACGTGATAGACCTATGTAACGACTAATAGAGAAAGAGAGAGAGAGAGAGAGAGAGAGAGAGAGAGAGAGAGAGAGAGAGAGAGTTCTAAAAGAATTAAACGCAAACATGGGCGGCTGTCCTCTTTGTGTTGAGCTGGCTTTTGCAGCTGCGTTAAAAACGACATTATGTCATCTATTTCTCGCGGAAGATAAATATTAGTATGTCATCCTGACAAATCCGTATATCAACAAGAATAGATACTGTCTCATGCAACCTCCGTTCTATTAGGTGGTCGAAAGGAATGCGATTATATTCTCTGCATAAAAAAAAAAAAACAACAACATTATGTTATTTCGACCGTTATTGTTGACAAGGAAATAACAATAAGTATGACTAACAGACGCTTGACCTTCGGGTTAAAATAATATGCAGTGTCTGTTTTGTCAAAGGATATAGCCATTCACCAGACTACGGAGGACCAATTCTTTGATCTGTGACTGTAACTAAATATTTTTGGTTTTATGTAGTAAACATTTGGTTGACATATAATAAATTCCTCGGTGGAAAGTCACATCTTTCGGAGTGGTGGCAGTAGCAAGCGAAATAGTTGCATGTTCCTCTATCTTTCTAGTTTGTCTATAAAATCAGTACATGTTTGTGCACCACCGTATCTCATCGGCGTAACGTATCAAGTTTGAGTAAAATCTCCCCCCCCCCAATGGTACTGCTAATCCAAAAGACTGCATTTTATTTTTGCAAATGCTGTGAGCATCGCCTCCATTTATTTATATGCGAATATACGAAACAGATATTAGGCGCATGCAAAAGACATTAAGACGGAAGTTATTTTTGTCTCTGGTAAAGCTAGGCAAGGTGGTTTTCCCGATGGAGGCACATCCGCTGGTATAATGAAGAGTAAAACGACAAAAAATAAAAGAAAACAGCGAACATTTTTATGCAGACCCCCCCCCAAAAAAAAAACAAGTGAAGCATGCATGGTCCCCTGTGAGTCCACAGTGAACGAGGCATAAAAAGAATGACTAAGTTCAGCATTTCTCCCCCCACCCCACCATTTAGCCTCCAAAGTCCCCAGGGGGCGTAAAATCCTGGTGAAAATGAACAAACGGCGCAGTTTTAGGCCTTAACATAACACCATGCAAAAAAAAAAAAAAAAAAGAAATGACTAAGTCCATGATTTGCCCCCACCCCTACCCCATTTAGCCCCAAAGTCGCACATGTTTAAATTTGAGTTCGGTACCATGCAAAACTGCTAAATAGACATACGCAGAAAATTTTCGATAAATCTGATAAGATATTCCCCAAAATGGAGTGTTTTTATTAGCCCTAAAAGAGGCCCTGGGCACACCCAAGAGTTATCGCGAAGTATAGACAAACAAAATTATATAGAAATCAGTTAGTTACAACTTTTCAGAAAGTTTTATAAAAATCCAAGGCATCAATTTTTTTTTTAATAAGCACAAATGTGTCAATTTTAACCATTTTAACCCGAAAGGCACCCTCAGGGGCGCAACCGGAGTTTTCCCGGAAAATCCGTTCTGTTACTTTTTTTTATCCACATTTAATATTTGTGCAAAATTTCAAAAAAATTCCAAGATGTAGTTAATGGGAAAAGTGCGGACACACGAACGGACGAACGGACAAGGGTGAATTTACGGGCCCACCCCCCTTTTGCCGGGGGGGGGGACAAAAAACAAACAAACAAAAAAAACAAAAAAAAACAAAACAAAAACCCCAAAACAAAACAAAAAACAAACAAACAATTGTCATAAGAATTTCACCATAGAATAGTATTACAGTCTTCATAAAGCCTGCAAATTTTCAGGTAGTTTCGTCCCATAGAATAAAAGATATGCGTGTTTATGTGTGTGTGTGAGTTCCTTCCTCATATATACACCTGGGCCTATCTTTTGCAAATTTCACGCAAAGCCAATTTATATTCTCTGTTATAGATAAAAAGAACAATTTTTACAGGGGAATATTTTACGTTACACCGATCAAGGGAGATTATAAAATTTCGGTTCTTCTTAAAAAACAGATTTATTATGATCCAGAGATTTTTCTTCGTTTGCATATTTTAACACTAAACATTAATTAGAAGTGACTTTTCCAGGGCATTCATCCATTCATCGTCAAGCCCAAATATCAGCTGACGTAATATTGTAAACAAACACAGATGGAATTTGATGAACGGCATATTCATTATTATTTTTCAATTTTTCAATTTTATTTTGAGAATTAGTCGACCAGGCAAATTATGTCTTATAATATATAATACTCAATAGTGGTTTGGTTCTATAATGATACATACGCAATCTGCATAAATTAAAATATCATGTTTAAACGTATTGTACGACCTGGCAATGCTAGCCAGTTTAATTATAAGCTATGTTAAAGAAGATTACGTGTCAGGTTATCGCGTTTCAAACTTGAAATTCAAAGCAAGTAAGCTTATAAAACCTTTCTCTTTTTCCATGCCGCACCTTGAGATAGTGCTTAATTTCTCAATAGGGATTGATTAGGGGGTATTATGTATGTAAACTATTTACCAGGGAAACTACGAAAGCATTGTTGAACTACAACGGCTCTATGGTGTTATTCTCAATAACTTCTACGATAAAGAAAGAAGACATGGCTAAAAAGAAAAAAAAAGCGATAAAGAAACAAAGAGACGTCATTATATACTGAGCAACAACTTACTACGTACCACCAAAAGAAAATTTCAGCTGGAAGGGAGAAAGAAATATACATCATTTCAAGGGAAGAGAGAAAGAAATATACATCATTATCTATGGATATCGGGGTTACCGGTCTGTAAGCGTGTTCAATATTTCGTAGAGGCTGTTACGTTGAAGGTCGAAGGTCGGAGGTCACCACTTGTTGGGGTATGTATTTTGTGTGTTGCGACAAAAAATCAGCAATAAAGACCAGGTTTACAGAGTAAATTTGGAGAATATTAAAAAAGAGGACGTTAAACTCGCGTTACAATATCTACAAATAAGATGTTTTATTTAACTTGAAATATGTAAGAACAATAAAGGCTGTTTTGTATAGTCGTGTGTGTATGTATACGAACAAGCATACGTGAAGTAAAAACGTTGGTTGGGTGCATAAGTACGTATGTATACATATCTGGATGTATACGGGAATTCGTTGTGCATATAAGTTCATTGTGTATACGTCTTATCTTGAAACAATAACAGTCTCCTTCCCTCCCCCCTTTTCTACACTCCCACTTCTCTGCTGGCTTCCTAAATTAAAGCTCTTGTATATGACTTTAAACTATATCCGATGGTGAGGCCCCAGCTTGCGGGCTTTGAGGAGTGTGGAGCCATCCTTTAATTGTCATTGCTCCCAGGTCCACTCTGACCCGGAGAGGTGGTACCTGTTAGGGTCCCAACTATGAGTTAAATAGAAACCGACTTGAAAAAAAAAAAATATAATCTATTAAAATATTGTTCTTCAAAATCACTGGATTCGGCATTAAATAACCTGAAAGGGTTGATATGCCGTAAAACTAAAACAACCAACCAAGTGATAAACAAAAGAAATCCGTAAATTAAATTGTATCTTTTAATTTATTTGTTACATTAGATTTTCAACTTTGCTATTGTCCATTCTTTTAACTGACATATTTAATATCCAGTTATTTCTAAAAGAATGGACAATCGCTCTTTTTCTGTCATAAATAATATTTAGTTATTTCTAAAAGAATTAACAATCAACTGCATTCCTATGATTTCAATTATCAATTATCTTTTAATACTTGCCTACAGGGTTCGATTCCAGCCTTTTCCTAATATCATTTTCACTTATCTAGTCTGCATTCTTATATGAGAATGGGAAGCTTTTTTATGTAACACTTCAAGAGATATGAACCAATATACGTCACTACCTACTGAGAAATAACTAACAATGTGCCAACAAAATAAGGATTGAGTTGTGTTCTACAAAGGCCAGCCAGATATATTCTGTTAGGCTTTGTAAACAAAGAACCGGTTCAGTCTAGTGTTACACCTGATATTTATTGTGCTTTTACCCCACTGTTTTACGATATCGGAAAGATACAGGAAAACATGAAAATAAAACATGTTGATATTTTAAACGTTGTGAAATTCCATCAGATTCATGACAGCCCGTGGTTGTAGATCGACCTTTTATGCTAGATCACATTATTTACAGTTTCTGTATTCCTTTCACCAAAACAAAACACTTTTAATCTGATTTGATGAGAGAGTAAACATTTATTAAAAGTTTTGTTCGCTTTGCCCTTTCATTCTAGTAATCAAATGTCATTTCAGAATATGATGAGCAATGGGTAAGGTTGCACATTCTGTCATGGTTGTTATGGCATTGTCACAGAGAGCTGCAGGCGTAAGTATATGCGATGTCGAATAATGAGTAATTAACGACCTTTCAAATGTCGGGAGATTTATTGGGTGATTACAAAAGCGAAAAACAAATCCCGTTCCAAAATGTCAAAAATTACAAAATACTTTCTCCTTCCACATTTCGTCGGTTGTGACGAATTTGGAACGTTGTAAAAACACCTGCTTACAATGACAGAGAACGGAGGAAATACGGAGTGGTAGAGAAAGAGAGCGTGCGCGCGCGCGAGAGAGAGAGAGAGAGAGAGAGAGAGAGAGAGAGAGAGGAAGAGATAGATAGATAAATAGATAGAGAGAGAAAGAAAGAGAGAGAGAGAGAGAGGAAGAGATAGATAGATAGATAGATAGAGAGAGAAAGAGAGAGAGAGAGAGAGAGGAAGAGATAGATAGATAAATAGATAGAGAGAGAAAGAGAGAGAGAGAGAGAGAGAGAGTGCATATTATCTGTTGCATTGAGCACCGTTTTAATATCATAATTTCCAGTGACCTAAATAGAGAACGACTTCTCATTCACTGACAACATGAATTGGAACAAATACATTGCGGATATTGAACTCCTTTTAACGAGCTAGGAAATTACTCGCACCAGAGAGTATCCTATATCTTTACAACTTCACAATTCGCTTATTCATGAAGTATTGTTACCACATCTAGACTGGTGAATCTACCATTAGTCTCTCCCTTTTAGACAGAGTCTGAAAAAGAGTCCTAACGCACTATCGGTCAAGCTCCAACCTCTGTCAAATCACCGCAATGTTGCATCCCTTTACATGTTTAACAAATACTTTAATATAGTTAGCTCTAATGAACTTATATAACTTGAACATCATCCCGAAGTCCCACCCTTTCACTGATGATGTTCCTAGATGCTTGAAAATCTTCTATTGTCAGAACTTCTTCCCTCGAAATACCAGTATTTGGAATTCCCTCCCTGTTTCCTGCTTTCATGACTGTAATAATCAGCAGAAGTTTAAATGTAATATGAACAGACGTATTGTTGTTCAACTTCCCACAGTCAACTGTTAGACACGATCCCAAATAGTTTGCCACTTACGTTTTAAGCGTCAATTTACCTTGTTTGAGATGAAAAAGAATAGAATAAATAATTAGAGTACATCTATATAACTCAGCTTGACAACCTAATGATGAATCAAGTCTTATCTGTGCTTAACTTCTCCATATTAAGTTATGCCATGGAATCGTAAAACCTCCCAAAACTAATTATCTGAGATGTTGCAAGGTGGTTATCGTTATCAAAGAGCATCAAATCCATACATCAAATTTGAAAAAAACAACAACAAAAAACAAGCAACAACAACAAACAAACGGAAGTTAAAATTTTCTCAAAATTCAACTTTGACCAAACTTGTTAAAGTCAAATTAGTATCAGTATTAGAAACTCATTGGTTACAATATGAGCGAAGTAGCGATTCTCTAGGACGAACATAACCAAGTGTAACGTTCATCTTTTCTATGATCTTAACATTGGCCTAGGTATACAAGAATAATCTTCTATAATATAAATCTCACCTGTCTGTTTAACTGTATGTATGTATGTATGTGTATACGGCAAAATCGCGTTGACACACCGGTTCTCGTCAGATCACCGAAGTTAGGCAAAGTTGAGCCTGGCTAGTACCAGATGGGTAACCGTTTGGAAATTCTAGGCGCTGTATGTGCTTTCCGCTTATCTCGGCATTGTTTCCAGTCGCCCGTAACCTCCACTTGCCACTGGTATTCGACAATGTCGACTCATGAGAGGTGTGGGTGGAGATTACGCAACTCTTGTCACAAACATTTCATGCATAGGAACCCTTACAGTGGGTATCCATAATCTGTCAAGACTGAAGGAAACCTTCACATATGAATGTATGTCTGTATATATGTATGTATGTATGCATGTATGTATGTATTCATGTATGTATGTATGTATTCATGTATGTATGTATGTATGTCTGCCTAAAACTTTCGATAGAGGCGACGGATTTTCACGAGATCGGTATAGTTTGGAACTCGACCCTTCGGAGAACAAATATAAAAAATTGGCTAAAAACATTAATTCCTTCACCCTCAAATGGATACTTTTCTACAAGGAGGGGCCACATTTTTCGCAGATATTTTCGAAAGTTATCCCCTCTTTTCGATTCACTAGCCTTAATTTAAATCTTCGCCACTTCCGGTTTGGCGATGGACGCAACGGCAAAGATGTCACGTTTTTTTTTCACATTCTTTTCCCTCTCCGCGATACGGATTCGAGCTTACCTACTACCACGTTTTTTTCTTTTTTTTTGCTCAACACACATCTCCAAACACCCGGGCAAAGCCAGCCACCCAGACTAGTATAATTTCTTAGTGAGCCCATGATTTTGGTAACGATAGGTCAAACAAAGTGAATTTTAGGCTACGTTTAAATAGTGATAAAATCGATCGGAAACATAACCTCCTTGGCGGAAGTAAATCATCTGAGAAAGATTCATCAGGACGTTTGTAATGACCAGTCGGATTTCATACTAAATCCGATATTAATGAAACCCGACTATCCCGAATAGACACTGTGATGCATAATTTGTCAATAATGTAATTTATATTAACGTTTGTACAAGCCCTAATATAACATTTTATTGCTTTTCTCTAATTAACTTGTTGGGCGGGACACCTGTCTTGAATAGATAGCACGAGACTGCCAAAAGTCGTGTTTCATGGCGAATTGTGCCAGGGAAAACAAGACAGAGGCGTTCCGTATAAGCGCTACAAGGATCAGTTGAGACGACAGCTGCACGCAGTTGACATCCCAGGGAAAGACTGGAAAAGCAGGGCCAAAAACAGAGATAGTTGTAAAACTTTGTCAAAGCGATGCATTGCGACTTTCGAGAAGAAAGACCGTATAAGACAAACGTAGAAAAAAAGCGTCATCTGCCCAGAGCTCCTCTTCCCAGTGATTCCCATGCCCTGGGTGTCACAGAGTGTGCACAGTCACCAGAGGGCATACCTCTAAGTAAAAACTTTTCATTAAACCTCGGATCGTCGGACCTTTGGAGCCAGCCATTGGTCTTTAAAGGATAAGATGAAAAATGTTAAAAATAAAAAGTTATTTTGAGATTATATTGCCTTTTATTGTCTTGAAAAAAAACATTTTTTTAAGTGTTGAAGGAAAAAATAAAACTCAGGGAGTCTCCAGAGCACTACTGCAGGCACTAATTAAGATTAAGGAGGACATGCTAAAAACACTACCCCCCCCTCCTTGAAGAGAAAATAGTTTTAAGTAATGTCTTAAACATATATCGCCAGAATCCACAGGAGCGCCACTAAAAGCAGTAATTATAGTTATAAATATTATTATAGTTATATATTTTACATTTATATTTAAATCATTTTTTTAACCCAACGGAGTACAATTATATTTATTTGTAAGAAGAACAAGTTAAAATAAGTCAAAAGAAAAAATATTGTTGATCTTGTGTAAGCTTTGAATAGCAGCAATCGCTTTTAATAATCATATTTAAGACAGGGCGGCCATGAACTAGGTAAACAGACACATTTTATGAAACCGGAAGTCACAAACTGGATAGACGGTTTAAATGCGCAAGCAAGAAAGCAAGCTGATCTGAGTTTTATAATTATATAGACATATGTTCTAATTTTGATCCTCTTAATCGGGTAGAGCTTTATATACTGATAGATTAGTCTTATTGAAAATTTATTTTAAAGCTTAATTTTATTACTATTGTAATTTTATTACCATCTATTCATAATTTTTAGAAGTTCCCCATTTGCATATTTATTTTTCAATCTCTAATAAATTAAAATTCTGTCATATACAATTGTTTTTTTGCAATGGCGTATTTTTTTGTAGTATTTCTAAATGCATCTCTTTCAATCTAAATGTCATTATTTTCATGCGCGTAACATTCTGAACATCAACAAACATTATCATGAATTCACATTTATGCGCGTAACATCTTTAACGTCGACATTTTTTCATTTTTTACCTTCTCTTAAAATATTACAGACATGCGAACAGATAAGAAAATACTAAGGTAAACTAAAATGTCTGGCTCCATAAGGCAGCAAGCTTACATGATATAAAATTACTCTTTCCATACGATTTACACGTGTATGTTGCCGAATAAAAGAGGGGGTTAGACACCTGAAGAATGATCGACTTGGTACAATTTAGGTAGTTATGTGTCTCGGGCATTTTTAGGCAGCCGATGCCATGTGCTGAATTGTTTTACGGTATGTTAGACCTTCGAGAGTATTTTGAGGAATGCTGTCTTGTTGTCTTTTTAGGGGATTACGTAATTATCTTTGGTCTTCACATGAAAAAAAACAGAAAAAAAAAGACTTTTGAAAAGAAGAGCACGGCAAAAGAAGAAGGAAAAGATCGCAGTCTTGACTGCAACCTCCACATCGAAACTCAACCACTGAATTCCTTTAGCAAAGTTCACGCATCGTGGAGATTAAGAAGAACGTATTGTCGGGGATCCACGCACATTCCTCCTTACAAGTTTAACTAAAAACTAATGAAAGAAGATATTTTGAAGAATATTGTTGCATAATTTCTTTGGTAGGACACGATCGACATTCATCTCTCCCGTCTTTTCTTTCGCCTATATATAATTTTATTTAAATTCATTATTGAGATGAGTAATATTTATTAATTTCTTTATTGCGGACTATTATCCTCATCTTTTTTTTTATTGTTGTTTCACGAAGTTTCGACCAACTATTCCTCTGGCCTTCGGGGCCCGTGGCGCAGTGAATAGAGACGTTGAATCTCTACGGTTCCAGGTGAGCATTGTCTGAAGATAGCGAAAGACAGAGGCTTACTTGGTCAAAACGTGGTGAGACGACAACAATTATGGAAGGCAGTAATTGCTGAGGATGCAGTTAGAAGATTCGGTGTTCATATCCCGTCGCGGTTATCGCAATAAATAAATAAATAAATAATAATAATAATAAAAAAATACTAAACAATACAAAAAAAAAACAACGATTCAAAGAAGCAGCGTATATGCTGGGCGAAAATCACACACGAAGCACACCTAGTATAGAATTTAATACCCTTTGGGAATATATAAGGTAATCGTTAAGAAGAATACACACACACACACACACACACACACACACACACACACACACACACACACACACACACACACATATATATATATATATATATATATATATATATGCGATACGAAAGAGGTGCTGTCAAGCATCGGACATTTCAAGATACTTAAAGAAATAAACAGTAAGAGGGTCAACATGTCTAAATTTGGAATATATACCCTTTTTATTCATTTGTATATGCTCTGTAGTTACGTCGAGTGTCATAAATTAAAAAGTGTGTGTGTGTGTGTGTGTGTGTAAATGAATAACAATATAACTACATTCAAAATTCCGGGGTTTCATTCAATTTTACCATTCAGTTCTTTCAACGTATCAGAATTTCTGTACATTTTACAAACCTGTTGCGTTACACAGAACAATCATTATTTATATGTCAATATTGATTTTTTCTTGCGTATACCCATCAGAAAAATAAAATAAAAACTTTACTTAGAACTAAATTAACATGACCATACTCTGAAAAAATTATAGAAGAATTACCATGTAAGAGAATGTAATATATATATATATATATATATATATATATATATATATATATATATATATATATATATATATATATATATATATATGTTGAGAATAAAGTCCTTACGGAATGTTTGATTTTGTATTTTATTTTAAACTAGCGGAGGTACCCGGCGTTGCCCGAGTGTTTGTTTCTGGGACGGGGGGGGGGAGTTTTAAAAATGTTATGGTAGGTAAGTAGGAAGGATCAAACCCGGAGTCATGAGTAAAAGTAGGAAAATAAAGTGTGAAAAAAAAACAAAAAAAACATCTGCAACGTTAACAGTTCGGCCACAAAGAAAAGTCCATTCCAGTTGTTTAGGAAAAAAAAAAACAAAACAAAAAAAAACGACTACAGTAGGTCGGCGCGAACATGAAAATATAATGTGAATTGTCCAACACGCTAACCACTACGCCACAGAGCACTGCAGCTTAGTTTAGTGATTTTAAATAACTTTACATGAAAGAACTACGAAGCCAAACCGGTGTTCTCTTCTCAACTGTTCCTTGTGAACGATCCCCAAACGGTGTTAAGTGGTGGCAGGGGGAGGAGGAATTTATTAGAGAGAAAATATTTTACCACTTCCATTGATCTTAACCGATTTTGGCCGTGACTTCTCAGCAGAAAAAGTATAGAAATCTAAGATTATCGAGGAATTTGAGAAATAATAAGCCTATAACACACCTCAGATATTGTTCTGCCGTTTGTGCATATTATATTTGCATGAAATATCTTGATTTTTAATCCTATTAAGGTCAAAATCAGACGGGAAAAATGAGTTCATTTTATTTATATAGAGATGATGCAGATCGTTGAAGATGAATGATGAAGATGAGCGTAGTGGTCGGCTATCAGATGTTGACAACGATCAATTATGAGCCTCAGTCGAAGTCAATCAACGCACAATTGTTCGGGAACTTGCTTCTGAATAAGACGTAACATATACGACGATTTCCAACCATCTGAGAGAGATTGGAAAGATAAAAAACTTGATAAACGGGTGCCTCACGAATTGAATGATAACCAAAAGAAACACTATCATAAAGTGCTATCTTCTCTACTTTTACGCAACAAGAACGACCCGTTTCTCGATCAGGTTGTGACTTGCGATGTAAAGTGGGGTTGAATGCAGGCGCAAATATTACGGCGAGAAATACTGTCAACAAATGGATGAAATGCATCAGAAACTTCGACAACAACACCCAGCATTAGTCAACAGCAAAGGTCCAATTCTCCTCTACGACAATGCTCGGCCACGCGTTGCTAAACATACACTGCATAAGTTGAACGAATTGGGTTAGGAAAAACTGCTTCATCTGCCATACTCTTCAGAACTCTCACCTTTCGACTACCACTTTTTCAAGCATCTTGAAAACTTGCTGCATGATAAATGCTTCAAAAACTAAGCAATACCAAAAGCGTTTTCGGCAACTTCATCCCCACCAGAACACAATATTTTTTTACGTTACGGGAATAAATGCATATCTTTTGTGTTGGCAAATGTGTGTTGATTTTGACGGTGTTTATTTCGACCAAAGATTTTTCGTTTGAGCCGAAATATATTCATTTAAATTTAAAAGTTAAAAACCGCAAAAACTTTCTTGTCAACCTGATATATATATATATATATATATATATATATATATATATATATATATATATATATATATATATATATAGTCATCCACAGAGAGTACTGTTTCAGGGCTTATCAGTACAGCAAGACTGGTACCTTCCCCTAGCCAGGAATTTAACATATAACCATCGCGTTGATAGTCGGCAGTACTAACCTCCGGCCTATGGGATCAGTGCTCGCAAATGACCCCATCGAATGTCGATTTAAATAGCCATATTCATCTCCCATAATATGAATAAAATTATTGTTAACCAATTTAGGCAATATAATTTTATTTGAATATATTTATATTTTAATGATATACATATATATATATATATATATATATATATATATATATAAATATATATATACATATATATATATTTGTTAGCAATATATATATATATATTATTAGTTAGCAATATATATATATATATATAAATACTAGTTTTCTACTATATATATACATATATATATATTAGTTATCAATATATATTATTAGTTAGCAAGATATAATAAATACTAGTTTGCTACTATATATATACATATATATATATTAGTTATCAATATATATATTATTAGTTAGCAATATATAATAAATACTAGTTTGCTACTATATATACACATATATATATACACACATATATATATATATATATCATTAGTTAGCATTAATTTAATTCATATTGTAGGAGATGAATGTTGTTAAATCATCTTATTTATCTTAATCGTCCAAGAGACTTTATCCGATGAAAAATTAACTGAGTCCATAGCACTTTAAACATTCACCAATTAAAATCATTTTTTAAGTAGCGTTTTTTATCATCTTTATACTGTTCTAATTTTATAAATATTTCTACGAGGTTTACTTAAACATAGTAAAAACACTCTGAAACACTATGTCTACGTATTTGTTTGTTAATTAAGTTATTTAATTTTTTAGTTACTACTTAAAATATTTTAAATGAATTTCTACTGCTATAGTTAAATACTTAACACCTATACGGTTTTTATTATATTAGAATTACTTTATTATTATATTTGCATTGCTTTATTAAATCCTAATTTACATTCTACTTTTCAATTTTATATTTATTAAATTCGACATTGTCGATTTCATAATCCGTGACGTGTTTAATTAGGCAAACCGTGCACCCCTTCATTAAACACGCTAACTACGATGTGCGTGTTTGCTTTCTTGTATTTACTGTCAGAGTTGACCCTTTTTTTTGACCTAATGCTATTGAATTACTTCTCGTCTCCAAGACAACGGATCCATTTTTCTATTAAAAAGAGACAAGTCTAAAACGAGGCTAATGGAATTGCATGAAACCCCATAAACGCCGCTGGTAGAAAAGGGGAATATCGATTGAAAGGACAGAATGAGTAAGAAACAAAAAAGACAGAAATAAATAGAAGAGAAGACAGAGTTATATATATATATATATATATATATATATACATACATATATATATATATATATATATATATATATATATATATATATATATACATATATATATATACACTTGTGCCCGATATTATTCATACCCCCCTTGAAAATTGAGTGTATTAGGTGTAACTTTGTAAGAATTTATTGTTAACGTCCATATTGATACATATTCTTAATAAACCTCTTCTGATCATTTTCCTCATTTTAAAATCTCGGGATACTTGTAATAAAAGAAATATACAGCTATTTATAAAATCTGCAATGTTCAAAAATAATCATACCCCTTTATTTTTTTCAGTATTAATCGAGTTTCTGACTGTTTGTTTCCTGTTTGATTCTTATTTTGAATGCTTTTATACAACCTTTGATTAATTTCATTTCGTTTTTTGCATTTTTCAGAAATTAAAATGATATCAACTGAAAACCAATAAAAGAATAAAAATTATTAGAATGGGGAAGAAAAAAGAGCTTAGTAATGATCTTAGGACTAAAATTGTGAATTCACATAAGGATGGTTTAGGTTACAAGTCAATTTCCAAGAAATTTGAGGTCCCTACAGCAACAGTACAGAGCATCATCAAAAAATTCCAGAGCCACCACACAACAAACAACTTGATTGGTAGAGGAAGGAAAAGGAAACTGTCTGCTAGAGCCACCAGGAATATTGTAAGAAGTGTTAATGCAAATCCAACCACCACTACTAAGGACATTTTAGAAAATCTGGAGTCTTCTGGCATAAAACATATCAAGGCAAACATTGCAAAGGACTCTGCATGAAAATGGTCTGAAAGGAAGAACACCAAGAAGGACTCTATTGCACACCGGAAAACACCTTGCAGCACGTCTAAAGTTTGCTAGGACCCATGTGAATTCTCCAGAGTCCGTTTTCTCAAGTATTTTGTGGACTGACGAAACAAAAATTGAATTGTTTGGCCATATGGATGCTTCTTACGTTTGGAGGAAGAAAAGAGAAGCTTACAACCCAAAGAACACCATACCCACGGTGAAACATGGTGGTGGTAGCCTGATGTTTTGGGGCTCCTTTTAAGCTAGTGGTCCAGGTAGTTTGGTCAAGATAGATGGAACCATAAAGAAGGAGCAATATTTGGAGATACTCCAGAAAAACATTAGACAGGATGCGGAGAAGCTCCATTTAGGACCAAACTGGGTCCTTCAACAGGATAATGATCCAAAACATACTGCCAAAATAGTCAAGAAATGGTTTGAGGATAATCAAATTAATGTTTTGGAATGGCCTAGCCAGAGTCCCGACCTGAACCCTATCGAAAACCTCTGGCACATATTGAAAACTGAGGTTAAAAAGCGGAAACCTACAAATTTTAGGGATTTGGAGAACTACTGCATTGAAGAACGGTAAAAAATCAGTGTTGATGCTTGTAAAAACCTTGTTGATAAATATCCAAAACGGTTACAGACAGTTATTAAGAATAAAGGGCATGCTATTGACAATTAGTAAGAGAGGTATGAATAATTTTGAACTAGTGCCATTATTGTTTTTCTTTGTATAATGTGTCAAACTTGCATACTTTATTTATTTGTTGAGTTTAAATTAAATGCTTATGCTTGATTTATTGTTTGAGATCCCTTTAATATTGTCTACCTTCTGGTTTGAGCAATATTCTTATAGAAATCTCAAAGATCCGAGGGGTATGAATAATATCGGGCACAAGTGTATATATATATATATATATATATATATATATATATATATATATATATATATATATATATATATATATATATATATATATATATAATCCTGACACCCTGCACTGAAGATTCCCGAAAGGATGAAACACTAGTGTTTGTAGGTATTCAATTATTATAGTAATATATATATATATATATATATATATATATATATATATATATATATATACTCACCACCACCATGAGTTGAGCATATTGAGAAGTGATCCATGAATTACCATTAGCATATAAGCGACGCTCTTTGTGTAAACAAATCGAGCGGAGGTATTTTGAACGATGTCAAAGCATCGTTAAATTCAATGCTTGTTCAGCAGAGGCCAATAGCGCAATGGTTATGAGCCTTGACTGCCGTACAGACGGTCGGGTTTCAATCCTGGCTTGAGGTGGTTGCCTGTCTAGCCATACTGATGAGCTGCGAAACAGTACTATATATATATATATATATATATATATATATATATATATATATATATATATATATATATATATATTTAAAATATGTCTGTAACCCGTTGTGTCCAATCCACCGTAAATATTCTTTCGAAAAATCATAAACTGTGATGTATCTTTTAAGACATTCTTGTTGCGTTACTAAAAATTAATCTCTTTTCTTTTATTATTATTAGCTCACAAGGAGCTTTCACACAGGTCATCAAAGATCTCTCCTTGAAAACAGAATATGGTGTTCCCTGGAAGCTGAGTGACAACAAGTCTCCCCAGGTATCCAGTACTCTTCACCTCTTTCGATAACATTCGCAAATGATTTTGCGTTCTCGCAACAGCCGCCCACCATTGATTTTTCGCAGGCGGCGGTCATTGGTCTCCACTGGAATTTGAATGGCACTAAGCCTCCCCAAGGTCCCAGATATCTTTGCATTTGTCCAGCGGAGGTCTTGTCAGCTCTCTCTCCTTGGTCTTTCCATCCTCCTTGACCCTTCTCGGCTATTTAGTGTCACTCTTTTTTCAGGGGGGGTGATGGGGGTAATGGGATAAAGACCTTATAGATATGCAACTTCTAATTATTATTATTATTATTATTATTATTATTATTATTATTATTATTACATTTTCGGACGACTCTTTTTAAGAACAATCATTAAAGAATTTCGCTTTCGTTTTGATATAACTACAATGAGGATCTCCGTTATTTTCGTAAAAATGGAAAATATTTTCTAATTTTCATCACCTATGGGCAAATAGCCCCACTGCCTTGTGAATGCCTTGACAAAGACAAACGTTAAGAGAGTAAACTTAATAAAAAAAAAATAGTTTGGAGTTCCGATAGTGGAGCTGCGCTGGCCCCGACCGTATGGCTTGCCTTTCCGTCAGACTTTAACTGCAACGCTGGTAACTGTGAAAAACTAAGTCTCCTTTTCGCCTACCCAGGCCTGCATCCGAAGAGCCAATTCCAACTTCGAACTGAACAGCCACAACAGATGCTGCAGTGCACCAGACTAGATGCAAAATGCCATTGTATTACCAGACAAAAGGTTGCTTGAAACGATTTTCATTGGTTGAAAAATGTTTTAGGTTCACATTTCTGTAAAAACTACCTTGCTTTAGGGAGTTAGGAGTAAGGCGAATGCCAAGGAATCAGGAAAAGACAGGATGTAGTAACTATAACCATTAATTTTTAGCATTCGTGGAAAAACCTTGGTGTTTCAAGACAAATACTAGTTTGCTACTAGCAAAACGACGAACAACCCGAAACTCTTCCCATATATAATACTGTTTTACGCACAGCCGAGGAGACATTTCCCACGTGATTTTTATGTGTACTTCAACACGTTAAATCCGACGTAGGATTTGAAGCAATACTATTAAACAGTCTTAGTGGATGTCAAGGCACAGAGAGAAACGCGACATCTACTGTTTATTTATTTGAAAAGAGCATCTAGTGCAACACAACGATCTGATCTTATCGTATCGTCTGTTCAAATGCGATATGTTCACATGAGCAGATTCGGTATCACATTTCGTGGTTGCTCGTCGCTCACCGACTTTGAGCAAAAAGTAGTTTGTACGCAATATCTTCCGCTAGAAATGAATCGGTGTACTTTGTTAACAAACATGTTGCACATGGCAGTAGAGCGCCTTATTTAGTAGGTGAAATAACTCCTTATTATAGATGCAGTATTTATAGTCGAACTAGTGTATTTTATTCCTATTGTTTCCTTTTTACTTATTATCAGGTGTTCCACCGGTTACCCATATGTCGTTTTTCAGGAGGCTGCTGTTTGAAATAACATTCTGGGGAATTAGATTCGAACATGAACAAAAACGATATATGTACAGGAACAAAACAGGAACAAAAACAAAGACATATGTTTCTAAGGTACGTTTATACAAGATTTGGCGTTAAGCAACAAAAGAACCATTTCAAACGTAAGCGCCTCAAACAAACGAAAAGTCTATTTCAAACGTAAGCATAACAAACCAATGAAAATGCTATTTTAAACTTAATCGTGACAGGTCAACACAACGCACTTGCAAACTTACGCATGATAGACCAAGAAAAATTTTATTTAAAATGTAAAAGTAACAGATAAACGAGAATATTCTTACAAACTTACGTACGACGGATCAACGAGCCAGCACCATGTGCGCCTGGAGATTTTTTTTTTTACTCTGATTGCTTTTTTCATCGGACCGCTTGTATTTAGAATTCCCCGACTTTTCGTTGTTTCCTTAACCGTACCGACATGCAGAAATTTAAATGAAATGTGAACAAACATTTCGTTACTTACGTCTTCACCCAGTTACCCCTATAAATATGGCGCCTGTCGCAGTCGCCTTTTATGCAATAATTTTTATTAACAATATGAAACAATACTGAAACGGAAATTACTATTTAGAATAAAATACTTATATTATAGGAGAAATTATAATTTCATTTTGAAAACCGCAACTCTCTCTCTCTCTCTCTCTCTCTCTCTCTCTATATATATATATATATATATATATATATATATATGAGTGAAATTGTGCGTCTGTGTATGTGTGTGTGTACATTTCCCAATCAAATTACTCTGTCAATTTTCAGTCTACAAACTCGAGATTTCGCATAAGTGGTATTGAGATTTGGGAAAATCTTTTAATCGGTTTTCGGACAGAAATTTGGCTGTCAAGGGGTCAAAGTTCAACGATTTGACCTTTAAAAACTCTACCAAACTCCTCTGCCAATTCGGAGTCTAAGCATTTGAAATTTTAGATGGAGGTACCTTGGACATGGATCAAAATTTTTAATTTGATTTGAGCTCAAAACAATAAATGTTAAGGGATAAAAAAAAATGCTCTGT
This sequence comes from Euprymna scolopes, assembly GCF_053919585.1. Classification (NCBI taxonomy): domain Eukaryota; kingdom Metazoa; phylum Mollusca; class Cephalopoda; order Sepiida; family Sepiolidae; genus Euprymna; species Euprymna scolopes. Next base: position 33,730,487 of record NC_136496.1, on the reverse strand, counting down.
AAGCCAATTCTTTTCTAAAGATTTGAAAATTTACATAAAGTGTATTTATACATAGGGCAAGCTTTTTAATTGGTTTTGGGCGAAAAGTTAGCTACCAAGAGATCACTGTCCAAAAAATTTGATCTTAGCGGTCTCTAGAAAACTATTCAGCAAATTTTGGGCCTAAATATTTGCAATTTTACATAAAATGTATCCAGACATCCAGCAAGCTTTTTAATCAGGTTTTGGGCGAAAATTTGGCTGCCAAGACAACAAAGTTCAAAGAGTTGACCATTGCAGACTCTATCAAACTCCTCCGCGAATTTTGGGTCTAAACACTTTAAATTTTAGAAGTAGGTTACCTGGACATAAGTCAAACCTTTTAATATATATATATATATATATATATATATATATATATATATATATATATATATATATATATATATGCATGTACATAAAGTTATGAACAGTACATAGGGTCCGAGCAAGGCCGAACTGAACTGCTAATATAGATAACTATTTTTCATTCATGTATTTAGGGTAGTCTTGACTAATTGTCTCACGAAAAAA
>NC_136496.1:33717435-33724935 GCF_053919585.1 Euprymna scolopes | reverse complement strand
TTTTACATTTCTAGATACAAAATAGTTGTGTGAGAACGGTGAATTTGTTGACACATTTACTAATCTTTTTCAATATTAGTTTTCTTTTATTTTATTTATTTAGGTTTTTTTTTTTTTCTTCAGGTTTTATTAATTATTTTTTTTTTTAGATTTTAAGTTTCTATAACTTGGTTGAAAGGTTCCAATATGGGTTTTTTATTCTTATATTTCTCATCGGTAGATTCATATGCATTTTTGCTGCTAAATAACTTTCGTCGGCCTTCGATTCGTAAGAAAAATCATGTTTCATTTTCGATTTTTGAGCGATTATTCGGAAAAATAGGTAACTTTACACTATTAGGGAGGATTTTTTTCATGTTTGAGTGATCCGTCCGTGATGTTTAATTTTAATATACTTTCAAATTCTAATACTTTCGATTTCAGGTAACCTGATTAACGGCGCTTTTACATAACTATTTAAAATGTGTATTCAGTTGGTAGTAATGTTGACGTAAAGTTGATTGTTCCTTATTGAGGAATAAGTTAAGCTAAAGCTATGTGGCTAACTATAAACGAAGACGAATCATTTGTATATATATATAGTGTCCTGCAGGCCAGCTTCAGTTTCGTTGCATTGGTTGTCTCCCCTATGGCTTTCAAATTACCGAAATTAAGCAATCGAAAAGATATCCAGAAAAATCGGAAAAAAGAATAACTCTGTCATTTTCAATCAGACATTTTCGCACCAACCTTACATATATATATTTATTACAATAATACTTTTTAATATCTACAGGCACTTCTTTTCGGGAAGACACGATTACTACTTGTCGGGAGATTCGAACCCGGCCATGAACACATGTCGGATTTCATTAGCAAGAAACAAATACATACATATATATATATATATATATATATATATATATATATATATATATATATATATATATATATATATAACCCAATTGACCTTGTAACGAGTGATGTAACCCACTTTCCGGTTTATGATATCCGGTTGCGCATGCGCGCATAAACATTAACGCATAACAATGTAAACATAAATCGCTTCTTTTGCAGATTTTGACCTGCGCACTGAAATATTAACGTTATTATTTCGAAATTATTATTTAACATGGGAAGAGTGGGGGTGTTTTGCAACTATTCTTTATTACAACTATACTGTCGCTATTTTCTTACAACTAAAAAACTTTAACCTGTTGACAAACATAAGAACAATTGTAGTAAAGCCAAGACTACTACTACTACTACTACTACTACTACTACTACTACTACCTATCCGTCCCTTTCCCTTCCTTCCTTCCTTCCTTCTTTTTTAATTTTTTTTTACATTTCTAGATACAAAATAGTTGTGTGAGAACGGTGAATTTGTTGACACATTTACTAATCTGTTTCAATATTAGTTTTATTTTATTTTATTTATTTAGGTTTTATTTTTTTGCTTCAGGTTTTATTAATTATTTTTTTTTTAGATTTTAAGTATTTATAACTTGGTTGAAGGATTCCAATATGGGTTTTTCATTCTTATATTTCTCATCGGTAGGTTCATGTGCATTTTTGCTGTTAAATGACTTTCGTCGGCATCCGATTCGTAAGAGAAATCATGTTTAATTTTCGATTTTTGAGCGATTATGAAAATAGGTAACTTTACACTATTAGGGAGGATGTTTTTTTTCATGTTTTCTGGTAGCCTGATTAACGGTGCTTTTACATAACTATTTAAAATGTGTATTCAGTTGGTAGTAATGTTGACGTAAAGTTGATTGTTCCTTATTGAGGAATAAGTTAAGCTAAAGCTATGTGGCTAAATATAAACGAAGACGAAGGCTCCCTTTTCATTAGCTGTTACCCTGAGATGTAGGGGAGACTGTTACACTATTCCCAGGATTACTCCTGATCATTTTGAAGATTATAATACTATTCTATGGTTAAAATTTTATGACAAGTGGTAAAAAAAAGTCTATATTTTAAAATCAATAAAATATGCTAAAATTTGCAATCATTTGTATATATATATATAGTGTCCTGCAGGCCAGCTTCAGTTTCGTTGCATCGGTTGTCTCCCCTGTGGCCTTCAAATTACCGAAATTAAGTAATGTTGAGCCTGGTCAGTATCAAGTAAGGTAACAAATTGGGAAGGCCAGGTTAATCCTTCTGCTTTTTTATGGCTGTAGTGGTGGCGTGCGCACACATTAATAAACGAGACTTAACCGGATGTTACATCAGACAAGCGATTGAAAAATGGTGCATATCCCGTTAAAGCAATCGTAAAACAGACACATGGGTGCAACACTGCGTCGATGGAACGAGACCTATCAGATATGTTTTTATTCTGTCTGTGAGGAAAACGGCACAATCACGTTGACACGCCTGTTCTCGCCAGATCACCGAAGTTAAGCAACGATGAGCCTGGCTAGGGCCAGATGGGTGACCATTTGGGAAGGTTAGGCGCTGTAATAACTGCATCGAGTCGTAGAAATTTCCAGGTTGGTATATGGGGACGCGTTAACTCACGAGGGGTGGGGGTGAGATACACTCCCGAATGAAGACGGAAAGAAACGGTAAACTACCGTCTTTATATGTCTTCCCGAGATTAACATGGCTCTACAATTTGGAGAACCGTTGTCGTGATGCTGTTAAAACAACAGGGCCGTTGCTTGCATGCATGCAGGCAAGAGCGAGAGACTACTCGTAGATTAAACAGCCCAGGTATGGCAACAATACTCCATGTACGAGCGAGTGACGGTTTTATAGAGTTACAAGGAATTGTCAGGTGTGGTTAGTTTTCTAGTACGGTAGAGAGAGCCCCCCCCTTCTTTGCAGCTGCCTTTGCAATGTCTACCATGTATTTGTTTTAGTTCGTGTTGCCTGTGAATGTTTGAACAATAAGCTTTGAGGTAGTGTGTTGCCATGCCAATTGGTGGTTTAAAAGGTTTAAGACATTTAATTCAACAGTTATATAACCAGTATTCCAGTGTCTACGCATGTTGTTTCCGTGCCCTCCAAGGCTGAGATCATTCGTAGCTGCAACAAAACCATATCAGTCTACAAGTTAAATGTGGTTAGGGACTTAGGAACAAAGTGAGTATGTGTGTAAGAGAGAGAGAGAGAGAGAGAGAGAGAGAGAGAGAGAGAGAGAGAGAGAGAGAAAGTGAGAGAGAGAATCTTATTTATAAGCTCATGGCTTAATTATTTCATATTTTTCAGAACAGCCTTAATACGCGACGTGTCTCTTCGGATTTCCATGCAAGACCCTTTTGTGACTAATATTAAAGTGTAGCATCAGTTCTAATGCTGCGCTTCATGATTTTGGTCAGTGAAGGAGAATTCCTCCCAGGCTGAGGCATTTTTTCTCAAATCAGTGTTCTTCTTTTTGAAGAAATTGATTTGCCTCCACATTAAAAACTGATGCTGTATTTAACTCTGCTCTCATCTGGAGAAAAGCAAATAGTGACCCACGTTGCAACCACCATTTTCTCTACGTAAATATTCCTTACTAACTCGACAAGCAACAAAACGGAATATGCTTTGACAAACTCGTAGCACTTGTACTCCTTACTAACCCAATAAGCAACAAAATTCGAGGCACTTCTGTACGACAGTGTTATGAGGTGAATGTGTGTATTTTAGTTTCAAGAACGGCCGATAGAGGGCGTAGTTCATAAAAAATAGGGGTCGATAACTCGTACCGTTCTAAAAGTTCGTCCAAAAACCTCTATAAATGTTTCATGTTTTTAATATCATATTTTGCTACATTGACAAACTAAAATTATATTTTGATATATTTTTTATACACTCTTAATGTGAAAAACAAAACAAAACAAAACAAAAAACCAAAAAACAAAACAAAAGCAAACAAACAAACAAACAAACAAACAAACGAAAACAAAACAAATAATTATATGTTGCTACATTTCAAAGAATCTTTCGGGGAAAAAAATCCCAAATAATTCTAATAAAAAACGATCTATAAATATTTCGCTTTTCCTATATTTTTGTGTTATTTATTTCGTTATTATATATTTTTATGTTATCGGAGACACTTGTTTATATTTGAGGTTCACAGAATGGCCGGTAGAGGGAGTTTCTCAATAAAAAAAAACAGGGGTTGATAACTTGTCTCAGTCGCCTCATTCCACTGTCGTACAGAAGTGCCACATTCGACCCCTGTACCGTAGAGGTCTCAAGAGGCCGCAAAGTTTTATACTTTAACAGTTTCTTCTTTCAAAGCGCTACACTTTGGAATTCCCTTCCTGTTTCCCTGATTGTTCTACCGTGTAGGCATTTAAGTGTAATCCAAAAAACACCCGCCTACTCAAAATCACTATGACTTATTTTCTCACATTCTCTATCGGTGTCTAAACCTAAACGTTGATTCCATAAAGTTTCTTTCCTAGAACTGCCCGCCTATAGGACTCTATCCCTCTGGTCTGCTTTCCAGCTGACTACAATATTGTCGTCTCCAAGTCCAACGTAAACAAGCTCTTGTTGAGTCGTCCTCGTAAATAACTCAATTGTACCAAATTTCCACTACTAAAGATTACTACACTAATGTCCAAATGACTACCGTACACACATTAACACTTATCCTCGAGTGGCCTCCGGTCCTTGACCCCTCTGTAAAAAAATAGATAACCCCCCCTCCGCCAAAGTGGCAATAGGCCTTGTTTAAGGTAAATAACGCACACACACGCGCGCGCATAAAAAGCAATAAATAAAGCTTTAATAAGCATAAAATAAAGATGTATGATTTGTAAGTATGCATCTCGCTCCACCGGTGAATTGGCAAAAGAGATAGGCAAGATGAACAACATTTCCTCAGCGCCGACATCAGTATCAGATTTCAAATAACTGTGTATCGCGTTGAATTGTCTAGCAGAAACGACACATAGAAATACAGCTGAATATGTCACCCTCAAGAGCCATTTTCTGCATATCGAAAACATGATACAGATAAGCGCGTGTTTTAAAAGGGGGGGGGGGTGATTATGTCTAATTGTGTCTAATGATATAAACAGAATGATATAAGCATCGGGAGTAAATATCAAAATGCCATTATAAGAATTAGGTAGAACTTTCAACGGTGCACGTGATCCACTTGAAAAAAGGCGGCTGCGAGGATTACGTGGCTGTTCATTCCAATCACAGCGTTTTGTACCGACTTTGCTCGTTTGAGGAAAGCCACCGCCTGTTTAGCACCGCAGAAACAACACACAAGACGACGGATGCAGTTCAGTTCGTCTGTCAGCTTCGCTACGCTTAAAAAACAAAACACAAAAAAACCCAAAAGACAAGCAAACTACCTCTGTGTTATTTGGATAATTCGGACTACTATTCTCATCTTGCTGAACCCGCATAGAGTGAATGTTGCGGGTTGCGGGTCGCGGGCATGGTATGGCATGGAAAGTCGAAGGTTTTATCTTTACTGCAGGCGATAATAAATAAGAATAAATTACATACGAATGAATTAACGTTTCACAACAGTCATGACTGATGGAAGGAGAAGAATATACCCTTCTGAATTAAAAAAAAAGAGGGTTCAGTTCTAAACTTTCTACACATCCACAATTTCGATATAAAGATTATCAAGTGTATTCATGTTTTTGGCAGATTGCTATCCTCATCCTCAAATTTATAATTGTTTCAACACGACGTGGTGAAATATCATCTGAAAGAATTCCAAAAAAAAAAAAAAAAATAAAAAAATAAATAAATAAATTAAAAAAAAATAATATATAAGATTTCCATGTTTGAAAAGATCTATCGAATAAGGTCGGGGCTTACATTTGCTGAAATATTATGAAAATAACGACCAAGATGAGTATGGTAATCCCAAGAACGCAATAAAAGAAATAAAGTTGAAGGTGGACCTTGGGTTTACTTTTGATAGCCTTGCAAGGTCTCTCTTCCCTTATTATGTCCTTTAGTCCTCACAATCCATAAGCACTGTTTCTGACAAACAGGGGAAGAATTGCTGTCTTATGGGTTGGGATCTATCGATCTGACATTAAGCATTGGCTGGGTTTTGACCTTTAAGATTTCTTTTTAGCCCTGGACATCAAGTGGCTTTATACATCGTCAGGGGCTATTTTCGTAAAAAAAAAAATCTTCATCTAAATCTTTCCGAAATCCATAAACGAAGTTTTTTTTCCTTATAAATGCTCATACAAAAGACGTTTTGTTCATGGCGAAATTGTGAAGCGTTTACCCTCTTTTTTAACGGCAGAAAACAAATACGTTCTTTGTGCATGTAAACCATACAATGTTGCAGTTAAAAATATAATTACTTAAAAAATGCATAAAATACTTATTGATAAATATTAATATACACCAAAAATTGCGGAAAATGACAAGTATTTTTTTATATTTTTTCTTCAAGAAATTCGACTAATATGCTTAGTTCTCAAACGACGCCATTGTTGGACATTCAAGGGAGGCAAATCAATTTTTTAGATAATTTATGCAAATGATAAAGGCGACAAATGGTGTTGCTCCTTTGTAAAATAATTAATCTTATAGATTGCAGATATTTTTTTAAATTAAAATTTTACTCGATCGTTTCCCATAATTTTTCATGTATGTTAATAAATTTTCGTAACAAGTAGGTATTTAATTAAGTTTTATGTAATTTAGATTTTAACTGCCATATTTCCCCACTCCCTACAGGCAGAAGTACCAATACCTCTATATACTAGTATTGGGACGATTAATCGGAATCGGGAATCGGAAAAATCGGAGCTTTTTGGGGTATTGGAATCGGAAAAATGTTAGCCTATTTTCTGATGCCAAAACCGATTCCTTAAATTATCTTTTTTATTTCATTTTGGTCTAAGAAACATCTTCCACTGCTTGTAGTAATAATATATTAATAAATATCTATTGATTTAAACTTCCAGTAAGACTAAAATCTCGAGATCATCTCATCACAAGTGTGTTTTTACGTTTAAGAAAATATAGGCACATTTAAGATGTGTTTTTACGGTAATTAGGACAAAATAACACTTTTATGGTTAAATATTTAGAGATTTATAAAAAAAATCAGAATCGGAATCGGTAATTTAGTACGGAATCGGTAATTATATCGGAAATGGGAAAAATATTCGAATTGTCCCATCACTACTATATACTATTAAAACTTTGGTGTTTTTAAACTTTGTTCGTCAGCAAATATAAAATTGGGATTGGTTGACAAGAAAAATGGAATCGGCAGAGTACATATTACTAAAGCAGTAGTTTTTACAATATCAGTATCCGAGTTCGAATCTCATGTAAGTCTAAATGACCGTTCTAAGTCGATACCTGTAGTATACATTTAAAGAAATCGTCATCTATATATTAATATGATAGCGTGTGTGTTATTTTGTGTCTCACGCTTACATATTTTTTTCTTCCGAGTGACTGTAGTTTGTTGTTGTTACCTTCCATTTCTTGTAATAAATAATTTTATCAAGAATTCTTCATAAGTTTTGGGTTCAGTTTCAATTTTAGCTGAAAGAACTAAAG
>NC_136496.1:33599935-33714935 GCF_053919585.1 Euprymna scolopes | reverse complement strand
GCAAATAAAACGCAACAAATCCAAGCCGCTCGGTGAGCGATTTCAGAAACCGTGGAACTGCGTTAGTTAAAGTATTATGTTTAAGTGTATTATACCACCGGGCAACGTTGAGCTGCCAGCTAGCGTATTTTTTTCAACGAAATTTCACAAATATTTTTAGTCATACTACCTACAAAACGGTACAAGCTAAGTAAGGATGAATATTAACAGCTCAGATACTGTACCAGTTGCTAAATGAGCTCGTATCCTTTTAATATCAGAAGTAAACATTCGGTTATCAAACGTAACACAAAGAAGAAGAAAAAAAAAACGTCCATCGATCCATCTTAATCGAACAACAAATGCAGACAAAAGACATTGGTTTTTAATTTTGAAGCTTTTTTTTTCTTGAAAAATTGTAGTTTTTATTAAAAAAAAATTAGCAGTGTTAACTGGCGTTGCCAGGAGCTAAGTGTAATTTATTTCTATTCAAGCTGCTATCTCTTTACCTCACTCTCTACCCGCTCCCGTTTTCCTCTGCCCATCCATTCCTCTCTACCTGAACACACACACAGCATATATACAAATCTTCTTTATATAATCGATTCCTCTAGGAATTAGTCGGTATTTTCTTTCAAATCAATACATAACACTGCCCCACCCGACGAAACCACGTCCAGTTGATCCCCAGAGAATGAGGAATGTTTTCTAAATTTTATATATTATTCATCCAGAGCAATGCTGATCAAGAGCATAAAACTTTTGTGGGTCTTTGTTTTGTAGTTTTTAACTTTTAGCTAAACATACAAATATATATGTATATACACAGATAGCTGGCTTTTGTATATATTAGACTATCAGAGTTATCCGTCATTGTCCAGGACTATAAAAATTAAAATAAGAGAGGTTAAAAAGTATGTATGGCATATTTATATAAAATACTACCTTTGTCAGCCTGCGTCTCTTTCTCTCTTCTTCATCCCCCCCTCTTTCACCTCTCGTCAATCCATTCTTCGATTGACAATAATAATAATGTAACTTATTCATTTCTCCTTAATATAATATATAATAATACATAACACTGGAAAGGCTGAAAACAGATTTCACGACGATAACCGGCCCGTTTTATCCTCATAGAAGAAATATCATTTTCTAAAATTTAGATATTATACATGCAGAGAAATGCCGGTCAAAACAATAACAACTTTGTGTTGGTTTATTCAGTGTTGTTTAAAGTTTTAGCTGAACATACAAGCACACAAGCAAGTGAATGAAATATTATTTAATTGTTGGAATTCTCTAAGTAATTTGTATTTCGGAGCCTGTAGGGCAGTGGATAGAGACGTTGAATCTTTACGGTTAAAGGTTAACATTGTCAAAATCGGCTAAAGGATTAGTTGGCAAAAAAGCGTGGTGAAACGACAAATATGGAAGATAGTAATTACTGAGGATACAGTTAAGAGATTCAACATTTTTATACCGTCACGGTTAACTATCTGACGAAGGCCAGATGAATAGTTGGCCGAAACGTCGTGAAACAACTATGGAGATAAGGATAATAGTCCGTAAATAAATAAATTAAAAAAATATATATTCAATTTACTTTATTCTTATCTTGGTTGTGACTTTTGCAGCGTCTCGGCAGATATAATTTTCCCGCCTTCGTCGTGAAACAACAACTATAAAAATGAGGATAAAGATCCGCAAATAAATAAATAAATAAATAAATAAATAAATAAATAAACTGAATTAAAGTTCCACATAAAAATACTGTAAATTAAATATTTAAAGTTTATGGTGGCCACAGATAAATATCCAGATTTATGATGCAATGATGATAAATATTATACGAATCTCTATAAAATATGTAATGATTTACTCAAAAAAAATGATCTGTCGTTTATCACAATGTGCAGCATGTTTTGAACTGATAAGAAGTGACGAACAATACACCATGGAGTTGTACATGTCAAAAGGTGTATGCGCATGCGCTAAGTGATAAGAGTATCAAGAAATGTCAAAACCAATCAATAAAATCAGGTAATGTATGAGGTGACAAAAGCCATCAACATAAAATGCGAGACGATATTTTTATGCGTTATGGTGGCGACTCGCAGATGAATAATAAAAAAAGGAATGATAAAAATCGCCTATATAAGTATACATACGAGATTGTATATTATTATAAATAGATTATTTCAGCCGTATCGACTAACTATTTTGAGTTGCGTCAATAAAATTCGGACATGTTGGTGTATCGCTCTGTAAAATGATATACATTTATTCCACTTGTCTTTGTTTAAATGTGATAAATTCTATTTTAGGTAAATGTACAAGGTTGTTAAGTTGGTAGTTATCGTAGGAGAGGTGTTAATCGGGAACATCGCTTACATATCAGACTAGTAGGGCTACCTGGCGTTGTTCGATGCACAAGTGTAACATATTTCTTTAAAAAAACATCTATATATTCCCCCTCCCTGCCTCCATCTTCTTTGCTCAGACTATTCTCTCTCTGGACACGCACGCATACCTACTTTTATAGATTATTCAAGAAATAACTACGCGCAAGGGAAATAACTCCTTAAGAAAAATCAGAATTACTTCCCTTTAGTAAGTACATCAAATGCCTGGAAAGAAGACACCATCCACGCGACCAAATCTGTGCCATTTAGAGTCAAAAAGTGAATTTGTTTTCTAAAGTTTAAATTTTATTTATCCACAACAACTTTGTAGGTGTTTGTTTTGCAGCTTTAGACTTTTAGCCGAGCACGCACACACAACTACCATATTATATAATAGATGAAATTGATTCTCTTCAGAGATTTAATTTGTATGCTTTTCTGCTACTTCTTTCTTTCTCTCTCTCTGACTTGGCCGTTTCCCACTTTTGCTGTCTTTTCTCTTTGTTGCCAAAACAGCCGGGTTTCGATCTTGGCTTGAAGTACTTGTCATACTAGCTATACTGAAATCATGTAGCGAAAGTCTAATTAAATCTATATAATATTCTGCTTGTCCTTTCCTTAATTAGTCTGAAAAAAAAAACTTCAATTTTTGATTGCCAAACTGCTTTTAAAAAGGCTAATTTCGCGAAATTTAAAAGGCCAATCTGGCAACTGATCTAGAATATGATGTAGCCTCGATTTTGATTATCATAATAATATGATCATTGTTGTAATAGTATGAGAAAAGAACTCAGAAATTTCGACGTGCAGAAATTCTTCACTGAAAACAAAAGTTAGCCAAACGTTACGCAAAAAAGGAACATTCAAAAGAAACAGGGCAAAAATAAAAACATTGCCCTCCAAAAGGTGTTGGACTAAAAGAGTAAATTAAACATTGTCTCTTAGAATGTGATGTTGTTATTTGTATTGAACTATGTAGCACCATATTATTTTCTGAGTATTTATTAGTATTTATTAGTTTATCTGATTTGGTTCAGTTTTATAGTTAAACTACAATGGACACTATTTTCATTGAAATTTTAATTAACCTATATTTGTTGCACGTTATTGTTTTTTTCTGTCAAAAAGAATACTCATTTTTTGCGCTATCCAGAAAAGATATAATTTTATAGATAGGAGGATAATATCGACGTGTACATTGAGTCATGTTGAATAGCACAGCCATGGGGATATATTACATTTCGTATTTGCATAAAGGCATCATATTTAATAATAATAAGAATATAGATGCTTCATATATTTTCTTTATCCACGAGTTCTTATGTCTTCACTGCTGGTCATGCGATAAAACATGCAACGACCAACACCATAACTTCACTATGAGTCTGCTTATGTGTCTAAATGCTTGTTCTGTCGCCCCCCCCCCGTCCCGCTTCCTGGCTTTGGAGTACGTCTGTTTACTTTCGTGACCAAACTCAAAACTCCAAATCTAATTCTCTTGACCTCTTTACCTGTCATTTCCGTTACGTCATCATCAAAAGCACACGTCTCCTAACGTGCGACCTCTGTCACGTACGCAACTGCTCAAGGTTATATTGTTTATATTTAATTTAGCTAATTTCTGTAAACATCTTCAACTAAGCAATAAATAACCCCAAATCTAAACTATTTTAACAATATCGCTGGATAGATAGATAAATAAATAGGTAGACAGATAGATAGATCGATAATAACTACTTTAACTTTTAACCATATTATTATTTGACAATATCAGCTTTACCAAAGCATATTTGTTGATTCAATATATTTCTCATTCGTCGAAATTCCGCGGGTTCTGCTAGTAAATATTATTTTACTGACAGAAGTCTTCGTTATTAATGATAATAAAGAGTGTTCACTTAATATATTATCTTTATCTATATATTAATACGATAGCGTGTGTTATTTTCTTTGTCACGCTTACATCCGGGTTTAATTGTTATGTACTTCCATTTCTTGTAATAAATAATTTTACCAAGAATTCTTCATAAGTTTTGGTTTCGGCTCCGATTATAACCGATGGCACTCAAGTCATTTAATGTTTTTATAAATAATTTTACTAAGAATTCTTCATAATTTTGGCTTCCGTTTCGATTATAGCTGATGGCAATCAAGTCATCTATTTTTTTAATGAATAATTTTACAAGAATTCCTCATAAGTTTTGGTTTCGGTTTCGATTATAGCTAATGGCACTGCAATAATCTATTTAAAAAAATAATTTTATAAATAATTCTTCATAAGTCTTGGTTTCGGTTTCGATTTTAGCTGATGGGACCTTAGTAATCTTTTTTTTTTATAAATAATTTATGAAGAATTCTTAATAAGTTTTGGTTTCGGTTTCGATTATAGCTAATGGCACTGCAATAATCTATTTAAAAAAATAATTTTATAAATAGTTCCTCATAAGTCTTGGTTTCGGTTTCGATTTTAGCTGATGGGACCTTAGTAATCTTTTTTTTTTTATAAATAATTTATGAAGAATTCTTAATAAGTTTTGGTTTCGGTTTCGATTATAGCTAATGGCACTGCAATAATCTATTTAAAAAAATAATTTTATAAATAGTTCCTCATAAGTCTTGGTTTCGGTTTCGATTTTAGCTGATGGGACCTTATTAATCTTTTTTTTTTATAAATAATTTATGACGAATTCTTAATAAGTTTTGGTTTCGTTTTCGATTATAGCTGAATGAACTAAAGTTATATATATATACATATATATCTCATTATTTACTATAATAATTATTAAATACCAACAGGCAATAGTGTTTCATCCTTTCGAGAATCATCAGTGCACCAGTCGATAGATTCAAAGACCCCCCAACATATATATATATATGTATATATATATACATATGTATATATATATATATATACATATATGTGTGTGTGTGTGTGTGTGTGTGTGTGTGTGTGTGTGCATATACATATATATTATTAATAATATATATATATATATATATATATATATTTTGAATTCGGTTTCGATTCAAGCTGATGAACCCAAGTCTTATAGATATATTTTTTATTTTTGTAAATCACAACTTTATAATATATAAAAATCGATCGAACATTAACTCTATAATAATATATACAAAATCTGCAAGAATTAAAATATATTTAAGCATATTTTACGACTTGGCTACGCCGGGCGTCCCTGCTAGCTTAGACAAATTCTTTTGCAGTTTTAACAAAATAGCTACAATAATATTAGAGCATCTCCATTTACGCTGAACATCTACAGAATCCGAACATCAATATATTACATATGAATCAGTGCCCTGTGGAATTTCCCCAGATCTCGCTAGTTATTGTTATTATTAGTATTATTTGCATATCGTTTTGTTTTTATTTAAGCAAAGCAAATCAATTTAATAACCCACCAATTTTTCATAATTAAAATACAATTTTAACTTTATTCATAGAGCGAATACACAGAATGGTAAACAAGACCCATGCCCTCCCCATATTAAAAATGGTTATCTAAATAGTAACATTATTTAGAAATCCGTTCGTAATAATCGGGGAGGGGCGTTGTTATCTTCTTATATCGTTTTCTCAATTTACTTACCAATCGTCGACTATTTTCAACTGTTTATGAAAACTTTCAAGTAGCATGTAGTACACTAGCGATGAACTGATACAACCTGGCTTTGTTTTAAAATCGAAATAAACCTGGAATTTCCAGATGTCGCGCTAGTTATTATTATTACTTGTAGAGATCTAATTAAAAGCAAATATTACAAATATTAAACAACATTGAGGGAGGTTAAAATCTTACTAGGCATTCAGTGCTGATTTAATATTAATTTAGTTTAAAATAGTCTATCAGTTTTGGTTGTTCGTGATATGTATATAAGATTATACACACGTTGTCGGGGCACCTAGCTTATTCGATCATTTGTGGATACAATCATCGATGTTTATTTTTTAAAACGGTTTATTAATCGGTTAAAGAGAGACGTATTACTTGAATGTGTGCGATAGAAAGACAGGCCCACAGACATATTACTTGCCCCGTTCTACGTAGCTACATTATGTGCGATAAATTTCTGCCCACTTCTAGTGCCCATTGATGACGGTACCCTTTTCACGCCTGTTCAGTTTGACGTGACACAAGGAAGAGATAGAATTATCTTTTATTCAACGTCATTTGATTTAATCAATTTCCGTTCTGTGGTCACCTTCATCCCTAAGGTGTCACTCAAACTTTTCCAATAATTAAATATCACGTCTTTTTACCATGTAACAATATATTATGCGGTGTGCATTCACACATTTATACACATTAAAGACGAAGTGTTTACTTTATTTCCTGTTATATATAAGTTTAAAATTATAGAAATTAAAAAAAAAGTATGAATCGAAATGGTAAGATAGGGTTTAGGGCAGTAGTTTCTTTCCCAGAACCGCTAGACTTTGGAATTCCATTCCAGGTCCCTGCTTCCCCAATTGTACTGACATGCAGAAGTTCAAGTGTAACGTGAACCGACATCTAACTGTCCAACTCCCTACATAGTACCCCAGTAGCTTATGTCCCTGATAGTAGCCCCCTACACCAAAGTGGCAATGTGCCTTGCTTGGGGTGAAAATGTAAAAAAAAAAAAAAAAAATCAGCAGTATCATAAAAGTCCTCATTTACTCCCTAGCAACACCGATTATTCCTTATAGGCACCAATAACTGTGAAAGGGGGTTCATCAACGGTGTAGTTTTCAACAATGGAAAGCACTTTTTTTTAAATATTTAAATTTATGGAGAGAAAATAATTTTACGCTCGAACTAAATTTAAAATCAGTTATCATGGTTCGCAGTTATCATGGTTCGTTTAAACAAACGAAGGCGCCACTATTCCAGAAAATAATCACGAATTGTTCAATCGAGATAGTTGGGAGGTGTTTAGCGTGTCAAAGACTTCTCCTTGGAGACAGACCAGATCAGAAGCAAAGTTCTCTGTCGTTGTTGACTGGATCTTTGAGATCGATAAAAATCGATTATGTTCCTGGACTAGGTAGGATTGGGCAATTGTGAGTTAGAGAAGGGTAGGAGAAAAGACAGACGGTTTAGCAACGCGTTTTACTGGTCTTTGAAGTAGATAAATATATCCTATTGATCTTGCTGAAAAAAACCAAAGCAAAGGGAAAACTATATATATAAAAAAAAACGTGAAATAAACAACAACAAGCTATTTTAAGGTAAAAATAAATAAATTCAGAGTGTGTGCGCGATTAACCTGATGAATACTATCGCATACCGTACAATCTGTAATGAGTTCAAGTTTTATCGGGTCTACAGAATGTCAGCAATGTCTGGGTCCATATTTTTTTACATAACTGTAATTTACCAATAGTATAACAAGGTATTATTTTATATTATCTCTCTTAACAAATGTTTAACGTGTTGTTTACCCAACAGCGGCATGTTTATAAAACCGTCACTTCTTATCTTTGACACGTGCTACAATTTATGACAGTCTTCCTGTTTTTTCAACCTTGTTTAACACAATAAGGCTTCTCTTTGACAAAATCCGACGGAATGAGACCGCTTCTAACTGCAGTAAGGTATGGCATAGGCCCAACACCATAACCGATTGAGACACATGTTTTTCTTCTTTTGTGAAACCACTGAACAACGCTATATATTTTTTTAATATAAATTTATTTCAGTGTCTGTGTATAGGTGGGGGGGACCCCCTCTTATTTGGACACCAAAAAAGCCATAATATATTTGCTGATAAAGACTGATGGTGTTACACTATTTGGTCAAGATCAAAGTGTAGTATCTGTTACAGTTCCGTTATGATCTTAGTCTTTGTATCATTTGCAAACCTCTTCTATCACTTTTCGCCAATAAAAACCGATGTTGGTGCCAATACCTGCGATTTTTTAATTTCTTACACGCTACAACCTCCACACGATCCATTGCCAAAAAATTGGTTATGTTCCCTGGAGTCTGAGTGACAACAAGTTTTCTGAGATTTCCTGCGTTCCCACACTTGTTTCGATCACCGATGCAAATCATTTTGCGTTTTCGCAACAGTCGTTTAAAATTGAGTTCTTATTGATAACAACTAGTGACCCTTTCTGGAATTTGAATAAAAATGTCTCAGAATTCTTTAGTGATGCAGATAATTTTTTCTTTCCTATGTCTTTCAATCCCTCTTGATGTTTCACGAGTTTTGTAAGATGGCGGAGGGAATGTCATATTATAGAATTTTCTTTACATATCAACCTTAACAGTTTCAGTTTCCTTGATTCATGAATTGCCCTTTCTATATTTTCAGTTGTTTTCAAGTAATTTTATTCTGCTTCAACTCGCATGTGTTTGATAGTATAACTTTGTTGTAACGGTTGGCTTCCGCACTTGAGGACTTTCTTTAATATTTTATCTGGTTTGATTAGTGCTCCGTTATAATTATTTACGCACTAAGAATTCTCGCGCAGGCGACCACCAGCGACCACTCACTTACAATAACCTATGGAGTGATAACAAGTCTTAGCACTTTTTGCAGTGCTCCTTTGGAACTTTCCAATATTTTTAAAGTGTATCTATTTCCATAGAAAACCCATGCCAAAATGCTCCATTTTTTTTTTGTATTTTCTAGATTAATAAAACTCACATATGAATCTTTGGAACTGCTACTCCGCTTACTCCATTCCCACCCTTACTCCCCACCTTCTAGACTTGACAATTAGTAGTATTTTCCGCAGTCCCCTGTTACAATAGTCACTCGCATTTATACTACGCATACCCACGGTAAAATTCTCTCATAAAATGCTGATTGGTTTGAAATAATATTTTTTTTTATATATAGCTCTTTGATTTCGCAATTAAATAGGCTCTAAATGACCGAACATTCCTTAGCAATGTTTATATACCAGTCTACCAGATTTAAACTCTCAAAGTATACAGTTATTTATGCTAGAATCCCCCCACCTCTCTTTCTCTCTCTCTTTCTCTCTCTCTTTCTCTCTCTCTCTATATATATAATATAAAGCTGAATGTGTGTGTGTGTGTGTGTTTGTGTGTGTGTGTGTGTGTGTGTCTGGTCACGAATAGGCTCCTATATGGTTGACTATTTTAAGAAACTGATTACATATAATGATAGAAGATGTATCGAGGATCAGGAATGGGTATGTTTGATCTGGCAGAACAGGTGTTCATAAAAATTGTGGGGTCTTCGTTCGCGCCTGGCCCCCAAAGTATAGAAATAAAAAATGAAAAAAAACCTTTACAAGGGTTTATATATATATATATATATATATATATATATATATATATATATATATATATATATATATATATATATATATATTTATATATATATATATATATATATATATATGTACATAACAATACTTTGATAAGCATGTTTCAACTTAAATAGGGATGGTATGATAAAATTGTGGTGTCAGCGTTCGCGCCTGTACTCAATGGAAATATGGCACAAACTTTAACGAAGACTTTTCATATCTATTTGCGTAAGTATACTTTGATAATTATGTTTCAGTTTGAAGAAATATGGTATAATAAAATTATTGGGTGTTCGTTCGCGCCTGACCTCCATAGAATGTAAATATGTCACAAAGTTTAACAAGTTTTTTTTAAAAAGAGGTGAGGGTCCACAATAACACCTTAACTTTAATCTTAATTCCCGTTAGTTTTTATTTTTTTTTTTAGTTGAATCATATTGTGTCGAATAAATTCACCTCATAAATTCACGTTCTTATTAAAGTGAAAGCAAAAAAAAAAAAAAAATCGGAACTTTAAACAATTCTCGACACAAATTTTGCATAACTCTGTTTTTTTCCTTCTCCACTTGCACGTGGCACTCTTTCGAAAATAGATAAATAGATAAATAATAAAAAATAAGAACGTTACTTGTTATCGTGTCAAAAGAAGGAAAAATCCTGCTCACGTGATTACGTGTTTTTTAAAAAAAACATTTACATAACCTTTTTAGTTTTATTTATATATCTGTTTAAGTTTTTTTGTCAATGTACTAGAAGGAATTCAGTTGATTACAACCCTTTCTGTGTGTTCTTTACATTACAATAGTACAACCCTGAATTCGACGGCGCAATACTACACCGTTCAATACTGTAAAACTGAAACGAAGCTGTTCTGCTTGAAAAGGGCGCCATTTTCTTATTCATATTTATATCGATTCTTTGCTTTAAAAAACTAAAGTAATTACGTGTTTACTTTTTTAATATCCCATTTTAATGTTTCGGATTATTTTACTAAAGTAAGTAAAGCTTTATTATTTTTCAAAACTGTTTTTGTTTCTTTGTTTTTCGATATTTAGTCGATATTATTTAGTAAGAGTGTTTAGCAGAAAGGCCAACAAGCGACTGCCCGAAAAAATAAATGAAGAAGAAATAAATGTTACCATAGTCAATAAAAGTTCAGTTCATGTTTTTTTTTTGTTTTGAAATAATTTTTAATGCTCTTTACTTGAAATAATTTCAGCGAACCGAAATTAAAACGAAATTTGAGGCGATAAATACTTAAATGAATTTTTATATAAACTACACATGCCATAATCGAATATTCCTCAAGCGCAAAATAACGGAAAACATATTCCTTACGTTGACGGAGCTCTCTTAAATTGTTAATACAGAATGCTCAGGTGCCCCTCCTTCAAAATGAAAACGGGGCTCTCCATTTCAAAGTCGCTGCCATTTTGATTTTTTTAACCGGTTCGTGAATTAAAAAAAAATTTTTTTTTTACAAACTACTTAAAAATACAAACCAATGAACTACCATAAAAGTAACTTTTATTGACTATGGTAACATTTATTTCTTGTATATTTATATTATTATATATATAAAATTTTCTCTTTGTAAGGAAACATCGTTTTGTTGGTCACTCTTGACTACGAATGGAAACAAAGTTGATATAAAAAATATATTTTCGCGAAAATCATCTTCACTTTCATCATATTTTGCTTAGGGTAACATTTTTGATTATCAAAACCTATCTCTTTACAACCCCCTCCTTTTCATAACGTATCATACTTTCATCAATCACAGTCCATTTTCTGTAGGCTGTTTTTGAAGCCAGTCAACGACGGGTACTTCTGCTAGTATATATATATATATATATATATATATATATATATATATATATATATATATGTAAGTAGCCGAAAGAAGATTTGAATAAAAAAATGCAAAAATAAAAATAAAGAATGCAGTTTAGATTACCGGTAGGGGGAAAAATATTAATTTTAATCTATCGCTGACTAAGCACCTACATAATCCGATTTCTAAAAAATTTATAAAGAGAATTCATTTATATATGGATGAGAAAAAGGCTTTAACTAAAATTGTCAAATAGAAATAGAGTTAGCACTTGCATAAGCCGATTTTGCAAAAGTCTTCTATTTTAAAACAGAATTTACTTACATAAGGATGAAAAGAGAAAACCTTAACTAGAATTTTGTAAATAAAAAACGGGGATCATCAGCTGCTTACCATGTAGCTGTTTATATATATATATATATATATATATATATATATATATATATATAGAGAGAGAGAGAGAGAGAGAGAGAGAGAGAGGAGATTCCACCATAAATAACTGTATACTTTGAGAGTTTTAAATCATATCACACATACACATGTATACACACACACACACACACACACATATATATATATACATACATACATAAAATAATTATCAATAATATTCAAATACAGTGATAAAATGAATTGAAACCAATATTCTTTCAAAAATGCTGAATATAATGTAGAGCTTTATAAATAAATAAAATTATATAAACATTAGAAGAACATACGCAAATTAACCCGCTTTTCGATGTTAGTTCATCTACAGAAGTATTGTGGTGTAATGCTGAGATGTACTTGCATCGAAATGCAACATGATTCGCGTAGGCTGTTATATTAATTCGCGTAGGCCGTTATATATATATATATATATATATATATATATATATATATATATATATATATATATATATAATTGTTTCCCATCTCGCTAGATTCAACTACGCTGATGAGTCGTATAACGACCAAACACGTGTCTGTGTATAATTATATTGTGAATGAAATACAACAAATATTAAGTATTGAAAAAAAATCGATGTTACAAACATTCACATCGGTTTGTACGGCTCCAAATGCTGACCGTCTACAAAGGAAGCCTGAAGTCGGTCATGGCGACAAACTATTCGCGAAAGTGAAATGCCGTTTATATATATATATATATATATATATATATATATATATATATATATATATATATATATATATATATATATATATATAATAAAGCTGAATGTGTGTGCGTGAGTGTGTGTGTGTACAGGAATCGGCTCCAATATGGTCTACTATTATACTAAACTGACCACATACAATGATAGAAGAGGCATCAAGGCGCAAAAAATGGCTACGTGGCATTTTGAACAGTGGTGCTTTATTACAATTGTGGGGTTTTGTGTACGTGCCAGCTCCCCAAATAATAGAATCAAAAAACAGAAACAAAACTTTTACAAGGGTCTTTGATATAGATGCGCATAAGAATACTTTGGTAAGTATGTTTCAGCTTGAGCAGGAACGGTATAATAAAATTGTGGGGTCTGCGTTCGCGCCTGGCCTCCATAGAATGGAAATATGACACAAATTTTAGCAAAAACTTTTGATAATTGTGTTACAGTTTGATGATAATGCTTCGCGTTACGGGTTCGAGTCTTCCTGCCTACTACCACTTTTTAACCTCTCGCCACCCGGGATAATTACTGTTGTTTTGATTCCACCCCCCTGCAAGTACCCCTTTTTTAACACTTCTCTATATATATATACACGTGTGTGTGTGTGTGTGTTGTATATATATATATATATATATATATATATATATATATATATATATATATATATATATATACAGGGTGCCCACAAAGTCTGGCTACATAATCTACAGGATGCTTCCACAAAGTCTGGCTACATAATGTTGCCAGACTTTGTGGACACCATATATATATATATATATATATATATATATATATATATATATATATATATATATATATATATATATATCTATATATCTATAAAAACAGAGATGTGTGTGCCACAGACGATTTCTGATTGGTTAATCCAATAATCACATTTCCTAAAAAACAATCGTTTCTACGATCTTACCTTTACCATAAAATATTATGGCTTTATTTATTGTCCATCTTGGAAGGGTTTAATTTTTTAATAACTTGTTATTTACAAATTAAAAAAATACGAAACTATTATACGAAACTATTATACGAAACTAAACTACACGAAACGCGCACACACGCACACACATACGTTCACTACCGTCACGTTGTTATGGCAACCAAACCCGCTGACTTAACTAAACAGTAAACACACACAGTAAATGTGATTTTCTTCATTTTCTCATTTCACTCGTGGTCTTAAATTCATTTCGGGTTTGTATTACTGTACACATAGATTCGAATAAGTTGCCAAAAAACAAATATATAACAAATAAATGTTATCAAAGGCAAGATAAATTACTTTTCTACCAAACTGGATATATTTTTCGTGTTTTTATTCAATTGAACATGTTTATTCAGCTCGAAAAGCATACAGTGTTTACCGATGTATTGGAAAATTCAAGATGACGGCCGATTCTCTCTTTAACACGGTAAGTTTCGAAAAAGGTGTAATAAATAAAAAGCCGGTTAAAATACTGTTAAAAACTCGCTCAATATATGTTATCGTGACATAGGTTGACATATATTCGGCGGGTTTTTAATAGTATTTTGTATAGTTTTTTATTTATAACACCTTTTCCCAAACTTACGGTGTTAAAGAATGTGTGAGACGCCATCTTGAATTTTCCAACACATCGGTAAACACTGTATTCTTTTCGAGCTGAATAAAAATGTTAAATTGAATAAAAACACGAAAAATATATCCAGTTTTTATCGGTTTTTTACCTTCTCTGCAGAAGTAAAAAAAAAAAATAAAAAAAACGGAAGGTACTTTTACAGAATGTTAAACTAACCCTAACCGATGTTTTATGTTTAGTTTAGGAAAAGTCAGAAGAAACAAAAGTCATTATTGCATGAAATATACGTATTTAGTTGAAGTATTGTTTATGTCAATTCTTTCGAAGAAATTTAGCAAGAATACCTGTAAACCAGGAAATCGGTAAAATGTCATCATGGATGAATACTTGTCTATTATAATTTCTACCCTTGACAAAAACTTAGCCATAACAAAAGAGATTTATTGTTCAGATTGTTTTTGAGATTGATTTATAAAAAGATATTTTATAAATAAAATCGACTTTAAAATTAAAGACTTAAATTACAATAATTGAATTTAAACATTCTTATTTCAATATTTGGCACATAACACCTGCAAAATTGATCACAATGTCAGGATTTCATTTTATTTCAGAATTGATGGCAAATTGTGTAGATTGATATCTCATTATATTAAATACTAATATTTAACATTAGTTTATCATTTAAGCCGATAAAAAGCCCTTTTTTTTTCGAGTCATAAAAGGATTTGGAGTTTCCTAATCAACCTTTCGGGTGCAGTTGCACGCTCTCAAAATAACTAAAGTGTTGGCTTAAAAAAAATTGGTTCATTAAACCTAAACAGGTTTAGCTTTAATAAAAAAAAAAATTTAAAAAAAATCGCTTTGGTATTTAGATATGTCGTATGGTTATCCCTAATCGCTGAATAAAACCGCTAACGAGTTGAATGATTACGACATAAAATTAAACTCGGGTTCCTGAAACGGAAACTTCGTTTGTTTTTGTTTTTTTCTTATCAATATATTTACATTGTTATTTTGTTTTCATTTTCAATCATTCGACCAGTTTTATTTTTCAAGTAATCCAAGTTACAGAATTCCCACTGACTACTATGCTAAAATCACAATGACTAATGTATACCTATTAACCCTTATCCTTGAGTGGCCTCTGGGCCTTGATAAGTGGTGACACCCATGTAAAAAAAAAATCACTCGAACAGTTTTCTTTTTATAATGTACAGTTTTAAAAGTTTAAAAACTATATAGTTTTTACTTCAGGAAAATTAATGGGTCAGTTTTTACGATGTGCCCTGTTAAAATACTGTTAAAAACTCGCTCAATATAT
The DNA here is from genome assembly GCF_053919585.1 of Euprymna scolopes. Classification (NCBI taxonomy): domain Eukaryota; kingdom Metazoa; phylum Mollusca; class Cephalopoda; order Sepiida; family Sepiolidae; genus Euprymna; species Euprymna scolopes. The sequence continues at coordinate 33,699,380 of NC_136496.1, read as the reverse complement.
GTTACCGTGACATAGGTTGCCATATATTCGGCGGGTTTTTATTAGTATTTTGTATAGTTTTTTATACTTATAACACCTTTTCCCAAACTTACGGTGTTAAAGAGGGTGTGAGACGCCATCTTGAATTTTCCAACACATCGGTAAACACTGTATGTTTTTCGAGCTGAATAAATATATTACATTGAATAAAAACACAAAAAATATATCCAGTTAGGTAGAAAAGTAACTTATCTTGCCTTTGATAACATTTATTTATATATTTGTTTTTGACTATTTTTTCGAATCTATGTGTACAGTAATACAAACCCACGATATGAATACTCACGTTGTTATATATATATATATATATATATATATATATATATATATATATATATATATATATATATATAAATAAATGAGATTATAGCAGTTAAAAACATTTTTAAAACACACACACACCTTTTTCAAAGTGATCAGAAATCGTATAAAAGTAAAAAGGGTAAATTTTTACTTACTTTCCAACTTAATCACCTTTAACGTGACTTTTACAGTTTTTTTTAAATGGAATTCATTTACCGATAGAAAAGAAATGATAAGTAAATAAATCCATAAATAAATATTATAAATGGTTTATTTTAATACTTGCCAGGATGCGGAGGAAAATGAATGAAGGGGGAGGGGAATAAAATAAAAACATTTTAGAAAACAGAGTAAGTTTGAAAGAATTGCTTTGCACAGAAAGAAATTAATGAAAAAATAAAATTAAATTTCTTTTCTTTCTTGATTTTTTTTTAGCTTTTTATGAAAAAGGAAGTCAAAATTAAGACTATACAAAACAATTTTTATTAAGAGCGAACCTCAGTCGTCAGGTCTGTAAAAAAAGACGTGGAATAATAAATGTTTTCTAATACAAATTGTTTTTACTTATGTGTTCATTTGTCTCTTTGAAGTTCGTTTGTTTAATATATCGGTTTGCAATATAATTATGTCATTCTGTCAGACTCAAATTTTAAATCTATATATCTAAAAAATTGAAAGTGTGTGTGTGTGTGTCTGTGTACATTTCCCTACGAAATAACTCTGTCAATTTTTAGTCTACAGACTCGAAATTTGATATACAGGGTACTGAGATTTGTAAAAATCTATGTGATCGGTTTTTAGCCAGAAATTTGGCGATTAAGGGGTCAAAGTTCAACGATTTGAGCTTTGAGAACTCTACCAAACTTCTCCGACAATTTTGGGTCTACACACTTGAAATTTTAGATACAGCTTCCGTGGACATGGATCTAACTTAATAACTTAATTTGAGCCCAAAACAATAAATTTTCAGGGGTCATAATAGGGGTCAAAGTTTAAAAAATTACCCCCTTTTTTTGCTCAGCATACACCTCCAAACACCCGGGCAACGCCGGGCACCCATGCTAGTATTATATATATATTATATATATTATATATATATATTATATATATATATACAGATAGATAGATAGATAGATAAACATTGGAAACGAATCTCCGACAAACTTAAAATTTGAAGAAAAAACTAATACATACATTTACTTTCAATAATCACGAATTCAAGTACCTTACCTGAACCTAACATGGCCCTGAAAAATATCATATTACATACGGGAGACATTCGTCTGTGTAAATAATTACGGAACTCTTTTCTTGCTGATTATTATTTGACCGTTTTCAAATTCTTCGAACGGATCATCTCATAAGTAATCAAATGCTGTTCAAACTATTGACGAATATTATTACTCCTGTAGTTTTCCTCATCTTTCGATTAACATTCATTCCCGTCTCATTAACACTTACCCCTCGTGTAGTTGTCGGTCCGGTGAATCTGGATACTAATAGTAAAAAGCACAATTATAATGCCGACCTTAATCCATCTCTACTGGTTTCAGATTTTCTTTTTTTCTTTTTTTTTTTAATCTATTACTGGTATACACCCGAATGTCATATTCTCATTATTTGCATTACATAACGAGGCTGTATTTTAAATGGACACTTTGGAATGACACGTGTAAGGTCAAAAGTGACCCTAGACGGAAGTAAATTAAACATCGTGACTTTCGGACAAAGATTTTCTGCTTCGTGGTAAACTGCAATGTATTGTGGACTAAATCACTGCAGGAGAGAGGCGGCATGTGAAGCTCCCTCTCTGGCTCGTAGTTGTCGGGATATTAAGCAGGAAGCTGGATCCGAGCTGACGTCTCTAATAAGACAGCGGCGTAACTAGGTAGGTCGGTACAAGCTTTTTTCTTTTTTGTTTTTTTATAAAGGAGTCAGTACTTATCAAGGCTCGGAGGCCATTCGAGGATAAAAGTTAATGGGTGTACGGTAGTCCATGGGAAAATGTAGTAATCGTTAGTAGTGGAAATTTGGTAAATTGGATTACTTAAGGGGGCTGCTCACCACCAACTTGTTTCCGTTTGACGTGGACAACCATGTTGTAGTCAATTGGGAAGCAGGAAACGAAACACAGTTTCACATGCGTGAATTTCTAAGAAAGAAGCTTGGTTCATGTAATCTACATTTAGTTTTAGCCACAGATAAAGAGTGGGGGAAATTATTGATAGTGGTTTTAACAAGACGGGTGCTTATCTATCTGTCTTTCTCTCTCTCTCCCCCTCTCTTTCCCCCACTCTCTCTCTTTCTCTCTTCTATGCGTATTTAAGTAACTTGTCTCTTTAATGTTTTATGTGAGTGTTTTTCTCTTTGTAAAAAAGCTTTATTCAAAACTAAATATTGGTGTTGGAGTGGCTGCATCTACAGACAATCAAAACCTGCGTTCTCGGAGACGACGACCCGAGTGCATAATGGTTCATACACGCGCCGACAAGTGGAAATATAACATTTGTCTTTGCATTCCATTCAGATATTTGTGGTTCAATAGAAATGGCAATTTCAGAAATGGAATGTTCCGTTGTTTCGTATTGACTTTGGGAGAAAGGACGTTTTATTTTTAGAATTGACAACAGAGAAAGTTGCTCTCTGGTGGATATTCTCAAAATATCGACCTGAGATCTAAATGTTAGCACCGGCTTTGCCTCGGGGATGTTCACATTTGTTTGCGTTTTTGCTTCTTTTTTTTCTCGATGTTCAAGTTTAAACATCTTTATTTAATTTATTTCATTTCATGTTTTCTTTCTTGTATGTCTCGAATCATCACTTTCATCTACACTTGTTTGATTTCATTAATTTGTTTAAGTTTTCCCTTATTTATTTTTCTGTTTTTTTTCTCTCATTTTCAGGCTTTTATTTTTTTCTGCATTTTTCCTGTCTCTTTCTGGATGTTTGTCTGACTTTCTTAATATTTATATTCTTTCTTTATTTTCACGATTTCACATTTCTTCGCGTGTATACGTTTTTTCTTTCTTTCTTTCCTTCACCGTGCGTTCCTTTTCTGAACTTTTTTCTTTTCTTTCTTTGCATGTCTATTTCCTTCACCTCTTCCCCTTTCTTTGCTCTATTTAGTGGTTTTTCTTTTTTATTTAGTGGATTTGCTTTTTATTTAGTGTTTTTTTATTTTTTATTTAGTGGTCTCCCTCTTTATTTAGTGGTTTTTCTTTTTTATTTAGTGAGTTTTCTTTTTATTTAGTGTTTTTTTCTTTTTTATTTAGTGGTTTCCCTTCTTTATTTAGTGGTTTCTCTTTTTTATTTAGTGGGTTTTCTTTTTTATTTAGTGGTTTCCCTTTTTTATTTAGTGGTTTCTCTTTTTTATTTAGTGAATTTTCTTTTTTATTTAGTGATTTCTCTTTTTTATTTAGTGAATTTTCTTTTTTATTTAGTGGTTTCCCTTTTTTAATTTAGTGGGTTTTCTTTTTTTATTGAGTGGTATCTCTTTTTATTTAGTGGTATCTCTTGTTTATTTAGTGGTTTCTCCTTTTTATTTAGTGATTTCCCTTTTTATTTAGTGGTTTCTCTTTTTTATTTAGTGGTATCTCTTTTTTATTTAGTGGTTTCTCTTTTTTATATAGTGGTATCTCTTTTTTATTTAGTGGTTTCTCTTTTTTATTTAGTGGTATCTCTTTTTTATTTAGTGGTTTCTCTTTTTTATTTAGTGGTTTCTCTTTTTTATTTAGTGGTTTCTCTTTTTTATTTAGTGGTATCTCTTTTTTATTTAGTCGTTTCTCTTTTTTATTTAGTGGTTTCTCTTTTTTATATAGTGGTATCTCTTTTTTATTTAGTGGTTTCTCTTTTTTATTTAGTGGTTTCATTTTGCCTCTACTTACGGCCTTCTACGAATTTACTTACAATTGTCCATTTTGGCCAAGATCAAAGTGTAGTACCTGTTCTTCAGATACCGCACTTCCATTTCTTGTTCTCTTTCAGTGGAGGAACAGTCTTCATGATTGAGCCAATTTTTTTATTTATTTATTTTTGTACCTTTTCCCCACGTTAAAAAACGACCCTGGTGTCTAACTCTGTCCCGTAGGGAGGCATTGCACATAGGTAAAACTGTCCATTCTTTCTTTTTATTCTTTTTCTTTTCTTTTTTTTCTTTCTTTCTTCTGTCGGGAAATCATATATTTTTACTATTTATATTAAATACTATAATTCTCCTCGCTTTCTTTATGTTAATTAGCTCATCGTTAAAACCATTAATAAGTAGAAATACTTCATATGTAGACAGTATTAAGCTAAAGGTTTGTAACATTCATATTGGACCAATCGCGTAATGGATAATGGCGTTAGTTAACAATTAGTTCTAAGTGAGAGTCTTTGGGAGATTGAAGGGTCAAACCTTACCAGAGGCGATACTGACTAAGAATAACATAACATTATTAATATTACACAATCATGTCATGTCTGACAGAATGAGAACAATCTGGCCTTGTGGATTAAATAACGAGTTCCGTTTGAAGTTCTGCACAGATTCTCAAGTTCGACTATAACGCGCTTCAGCTCGAAAAGATATGCTTGAAGAAGACCGAAGATTACATCAGCCGATACGCTGTTAATATAACAACGAAGATAATAATAGAAATTTGAGTAATCCAAATAATTTTTAATCCATATCTAAAAAATCTCGGTACTGGTGTAATTTACGGACCTTGCTGACGTCATTATTTAGAAAACCATTCTTAACACGCTGAGCGGGTTTTTTTTTACTGTTATGTGCACCGAAATCTCCACATACCCGCCTGCAGTGACTTAGTCCACAATACAATATGGTCTACATTGCACTGTAGAGAACCTACTGCTGATTTTATAAAATTATTTTTATATATGAAGGCTTGAATTAAAGTTTAAAATGCAAAAGTTAAGTACCATGGTTCAATTGTGCTCTAAACATTCATTTCAAACGCGCCCCTGTCATATCAAGGAACCTAAAAATTCTCGATACTTGTGCAGTTGACAGACCGTGCTGACGTAATAACTTTATTATTTAGAAGACCATTCTTAAGATGTGAGGGGGCATTTTTACTATTATGTACTAACAATTTTATAAACTAAAGATACCCTAACAAACAGAATTCAACTTGAAAATCCTGTGTAACAAATAACACGATTCGTAAAGTATACCAAGTTTCGAAACAATTCTTACCTTCCTACTTTCTATCGCTGTCTGTTGTCTGTCTGTCTTTTCTTTTTTTATTTTACTTTCTTTCTCGATTTCTTTCTTTTCTTTATATCTGTTGCTGCCTAATCTTTACCTCAACATAACCTCTTTCTTATTTTCACAATCATATTGAATGACCATTCGGCCAACTTCCCCTAAGCAACTTACAAATAATAATAATAATAATAATAATAATAATAATAATAATAATAATAATAATAATAATAATAATAATAAAAAAGAATCATGCTGATTGGTTATTACTTCTATCGCTGTGCATCACGCAATTGTCCGGGCACCGGACATTGTCCTTTCACGAACACATTATTCATTTGAGTGTGTCACGCAAAACGATAATACCGAGATATTATAGGTCTTGAGATGGCGTACACGAATAAGCAAAATATAAGAGTATCAATTTTCATATATAATGTTACCACCCCCGACTTCTTTATCTTCATGAATTTGACCCGGATTTCGAAATATCGCTTTCATTTACACTTGTTCTATTCCATTAACTTTGCTCCAATTAAAATCAATAACGTGTATTGTATTTCTATTGCTCTTCAGAGAATGACAATATATGAAAATATAATGATACATTTTATTTTCAATGTAACGCGAGTGAAGGGATCACGAGAATTGACCGAGGTTTATTTTTAGAACTCAATCGCTAGTCGACTCTGTCGATCTCAATTTAGACTAGTTTATATAACAATTGTGGCCGCTCATGGATACACATCTAAACGCTCATTCTGGGATTCCGCCTTCGCTGTCAATATATCTACAGACTTTCGGCATTTATTTAGATATGCTTTTATTTGTGCCTGCATATGATCTTTGTAGTTGGTTTTTGCATAAACCTCTCAATTTTTTTTACTAGCCAAAAAGTCATTTTCATGTCAATCAACCGCGTTTTATTTTATTCATATATATATATATATATATATATATATATATATATATATATATATATATATATATATATATATATATATATATATATATATATATATAAAAAAATAAATAAAGACGAAACGTTGATGAACACATAACTTGATTGTTCCTTTTTTATTTATTTCTCTCTCTCTCTCTCTATCTATCTATATATATATATATATATATATATATATATATATATATATATATATATATATAAGGATAAATTAAAAATTATCTTAAAATTCAAGTCTATTAGGATAATAAGATATTACATATTAGATAGATTAACAAAAGCTCAATATATTAGAGAATTTAATTAACATGAAAAATAGACGATAAAAAATAAAATTGAATACATTACAATATTTATTCAGTCATCAAAAAATTCAAACAAAGAATTAAAGAAAACTCCTTAACTCATAGTTTTTCAAAAAAGGCTGCTTTGAATGAACATTAGTAAAATTGCAGCACTGGTTAGCATAAATAAAAAAAATAAAAAAAAATAAAATGCTTTGAGAAAAATAAAAGGTATTCTCAACAAAATAACAAATGAAAAAATTAATCTATTAAATATTCTGTTTGTTACTTCCTTTATTAGTTCATACGTTACGCTTTGAAAAAGGCCAAGTACAATATTTTAAGGGCAAACCACTTAAACAAAAGAACCCAAATTCGCGAAATTTGACTCTATGTAGACCAATCTAGCAATCCTAGATAAGAATATGAAAGTTACATCCCTGTAATATAATCTCGTTTTCGAATATCATTATAATAATATATGATTGTTATGGCAGAACTAACCTATATTACTTACTACGAGACTATTCCAATCTCAATAAATACCGGAAGACTAAGCCGTAAGGTGTCAGTCGAGATCCGGTATTTGTATTGGGTTGGTCACTGAAGTGTAGTGTCTGCACAGATGTTGCACTCAAATTAATTGTCCTTAGTCAATGGAGGGGGAAACCCTTCTATACTAAAGCAATTTTATTTTTATTTTTTCAAAATCTCCTTTTGAAGGGAGTTCGTTATCTCCCACATTAAACCGACCTTGTGTCACATTTTGTTTCGTAGGAAACAAATAAATAACCAGTCGAGATCCGGTTATGCTCGTATACTAGACTGGTGGCCGAAGTGTGGCGTCTGCTCAGATGCTGCACCCAAATTAAATTGTCCTTAGTCAACGGAGGGGAAAACCTTTCTATACTAAGGCAATTTTATTGTTGCAAATTGCCAGAGTGTCCTCTTTTGAGGGAGCTGGTTTTCTCCCACGTTAAAAACGACCTTGTGTCAACTTTTGTTTTCGTGAGAAAGCAAATAGATATCAGTCGATATCCGGTGGACCAACCCAGGCCGTACCCGACGAACGACCCACCTATTGTATTCTTTGCAATACATGTGTACCTTTACTTTGGCGTTCTATTTTCTTTGCAACCCGTAACAGGTCTATAACAGTGGAGACGTTGGATTTCGAACTCACAGAAGTTACTCGAATTTAAAATACCTCCAGCATTCGAAAGAACTCACGACTAAAGAATTAAACCAAGCAAGTTATCAGTAAAAAAAAAAAAACTGATGAAAGGAAACAACAGGAACTCGCGAAAACTAAATATGTGCGTGGACATAAAAAGTTTGAATTACAAACTCGTGGAAATTAAAAATATTTTTCTTCTCTCTGTTACGACATCTCTGCGCACCTGTAAATACAAAAGAAAGAAAAATACGAATTATTCGTATTTTTTTCTTGAGTCATTAAATAAGTGTGTAAGGTAACTTTTCTTTTTGGTTTACTAAAAAAATGAGTGCGGTTTAAAGATTTTTCCCCTTAGGTCAATATTTTGAAGAAATATTGAACATTTCTCGTGACATATATTTTTCTCTCTTCTATGGGAAAAGACATTCACTTGGAATTTAAAACTATAGTCAAATATGGTCACTTGCAAAGTTATTGAAAGAAACAAATTATTGTTCTCTTTTTCCCAGTTGTTCTAAAAATACTAAAACCTGCTTAATCTGAACGTTGTTTTGCTAATTTTCTGTAAATTCAGTATTTCACTCATCAAACAAAAATGGACGCCTTACAAAGTACATTGAAAGAATTATTTAAACTACAAATTGAACAACAACAACAATTATTTGAAGCGTTCAGATGAAAGACAACAAGAATAACTAATGAAGCTAAAGGTCCAGCAATATGAAAATCAACAGCACATGAAATATCTCTTTACTCAAGTCATGAAAACATAATATGTTCACCGTTAATAATACCACATTTTCATAAAACTCAATATGGAATGCGATTGACAATTTTTGCTACGTATCTGAAGAAGGGAAATCATTTGAAGTTTATTTTCGTCAGTAAAAAGATTTTTTTAGTATCGACTGCAAACAGTGGTTGGACCAGAAAAAAGGTTTGTTGACTATTACGGAGACTAGAGACGACGGAGCATTACAAGTGTGTGGATTTTATTTTACCACGTAAAACGTCAGAATTATCTTTCGTAGAGATGTTGAAGTAGCACAATATTACTTTCTGAGTATTTATTAGTACTCATTAATTCAACTAATCTGGGCCAGTTCTATATGTAAAATACAGTCGGCACTATTTTCATATTTAGAAACGTTAATAAACTCATTTCTGTCCCCCCCCCAACTATTTTTTGTACTACCTAGAAAATATATTTGTTGATTCAATAGATTTCTCATTCTCTGGAATTTCCACGGGTCTGCTAATCAATTAATTCATAATATAGTAATCCGTGAAACCAAAGAAAAAACCCGTAATTCGAGTGTGAATTGTAGCATAAAATATCTCCGTTAAAATTTAAAAAATAAAATAATTAATAACATATTCAACTAGCAGGGACAGCCAACGTTGCTCGGAATTGAATGATGCTTAATAAATGTTTCATACTTCCCCATGAAATCGCCAATTTTCAATCAAATCGATTGATTGCCTAATCTAATTGGGGACCCATCACGTGCCTCCCCGCAGTGACTTAGTTCACAATACATTGCAGCTTACATTGTACTGTAAAAAAAACCTACTGTTGATTTTATAAAATTATTTTTATATATAATGGCTTGAATTAAAGTTTAAAATGCAAAAATTAAGCACCATACCTCAATTGTGGTCTAAAAAGAAGCATTCATTTCAAACGCGCCCCTGTCATATCAAAGCTTACCTACTGTTGATCTTATATGACTGGCCTTACTGGTTGTGTGCTGATAATGGCTTGGATTTAAAATGAAAAAGTCAAGTATCACGGTTCAATGGTGCTTTAAAAAGAATATTATTTCAAACGGCCCCTGTCATATTAAAGAACCGACTGTTGATTTTATAAATCACCCTATCGGCTCGTGTATTAATAAAACTTTTCAAATACATTTGTAATTTTAGGCTGTGTAAGGTATTAACTTTAGTCAACAGCGCATGTTTCTTTTTTTCATCGGATTATTTCGGTTATCGATTATAGATACTTATTGAAGACAATTCGACACAAAGCCTATCTAAGAACACTGTCAGGCACATAAAGTACTTTCTTATGAAATTTAATAAAAATTAGCACATTCGTTTTTGAGTCCATAGGGAACGAACTAACACACAGACAGACAGACAGACAAACACACACACACACACACACACACAAAGTTTGCTTTATATAATAGTACTCATAAAATTCACAATGAAGCGAGTGCCATGGCAGATGTGAGGGGATTGTTATAAAACCTCTAAGAAGAACCGTTAATTTTATTAGGTTGGTGCAAAAATAATGCCGTTCTTTGACGTTCAACTTCAAAAGAACATAACTCCTTTCATAATAAACTTTATTAACCGAAATAAGAACCATTAGTATCGACACATTTTTGCCAACCAGAAACAAGTTTATTTATCCCATTAGCAAAGAAATTCGTAGTTCTGGAAGCGATGAAGTCATTGAAAGCCGATTCGGCATCATCTCGGCTTTTGAAGCATTGTTCGCGCAGGAAGTTGTCGAGATGCTTGAAAAAGTGATAATCGGTAGACGAGAGGGCCGGTGAATATGGCGGATGAGGCAGAGTCTCGTAGGACAATTCGTTCAGCTTCTGTAGGGTCAGTTAAGCAACATGCTGGCGAGCGTTGTCATGGATGAGAATTGGTCCCTTCATATTGACCAATCTCGAGCACATACGTTGGGCATCTGGTGCATTTCGTCAATTCATCGGCAGTACTTCTCGGTCGTAATAATTTCGTCCGGATTCCACAAGCTGTGATGAATGAGAGCTGCCGCAGACTACCAAACAATCACCATAACCTTTTTTTTGTGTGCAATTTCGGCTTCGTGAAGTGTTTTAGAGCTTCTTCGGCATCCAACCACTGTGGCGAACGTCGCCGGTTGTCGTATGGCTTTTGGAGGATCGGCTTCAATTAAGACTTTCAAATGTTCGTTATCAACCGCAATCGGCCGGCCGTGACCGTCTTCGAGGCTCTTCTCACCATTACGAAATTTCTTGAACCACCGTTGTGCCCCACGTTCGTTAGGACAAACGTATCATTGATATCACGAGCTGTCTGGGCAGTTTTTGGGCCTAGTTTGAACGAGAACACGAAAATCATGCGGATTTGAATTTTGTCCATGCTGTCGAAAAGAGATTGAGAACGGTAACGAATAACACGATTCGATAGAGCAAAAAAGGCGCTTAAAAATGATATATAACATCACTATATATAGTATTTTCTATTAAAAAAAAAACCTAATAACAGACAGCAAACAGTAATATTTACTAGTGGGACCCGTAGAAATTCCACGGAATGAACAATATATTTATTCAACAAAGATTCTTTCTGGATAGCGCAAAAATTAGAATAACAAATATGACTTTATTAACATTTCTATAAAAATAGCATCCATTGTATTTTAGATATAGAACTGACCCAAATGAAATAAATTAATAAGTACTAATAAATACTCAAAAAGTAATATTGTGTCACGATCATATGCTTGTCCAAGATTGCTAGAGTTGCCTTTTAAAGCCAAATTTCACGAATTTGGCCCTTTTTGAAGCAGTTTGGCCTTCAAAAAATATATTGGCCTTTTTAAAAGCGTAACGTACGAACTAACTAAAGAAGAAACAAGTAGAATATTATATAGATGATAGCATATAGCAATAATTTGACCTTCAACCTCCTGAAGACTGTCAACTAATACCAATCAACGCCTTTAATCATTTAGACAATATCATTATTTATTTCACAAGCTTTTATATATATATATATATATATATATATATATATATATATATATATATATATATATATATATCAATGAATTAATTCAAAAATTATATATAAAAGTTACATATGTGAGAAAACGATATTGTTTTTGCACAACGTTTTTTTTTGTTTTTGCAACACTTCTAATACTTCTATAAGACAAAAAAACCAAAAAACAAACAAACAAAAAACACCCGTTCTTTATTAAAACCTGAAATAGTAGAGGTCGCATGAATCTTCTTAATTTGCGTTTCAAGTATAAAACGCAGGATAATATCTACTGCTGTGACGTTGATGTGAGGAATTCGGACAGGTGGGTACAAGGAGTGGTGCATGTTTCTATAGCTTGAAGTGGTTTGAGGAGGATGACGAAGATAAGGAAGTATGTAAGCATCGGGCTTATCTGCTCGCAGATATAGCATCTTAACCCTGTAGGAACCTACTTCACACGTGAAGACGATTTAACTCAATGCTTAAACGTGCTTCTAGTGCGCCATCAAAAGAAGTTTCTCTAACGAGAAACTGTTTCCACCTTTGAACCTACATGATTTAGATACTCATTTTTTGCTGTTATTCACATAGTTTTTATTTTACTACTCACTAGGAGTAGACACCAAAGCCGCCGTCAAAGATTTCTATTTGAAAAGAACTTGTGATGTTCTAGCCTTAGCGACAACAAGTTTCCCCGGATTTCCAGTACTGTACACCTCTTTCGATAACCGTTGCAAATGAATTTGCGTTATCACAACGATCGCTTACCACGGAAGTCTGGCTAGTGCTTTTACTTCTCGGTCTTTCCACCCTCGTTGACCCTCATCACTTATTTGATGTACCGCTTGTTATCATTATTATTATTGTTATTATTATTAATATTATTATTATTGTTATTATTATTAATATTATTATTGTTATTATTATTGTTATTGTTGTTATTATTGTTATTATAATTATTATTATCTATTTATTCTTCTTCTTGTTTTATTTTCTTAGTTAGTCCTTACGTTACTCCTAAGAGAAGTCAAAATCCAATTTTTTAAGGACAAACTGCTCTGAAATTCTGCATTCGCTTAAAAAAGTCAATCTGACAATACTAGACAAAAGAGCGACCCCCCTTTCATGTAGCCTCGTTTTCGAACATTATTATAATATTATATGATTGTTTTTGTAACGGTGCGAGGAAAGAATTTGTAGTAATTTCGACGTGCCGCGAAGTCAGCGAAACATTATGTAAAAAAGAGAACATTCGAAAGAAACAGGACACACAAAAAAAAAATCTTACAATGACGAGCAGTCACGGAAAACGCCAGAAAGACAAGTTACTAAAGTATACGTGAGAGAGAGAGAGAGAGAGAGAGAGAGAGAGAGAGAGAGAGAGAGAGAGAGAGAGAGATACAAAACACGAGCAGATCGCTACACTTAGTTGCATGGCGCACACTCACTTCCCATTACAGATCGCACTCTAACACGTCTTTACTGCTTGAAATCGCGTTGGCCCAAAGACAGGAAATCCCCGTCCGAGAGTCACGTAGTTTCGTAAACTTCCATCTGAGGTCCCCTCAAATCTTTAAAACGTCATTCACACTTTTCTATTCAGACAACGACCTTCGTTACATAACACAGGTTAGTCGATTGCAAATAACATAGTACAACAAAAACCAATAAAAATGGGCTAGTCAAAATCAATTTTTGATTTGTCAGCTTAAAAGCTATTGAGGTCCAACTTTTAAATCCGATCCACATAATTTTATATGCTCTATTATAATGTAGATTTCTCTGTTTGTTTACAAGGAAACACGATGTTCAGTAACACTCGTCAAATTAGTAATTATTGTAACATAAATATAATGAACGCTTTTATTAGGGCCGTCTCAATGAATAAGATTCTGTAAAGTTGTTCGGCGTCCCACAGGCAGAGATAAGCATGTTAGTTCATGTATGTTATCAACACATCACTACTATACTAAAGTATTCCAATTCATAATTAGAAAATGACTCTTGAGTATATTAGCAGCTAAATATAAGGCACGTTTCTTGAAAAGTTTTTTTTTTATTGATTCTGTTCTTGGACGTCCACATCTTCTCACATCGTTGTGTAACCTACATTCTTCAGGTGTGTTTTGCAAGGGTCCGTGGCGAAACGGATACAACTGTAAATTGATGATCAATTCTAAGTGAGTCTTCTAGGTGTTGAAGGTTCAGTCCTCAGCACGGGCTATACTAAAAATACAACTACGAATTGCTCCAGATTTCTACTCTGCCATGGCCGAGGAAACGAGAACAAGCTACTTTCATGGATTAGATAAAGGGTTCCGTTTGAAATTCAGTGCAGATTCCTGAGTTCGACAAGATGCACACGAAGAAGGTTTGAGGTTACATCGGCCGAAACGTTGTGAAAAATAACACTAACGACGATAAAAGTCGTTCGAGTTCTTCAAATGATTAATCTTCATATTAAAATTTATGAAACACTATTCTCATTTTGTTGGTATGCTTACAACGACCGATGTATCATCCGAGTGTATCTTTTCAATTTTTTGAATTTGTATGTAGAACTCACAAACCTATACAAAGTTATAAATTGAACTCTTTTTTTTATTTACGGGGGATGGGGAGATTGTTCTTGTTCTAACAACGATGACCAGATAGAAGTGTTAATTGTTATCCTACTCCTAATTACTACCAGGACCCGTAGAAATTCCACGGAATGAGAAATATATTGAATTACTAAATATGTTTGGATAAAGGTGATATTTTTGTGGATAGCGTAAAAAAACAAAACAAACAAACTAGGTTTATTTCTATTAAAAAAAACTAATAACAGACAGCAAACAGTAATATTTACTAGTGGGACCCGTAGAAATTCCACGGAATTAACAATATATTTATTCAACAAATATTTTTCTGGATAGCGCAAAAATTAGTTACAATAACAAATATGACTTTATAAACATTTCTATAAAAATAGTATCCATTGTATTTTAGATATAGAACTGACCCAAATGAAATAAATTATTAAGTACTAATAAATACTCAAAAAGTAATATTGTGTCACGATCATATGCTTGTCCAAGATTGCTAGAGTTGCCTTTTAAAGCCAAATTTCACGAATTTGGCCCTTTTTGAAGCAGTTTGGCCTTCAAAAAATATATTGGCCTTTTTCAAAGCGTAACGTACGAACTAACTAAAGAAGAAACAAGTAGAATATTATATAGATTATAGCATATAGCAATAATTTGACCTTCAACCTCCTGAAGACTGTCAACTAATACTAATCAACGCCTTTAATCATTTAGACAATATCATTATTTATTTCACAAGCTTTTTATTTAATCTTTTAGAGAAGTGTAGTGTTGCTAGACATTATTGTATTAATGGTGTTCTTGTCTAGTATTTATAATAAATACTTCTCATATTGTACTTAATTATATAAGTATACTTAGGAGGTCATTATTGAGCAGCAATAAGCGCTGTCTATTTAGGACGTCTTTGTTTATAATTTTTACTTGGTCTCGTAAAGGAAGATGTTTTTTTAATTCTTTTTGAATATGTAGTCAGCCATATCCGATGTATTACGGCTTTCTGATGTTCTTCAAACTTTCGTTTTACTTGGCGACATGTTTCATATTTTGTTATATTTTCACATATTTACATGGTATGGCATGCACACCCGTCTTAATCACGACGTTTTCTGTGGAGGGATTGACTCAGACAAGACATTCTTGGAAGGATTACTTACTCCTAAATACTCTCTCGATACTGCATAAATTACATATACTCTGAATTTATTCAGACATGCTCTTGGTATATTATAGACGGACTGTGTAATTGGTATATGCATGGTATATGTATGGAATACGTAATTGCCCTTGGTATATTATAGGCGGAGTGTGTAATTGGTATATGCATGGTATATGTATGGAATACGTAATTGCCCTTGGTATATTATAGGCGGAATTTGTAATGTCCTTTAGTGTTGGATGTAGATTCCTTAGAGTTAATGCCATACTCTCTGAGTATTTATTATGCTAACATTTTTATTTGTCGTCCATATCTTCTTAACATCAATTTGATATTTTTGTTTGTTTGTATGTTTGTACGTTTGTATGTTTGTTTGTATGTTTGTTTGTTTGTTTGCATGTTTGTATTTTTGTTTGTTTGTATTTTTGTTTGTATGTGTGTTTGTATATTTATTTGTTTGCATGTTTGTATTTTTGTTTGTATGTTTGCATTTTTGCTTGTTTGTATGTTTGTTGGTTTGTTTGCATGCTTGTATGTTTGTTTGTTTTTATGTGTGTTTGTTTCTACGTTTGTTTGCTTGTATGTTTGTTTGTATTTTTGTTTGTTTGAATTTTTGCTTGTTTGTATTTTGCTTGTTTGTATTTTGCTTGTTTGTATTTTTGTTTGTTTGTATGTTTGTTTGTTTGTATTTTTGTTTGCATTTCTGTTTGATTGCCTTTTTGTTTGTTTGTTTGTTTGTATGTGTGTTTGTATTTTTGTTAGTATTTTTGTTTGTATGTATTTCTGTTTGTTTGTGTGTTTGTATGTTTGTTTGTATTTTTGTTTGCATTTCTGTTTGTTTGTATTTTTGTTTGTTTGTATTTTTGTTCGTTTGTATTTTTGTTCGTTTGTATTTTTGTTTCATATGTATCAGATGATTATTGCCCGGTATTCGTTTTCTCGATATCTTTCTAGTTAGAAAGATGTCGAGTCCTTACAAGAGGGACCATGTGTAGGTTGCTAGCATCTTTAAGTGACAGTGTTTCTGCGTAACTGCTTGGATGCGAACTTGGAAAGGTTGTCAGTTTATGTCGGTAATCACTTAGCCATCGTCACCTCCCCATTGTATGTGGCAGGGCAACAATACTTACCCGCAACCCCTCCCAAAAAAACAAAGCAGAAAAAAAAAGAAATGCAAAGACTAAATAAATCTTACTTGGGAACCAACTTAGAACCTACGTTTAATATTCCCTAGAAACTGCATTTAATATTTCCTAGTAGCTCCCTTCTTTAGAGAAAATTGACTCAGCTCATCCAGGGTGCATGCCGTATAATCCACAGGTAATGTAAATATCAAATAACAGCAATGGAATACAAGGGTTGGTTTTAATCATGGTTGCATGTATAGATTGATGGAGACTTCACCAACTAAAAGTAATATTAGAAAAAAAAAACATTGGAAAGTCGTAATACGTCGAGTATAGTTGACGCCATATAAAAATAGGAAGGAAAGCATAAATATTCCCGAGTTCGAGAAGATACATCTGAAGAAGGTCGGAGGATACATTGGCCAAAACGTTGTGAGAATAACATTGAAGATGAGAACAGTAGTTCAATTATTACAAGTTATCAATTATTATCTAAATAATTTTTCTTTAACTATATATATATATATATATATATATATATATATATATATATATATATATATATATATATAACGCATCGTCCTAACAGTTAAAAATTCCTACTGGTGAGATATTGGCTGGGGTTATAGCTGGTTGGATGACCGTGTCCCTTGTCAAGACGAAATAGGTCCATTCAACAGTCGGATTTCGCCGCGGTTTGCTTGATGTGTTAGTTAATAAACTTTCTTGTGTGCGGGGCGTTTGCTTAGTTGGGTTCGGATATTCGGGCACCCATTCTAGTATATATATGAAACGTGTCTGTCTGTGTGTCTGTGTGTCTGCCTGTGTGTGTTTACATTTCCCTACGCAATAACTCTATCAATTTTTAGTTTACAGACTCGAAATTTGATATACAGGGTACTGAGATTTGGGAAAATCTTTGTAATCCATTTTCGCTCAGAAATTTGGCGTTTAAGGGGTCAAAGTTTATAGATTTGACCTTTGAGAACTCTACCAAACTCCTCCGACAATTTTGGGTCTAAACACTTGAAATTTTAGATAGAGGTTCCTTGGACATGGATCTAACTTAATAACAAGATTTGAGCCCAAAACAATAAATGTTAAGAGGTCATAATAGGGGTCAAAGTTAAAAAAAATTTGACCTCTGCGGTCTCTACCAAATTACTGAGAAAATTCCTGGTCTAGACATTTGAAATTTTACATAAAGGGTATTCCGAGATAGGGCAAGCTTTTTAATCGGTTTGGGTTGAAAATTTTTAGTTACCAATATATAAATGTATGTATGTATGTATGTATGTATGTATGTTTGCATGTCTTCCTTAAACTTTCCACAGAGGCGACAGATTTTACCAAGATCAGTATCGTTTTGAAGTTCGACCTTTCAGAAGACAAATATGGAAAAATTGCCTAAAGCATTAATATCTTCACTTTCAACTGGACAGTTTTCTACAGGGGGGGGGGCGCTTTTTTCGCCCGATATTTTTTAAAACAATCCTCTCCTTTCGATTGTCTAACCATAATTTAAACCTACGTAACTTCCAGTTTGGCGGTGGTCGTACAGCAAAGACGTCAGGTTTTTTCCTGTTTTTTTCCTCCTTCGCAGTACGGGTTCCAGCCTGCCTTCCTACTACCACTTTTTTCTTTTTGCTCAACATACGCCTCCAAACACCCTGGGCAACGCCGGGATGAAACGCTAGTATATATATATATATATATATATATATATATATATATATATATATATATATATTGCAATTAGTGAGAGATGACCTCAGATGAGCACTCACATTTTTGGAATAATTAACAAGTAAGAGTGGCATATTTATTCATATACGCATTACAGAAGATTTCAAAAGCAACATACCATAATGGTGGCTGATTAGTGTCCACAAAGAGTTGGTAGGTGCTGCTCCTCCGTGTAGGATTTGAAACTGACGATACCAATGTTGTTCTGATCTTCTGTAGCACACAGAGAAAAAACACGGAAGATTCTCTACAACTTAATTGCCATATATTTTTATAATTTACTACCTAGCTCAACCTACGTATCGAGCACCGTTTAAATAAATATGGAAATCGATTATGTAACGATTATATATATATACATACATACATACATACATATATACATATATATATATGTATGTGTGTGTGTGTGTGTGTGTGTTTCGACGTATTAGGTTCCGTCAAAACAATTAAGTTGCTCTAAAATCCACACAGATGACTTGTTTATAGTGATGAAGGCCTTCTGTAGAACCATCTACATTTTCTGGTATTACTGCTAACTTCCGACGGTGCAGATGACCGCCATAGGACAGCATACCATAGACCGCAGGTTTTTACATCAGAATTACCTTCTCCTAGATGCATGGCTTAACGAAGACTGGGGTGCATCTCTCCCAGTAAATTAATGCGCCTTCAGATACCAACTTGGAAATTTTTACAACTGGGCGCGGTACATACAGCGACTTACCATCACAGATGGTCACCTGGTACTGGCCAGATAGGAGCTTCTCCAGTCTTTGACAGACTATGGATACCATCGAAGAGATGCCTGCGCGCGAAATTTTCATGGCAGGGGGTGCACAATCTTCAACCATACCTCTCCTGGGTTGACATTGTTGAATACCAGTGGCAAGTGAAGTGTGTGTACAAGACGACTGGAAACAAATGCCGAGATAAGCGGAGAGCACATACAGCGCCTAGAATTCCCAAATGGTCACTGATCTGGCATTAGCCAGGCTCAGCGTTGCTTTACTTCAGTGATCTGACGAGAACCGGTGTGTCAACGCGATTATGCCGTACATAGCAATATATATATATATATATATATATATATATATATAGAGAGAGAGAGAGAGAGAGAGAGAGAGAGAAAGGGAGAGAGAGAGACGGGGGGGGGGAGAGAAAGGCGGAGAAAAAGCGGACATACAATAACAAATTATTCAGCATCACTGTTTAATATCTGATGAATGAAGTCATTAATCACTTACAAAAAAAAAAAAGAAAGAAAAAATGCTTGCCACAACCAACTGATGATAAAATCAAATCGTACAATAAAAAGGTATTCTCATCATTCTACCACCATTAACGTCAGCACATGGCATTTGCAATGAAACAGCATCGCAGTAAATCTGTTGGTATCAGCCATCTACTATGATTCCGAGCAACGTTTAAGCAAATTGTATCTTAAACGCTTCAAGATAAATGCATCATCATAAAATAGCAAGATTCATGGCACTAACTCAATTCGGCAATGATCGCGTTGACACGCCTGTATTCGTTAGATGACATGCTAAGCAGCGTTGAACATAGGTGACTATTAGGAAACGCCAGGTACTATATGTAGGAGAATGTCCTTTCATAGTAAAGATGTTTCATATTAGCAGGGGAATGTATGCTGATCATCTATTGTTGTGATCGTTATAATATTTATAAAAATAGAATGTTATCATAGCGAAATAAATATTTACAGATAAAATTATTTACGTTAAGATGTGTTAATAGAAGAGAATGTTAGAACACAAACAACAATTTAAATATATCTAAGGCTTTTGAAAGAGTATGACACGATGGTCTTCTCAGGAAAATCAGATCATTCGGTATCACTGGACAAACACTTAATTAAATCTTTCTTAAATGAGAGAAGAACTCAGGTTGTCCTCGACGATCGTACATCTAAACGATATGATATAAATGCGGGTGTACCTCAAGGGTCGATCCCTGGACCTTTATTATTCCTAATATTCATAAATGACCTCCCTGATAAAATTGGCTCTGAGATGGGTATATTTGCTGATGAAACCACGCTCTATAATGAACACGAGGGAAAAACAAATGAACACATATCTAATGAGATAGCAGAAACACTAGAAGAAGACCCCCAATCTTTAGTGGAATAGGGACAAAATGGATGGTCACATTCAATGCTGCCAAGACTAAGCTTGTTTCCTTCAACTATCAATAACTATGACTAAAGATACATTACCTGATAGTACTTCTTTCAAGCTCCTCGGCTTAACGTTCTCAGGGGACATGAGTTTGAACAGATACATTGAGAGCATTGCCAGGGCCACCGCGAGAAGGGTGGGCTCTCTCTACCGTGCAAGCAAGTAACTTACACCTGAAAATATTCTGTAGCTTTACTATTCGCCCATCTATGGAGTATTATTTTCACATTTGGGCTGGTGCATCTGCTGCTAGTCTCTCGCTCCTGGACAGGCTTCATAAGAGAGTCGCCAACCTGATAGGTCCTGAAATATCATCTAAGCTTCGGCCTTTGTCCCATCGACGAGCTGTTGCATCCCTCTGCCTGTTCTACAAGTATTTTAATAGTGGATGCTCCGACGAACTACAAGCCTTGTACCCCTAAACGTAAATACCTCTGACAAACCCGACAAGCAACAAAATCTCACCCCTATACACTAAAGATCCCTAGATGTAAGAAAGCCATCTACTCTTCCCCAGAACTGCTAGACTTTGGAACTCCCTTCCGGTATCCTGCTTTCCCAACTGTACTGACATGCAGAAGTTCAAGTGTAATGTGAACAGACATCTTGCTGCTCAACTCTGTAGATAGTATCCTTGCAACTTTTGCCCCTGATAGTAACCCCTTACAAAAAAGTGGCACTGTGCCTTGTTAGGGGTGAAAATGTAATAAAAAAAGGGTTATTCTCTAGAGTCTGACGTAGTCTTATGTAGAGGTCACTCAAAGTGACGTGGACTTAGAGTAGAGCTTGAAAAACACGTATGATGTTTTAGTAATGAAACGGGAGTTAGAAAAAGCAGATGTAGTCGCAGTCGAGGAAGGGAGGCAGACGGTCCACGGACGGTGATAGATCAGAATGTGTTAGTCTAGGACCCGCGGCAGCTTTCCAATGTTGAAACATCGTTAATAAAGTTGCTGAAAAGAAAACCTGAGATTTGCTGATTCATTGGGATGAATCTTCTTTGCAGCTTTTCCGAAGATACGTCAAACAAGATTGGTTCAATGTTACAACCATCAGAGAACTGTTATTTACACGCACCAATTCAACAAACAATAAACAATCTATATTAGACGAACACTCGTTTATACACACGACATACAGATAACTGTGACATGTATATACAAATGTACACACATTTTTTAAAAGAACATTCAATACCACTAGACGATGCACGAGTTTAGACACAAATACATAATATACGGCACAATCACATTGACACAACTGTTCTCACCAGATCACCGAAGTTAAGCAACGTTGAGCCTGGCCAGTACCAGATGAGTGACCATTTGGGAAGGGTAGGCGCTGTATGTGCTCTCCACTTATCTCGGCATTTGTTTCCAGTCTTCCTGTACTTTACTTGCGACTGGTATTTAACAATGTCGTTTCAGGAGTGGTGTGGTTGGAGATTGCGCACCTCCTGCCACAAAAATTTCACGTGCAAGCAACCCTTCGTGGGTATCCATAGTCTGTACAAGACTGAAGGAGCCTGCTGACATAATATACACTTCCTCAGCACAACAGATACATCTCAAACGGCTGATAATTAAACCTCGTTCTCCGAAAATATATACTACCGTATGATACTGGATTGAGGGTAGTATTTAGGAGCAACACTCTTATGTATAATATGATATAAGGTCTTTTTACGACGGAAAAATCTGACTCCTCCAAGTTGCTATTGGCATTCCAAATGCTGACAATTAAGCATCCTTTCCTGAGGAAAGGGATAATGCATGAGATGATGCACATTTTGGTGTTTGAATTCGACACGGCTAATAGACCACCCACTCCCAAAAGCGAAGATAATGCATGAAAGTCACCGATCAAAACAGATAATATTCTATGATCATTGCTCGAAGGCAGGGTGTATACGAACCCCTCTTATGTGTGATGCGAGATGACACAAGGTGTTCTGATGAGAGTAAAATCAAATCTCCCGACCAGTCACACTGGTTAAGTGCAAAAATAGACAAGAAGGAAACCGTCGGCATTCCAAGAAATGACAATTATCCATCCTCTTCAGTAGGAGGAGATAATCAATGGATGGTGCACATTCTAGTTTTCAAATCAACACGGTTGTTCAACTAGAACATATACAGCACTATGATCCTTGCTCGAAGGCAGGATTTATGCACGATGTGTTGGCAACCCCACAATCACGCACTTTCCGAAGCAAACAATGGCAGTGAAATAAATGTGTAAAATCCATTAGCACATGGATAGAACCATAAAAATTAATCATGAACCTGTATTGGGATACAAGCGGAGTATGTGGGGTTATGGCAACATTGAACAAGATGACGTTAACACCAAATAAAAATGAAAATGGCGTTTGGCGCCGCTTGGTTTTTGCTTGTGCAAAAGAGTAAATTGTGAATGGTTCGGTTGAAGCCAGCTGCAATCGACGCGACGGAGGGATAATCAAACAACAATGAACAAATTCTGCTTTATGGCTTTGTTGCAAGTGTTTATGTGATTACGTTTACTTATCGGATGTTTGCTATATTTTTTTTTTCAAAACAAAAAATAAAAATAAAAACAATAACGAACGATCGATTTGTCTTCTTCTGGACCAAGCACTCAAGTATCCGGCCTTTCAGTTAGGATCTAAGTTTACCACCTCTCATGCATCATAAGTGTATCTTCCCAAGCATTATCTCCTCATCCAGGAGAGTAAAAAGTAGACCATGGGTTTACTTGTGGCAGCCCCATAACTCTCACTTCCCTTATTTTGTCCTTTAGTCCTCACATTCAATGAGCAGCGTTTTTGACGAAAGGTGAAGAATTGCTGTTTTCTGTTTCGGAATCTATATCTCACACTTATCGTTGGCTGTTTTTTTTACATTGAAGTAATAATATTATTGCTCCTTATATCAAACTAGCCTGGGTGCTCGACGTTTCCGTACGGATGAGTGCGTCCCAGAAACGGTCTATAAACTTATTCTCATCCAACGTACCGAATTGTGAACAGTTTCATTGAGGGAATTTTTAAAAATTTCTTTTACGGCATATCAACCCGTTTGGGAGAAAATCCGGTTTGCGATAATTCATTTGAATTGGTTAATTGAATACAAGTTCATATTTAAGTAAAAAGTGGATTCTTTGATTTACTTTCGCCAATCTCATAACTTTCGCTTCTCTGATTTTGTTCTTTAATCCTCATGTTCCATGAGAAATATTCCCGACAAAGAGAGAAGAATTGCTGTTTTCTGGGTCAGAATATATTCTATCTAACACTTATCGTTGACTCGTTTTCGACCTTGAAGGAGTATTTTTGAGCTCCTTACATCAAGTGACTTCATGCCTTGTCTAGAGTGATTTCCATAAAAAAAAATTAAAGCATAGCTGGAAGGAAATTGCGGACCCATATTTATTTCGAATTTTGCGTAAATAGGGAATTTTATCCGTTTTATGGATTGAGGTTATTGATGCAGAAAAAAACCCACTATTTATAACTCATATTCATTGCAAACAAGGTAAATTGCCACCGGCTACTGTGAATTAGGGACTATACCTACAGGAATACTTTAAGTAGGAGGCTGAGCAGCAAGATGTCTGTACAAGTTACACTTAATTATCTGCGTGTTAGGACAGTCGGAGAATCAGGATACAGGGAGTGAATTCAATGGAAGAAACAATTAGAGTAGAAGGTTCTCCAGAACCGGAAGAACTTTACAGTAAATTCATTGAATTTAGTTGAATGTCTGATTAGTCTAGGTTATATACGTCGCAGGGACACCAGTACTACGAGTTCATTAGAACATATTCTAACCAGGTATTTGTAAAACAGGCCCAGGGATGTAAGATTGCGGCGATAGCACAGAGGTTGGAGCTTTGTTGACAGTGCGGCCTCTATTAGACCGGAAACTATTTTTTTGAACACTGTTCAATAGAGAGCGACGAGTGATCGATGCACCAGACTATGTGGTAACAACATTCCATACATTGGTGAATTATAGCGTTGGAGAAATATATAATTAGTAGAGCTATTACAATAGAATATTCTTTTCATTATTTTGACTCACGAAAATATATATGCTAATATCTTTTATGTTTTTAGATAGAGTGATGTGGTTCTCAACTGATTAACTGTGTCTGTGTCGGATATATACTCGAGAGTTAAAACAATGATAAGAATATTCACTTGTCATAGCCCTAATAATAGGATACTGCCAGGTGTGAGTATTTTTCTATAGCGGAAGGAGAGCATCTTCTTTTCAGCAGCCTTGGCAATGTCTTCTATGACATATTGTAAACCATTCGGCGTATACCATTATGTTTTGTTAATGAGTTACTCTTCATCAAGACTTGATGCCACTCAAGGATACGATTTAATAAGTGACGAGGACAATGTATTGTTTAATATTAGGCAAATTAAACCCACTAATATATAAAATAGTTGGTTGAGAATAACAGCATATGAAAGGTCAGTCAGGGTCAACTAGACCAATTAAGGTTAAGAATAATGGCTCCGTGATAATTGATAGATACGATATGATCTCACATGGCACACAGGGAGAGTGAGAGAGAGGTCGGCTATTTGTTGTGAGCACTATACGTGTGAATAGGTAATTTTAAAATGCCCTGATAAAATATGACACAAAGATTTGTAATCTATCTCTGCCTGTTTCGACCGTCATCACTAGTCAGTGATCCAAAAACGAAACGAAGATAAAGTCGAGTAAAATCCATCTGTCTTCCAACAATTCTGTCTTGGTTTAGTCATTTTTCTGAGGTATGAAAAAATTATTTGTGTATCCCAGTCAAGAATGGCCACACAAAGAGTATGTAGAAGAAAAAGCAGCCAATAAAGGTACGATTACAAAATTTCATTTATATATGTCACGAAGCTGAAACGCAATAAGATGATAAGAGTTTAATAGCATTAGATTTAAATTTAACGATATTGTAGCCACCAGAGAATGATCTTGTAGCAACGCTATTGGAAATAAACTTCGTTCATGGAAATTAAGTTTAATTTTAGACACATAGGGGGAGAAGAAAAGAAAGTTATTTACACCAACGGAAAATAGACGAGTTCTAGCTGTAAATGTCTTACGAAGAAGAACAAAAGTTTGGAGCTCAGTCGAGCAGTTTTCATGCAAATAACAATAGAGTTGAAAAAGACTAGTAAGTTCTCTTCTGGGAGAAATTAGCCGCATAGAACAAACGAGATAAACACCCACTAGATTGTGAATCGATATTGTATTCTACAAAGCGAAAAAACAGTGTTATGAGTAGCACAGCCGCAGGCGTAACAGCAGTATTCCATCGATAAACATAACTGGATCTTATATAAATGGGAATTAGCTTCAGGAATCGGCTACTTTTCAGAACGATAGACGCATGCAAACATTTATATAGTAACTTTAACAACAGGTTGGATATACGTCTTCTATTTTATATTCAGAGTGAAAATCGGTTTTAGGAGCATATCAAATCACATGTTATTATTTTCGCTAACAGCTGTAGGGATATTTCGAAGTCATACCTTTTCCTATGTTGCTAGAGTGTTAATTACCACAAGAGCTTCATTCTAACTGAAAGATTGCGGATGGAACTGGACCCTAGTCTGGCTTATTGCCACACAAATGTGTTGAATATTGGTATGACGCTGGAGGACTTGATTGAAGCGAAAGTGTTTGCGATTGTCACTGTTTATTAAATAGAAAATATTTCACCAACATAAAGGATCATATTGAGAAAAATGTTTCAATACGAAAAAGAATGTTGTTAGTTAATAAAAGATAAGTTGGATATTTATAAGGGAACTGTTAAGGATTTTAGTTCATAAACTACTGTTCATATCTTAGAATTTAGTGTTGAGTGAAAAGAATAAATAAAAAAGAAATTTAAAGAATTTTACGTGCAAGACCAGCTAGTGCGACCTCAACATGAGCAAGGACCTTTTTACTTTTAGTTCGGAGGAAAAAAAAATAAAAAAAGACCAACAAAACATAAGAATGTTTTCTCGGATGTCTGATTTTAAAATCCGAAATTAATTATAAAAAAAAAGAACAGAAAATTATTTTTTAAGCATCTAAAAGCTTGTTCTAAAAGAGTTTATCTGTTTATTCTATAGTTTCCATTTTAAGACGCTTTTACCTGCCGACACTTTTTCAATTACACACACACACACACACACACACACACACACACACACACACACACACACACACACACACACACACACACATATAATTGCATAATTAGGCAGCAAGTCATTATTTAAGCACGTCTGATTGAACACGATAACGTTATTCTTTTTTCCGGCTTTTTTTTTTTAATATCTTTTCCATTCGCCGAGCAGTCTTTTTTCTTTTTATTTCAACTGCCATGTTGTATTAAATGGCGCCGAAAATTTGTTGTCCAGCCATATTGTTCTAAAGCGCTTTCTATCGGTGCATCCGATTATCAGGAGCAATTGCTATTGTTGTCGTTTTCTTTTTTTATTTTATTTTTATTTTTTTGCACCCACCTTCATATCCAATAAAAAAAAATTATAAATACACCAAGCCTCAAAGGAAAAGAAAAAGAAAAAGATAACAACAACAATCGCTCCTGATCATAATCAAATGCACCGATAGAAAGTGCTTGAGAAATATATGTTTATACGTGTTTATATATATATATATATATATGTATGTATATATATATATATATATATATATATATATATATATATATATATATATATATACGCACACGTTGATATAGACGCTAAATAACATAATCGAGTTAAAAACATAAAAACATCAGAAAGACACGAATATATACCTATTGTAGAGACAAGTATACAACTAATCGGCGAAAAAAACAAAAAAACAAAAACAAACCAAAACACAATTTTTATTGCAAGCAAAATGTTACTGGTAAGCAGCTATTGTGATAACAGGACTGGAAATTAGAAGAGACTTATTGCCACCCAGACTAAAGGGAACACTATGGTTACTATCGATGAGCGATCACTGAGGATAACGTGTGAGTAATCCTTATGAATAATAATAATAATAATAATAATAATAATAATAATAATAATAATCCTAGTTAATAATAATAATAATGATGATGATAATAATAATAATCCTAGTTAATAATAGTAATGATAATAATAATAATAATAATAATAATAATAATAATAATAACAATAATAACAATAATAATAATAATAATCCTAGTTAATAATAATAATGATAATAATAATAATATTAATAATAATAATAATGATAATAATAAAAAAAATCCTAGTTAATAATAATAATGATGATAATAATAATAATAATAATAATAATAATAATAATAATAATAATAATCCTAGTTAATAATAATGATAATAATTTTAATAATCCTAGTTAATAATAATAATAATCCTAGTTAATAATAATAATAATAATAATCCTAGTTAATAATAATAATAATAATAATAATAATAATGATAATAATAATCCTAGTTAATAATGATGATGATAACAATAATAATAATCCTAGTTAATAATGATAATAATAATAATAATAATAATCCTAGTTAATTATAATAATAATAATAATAATCCTAGTTAATAATGATGATGATAACAATAATAATACTAATAATAATCCTAGTTAATAATAATAATAATCCTAGTTAATAATAATAATGATAATAATGATAATAATAATAATAATAATAATAATAATAATAATAATAATAATAATAATAACGATGACGAATTTTCCTTATTCATGTACGAGGTAGAGTTGTTATGACCTAATTTTATTCGAGAATATTAGCGTCGTTGTTGTTATTGTGACTGTTAAGAAACCAGACTGTTCTGAATTCAATGTAAACTTAGGAGTGTATTATTTGAAAGTTAAGAACGTTGGAATAATGTCATAATAACAGAAAAGGCTTCATAACTAATGATAGTAGTTGTAAATAGTAACATAGTATTAGATTCGATTCCTATACTCTTTCCGATAATCTTAAGCAAAAACTGATGATCAGCACAATATCCATTACAGGATGATAGTCTCTCACCGATTATATTTTCAAGCTGATTCCTATTTATACTTCTGAGTTGAATGTTTGCTTTTTTTGTTACATGGTAGTCACCGCTTATTAAGGTCCGGAAGCCACTCGGGTATAAGGGTTATTGCGTGTACAATAATCAATGGTATAATATCGCGGTAATCGTTGGTAATGGAGATTTGATAAAGCGTCTTACTTAAGGGGGCGGTTTATCAAGAATTTGTTTATGTTGGACTTGAAGACATACAAGTTGTAGTCAGGTGGGAAACAAGCAAACGGAACAGAGTTCCACAGGCATTCACTTCTAAGAAAGAAGCGTTGTTCATGGAATCTACGTTTTGATTTAGGCACGGATAACGAGTGGGGAAAATTATTAACAGTGGTTTCAGCTAGACGAGTGTTTTTCATGAAAGATTGGCGAGGGGGGACCAGAGATTGGAGCTCAGACGATTACTTGCCATGGAAATAACGATAAAACAAAGACAGGCTCGCAACGTCTGTTTTGTGGGTGAGAGGTTGCAGGGAAGAGAAAAGGGCACCCCCACCTGTCATTCTAAAGTGGTCACCCATAGTGAACAGACTCAACATTGCTTAACCTTAGTAATCTAACGTGAACCGGTGTACCAACGTGATTTTTGCCGCTAGGATTCGAACTCGGCATGGTAGATTTTGTAATCTGTTCCGGCATTGATTCGCCCAATCATACACCGATTTCTCTCCACACACAAATGCATACGACGTATTATCATATTAGGTTAATTGATTATTTAATATAAAAGTAAGAGACGTGTTCCAAAATAATCGATACGTTCGTCCAAAACCGGAAAAAACATTAAAAAAAAATGTGACATGTTGAAGGTCACGGAATCAACACGCTTGTTTTTCTTGCTAGAAAAATTCAGGCAAACGATGAGATAGTCATTGCATTGGAGTAAATAGCGAGTCACGTGAGTCGCTTTTTCTGTCTCCCTCGGGTTCGAGGCGAGGGTTGGAAGCGCTGAGCATGATAAGGGCAGGAGAGTGGTGGATTATGACTAATCGGTTATGTTTACCGAAGCAAATATACGGCACACTTCAAGCAAGCGCCTCTAAGCAGCGAACGACAAAGGCACGATTTTAGACAAAAAATAAACAAGATGGCGGCATTCACAACGTGTTTTACTATTTTTTCAAGCATGAATCATTTTGTAAAGAAAACCACAGCACACACATATACACACATACAGTTAGTGTCCCTATATTTGAACATCGAGATAGGACAGACTGAAGTCTGTGAAAAGAATGTGGCGTAGTCTCTGACTCTGAGTATGGCCATTTTGCATGATTATAGTGCATTTGAGTATTGCCAAAATCCATATCAACAAATAATATGAATTGAGTAGAAAAATTATGTTATAAAGAAGAAAGAAAATGAAGTGTATTATATATATATATACTCTCCCCGTTTCAAATCCCATGTTTCGGATCTCTCTCTCTCCCCCCCTCTCTCTCTCTCTCTGTATATATATATATATATATATATATATATATATATATATATATATATATACTTTTTCCGTTTCAAATCCAGGGTTCCGATGTGTCTAACTGATGAGCTCAAATGAGGGCGAAACTTGAATCTTGGATTTCCAGTTTGTTGTCTGTCATGGCTCCTGTATGCTGCATGTTTGGCTGTGGAAATAATTATATATAAATAATCTCTCACAGTCTTTATATATATATATATATATATATATATATATATATATATATATATATATATATATATATATATATATATGTTTATATATACTAGCTGGGCTACCCGTGGTTGCTCGGGATCGTATAAACAATGCGAAAATCTAATTAGATTTTGAATATATTATTCGATTATCGAGCAATATATATAGGAATTTTCAATGGCTATGTAGTATTTGGTATTTCGAGCATGAATTAGTTTGTGAAAAGTTGATATTTTATATTTCTTCAATGCGATAATCACGATAGTATAATTATTTTCACCGGAAAATAAAAGTTAAGCTGTTGGTACCCCCACCCCCTTCCAAAAACCCAAAAAACAAAACAAAAAAAAAAACAATAATAACAATGTTAACCTTGGAAAATGTGCCCCCCCCAAATAAAAAAGAAAAGAAAATAACGATGTCAAACTTTCCAGAACGCCCGGAAAAATGTAAACAGAAAAAAAGAAAAATCGAACGTAACGAAACGAAATAAAACGGAAATGAATTAGTAAATGATACAAAAAAAAATAAATAAAAATAAAAAGGGAAAAATGGAAAAAATAACGATGTCTAACATTTCAGAAAGATCGCAAAAATGTAAACAGTAAAAAGAAAAATCTTAGAGAACGAAACTAAATAAAACAGAAATGATTTAATCTATGCTGAAAAAAAATGGAAAGAATCTGTTGGTAAATATATTTCTTAGTGTAAAACTGCTAACCACGTAATAGTAATCTATATATTTGTCTTAGGTGTAAACTTGATATTTTAGATTACGAAGTGCGATAATTACTATGGTATAATTATTTTGACCGGAGAAGTAATATCTAAATGTGGCTTAGCAGAAATAATAAAAAAAAGAAAAAAACCAAAAAAAAAAAGAAAAAAAAAAAAAACCCAAACAATATAACGATGTTCGTAAGAACGTAAACAGAAAAAAGGGAAATCGAACTGAACGAACCAAATGAAACGGAACTAAATATATCAAAATAACGATATCAAACTGTCCAGAAATATAGGAAAAATGTAAACAGAAAAATAGAACGGAACGAAACGAAATATAACGGAAATCATGTAATATATGGTTTATAAAAAATAACTAAATATGAATAAAATGGAAAGAATGTGTTCGTAATTTGTTTGTAATTTGTTTGCAAACGTGTAAGTAATGTATTTATCTTTCCTAGTGTATAAATGTGAAAAACGTATAAGTAAGAGTGGTGCGTTTTCCCCAATAGGAAGCAGTTCAGTTTTTGTAAGCAACTAATAAACCCATAAACGGTGGGCGTCCGTAAAAGTTCCTCGTGAACGATCAAGCAGCGGTGAAAATGGGGAGCGGGAAACGGAGGAATTTAATAGAGAGAAAAGATTTTACAACTTCCATTAAATCTAACCGATTTTGGCAGTGAACTCTCACCAGAACAAATATAGGAATGGACGATTATCGAACAAGTGTATATGTAATAGGCCTATAGCACACCTCAGATAATGTGCCGCAATTTGTGAATATCATATCTGCATGAAATCTCTTGATTTTTAATCCTATTAAGGTCAAACTCACACGGGAAAAATGAGTTCATTTTATTTATATAGATAGAATAGAATAGAAGAAAGAAGATAGAAAGAAGAAAGATAGATAGAACAGGAGAAGAGACGAGAAGAGAAGAGATATATAATTGAATACTAATTATTCATTCATACCTATAGACACTAGTGTTTCATGTTTATGCAATAATCACTGTAGGATTCGAACCCAGCCACAAAGTCTTTAATTCCAGGCCACCAATCAAATATCTCAGGAATAAAGAAAATAAATAAGTAATAAACGCTCAATTCGGGCGCAGACATTAAACAACCGAGTGTGTTATAACGACGGAAGTTGTGAACGTTGTATAAACACTAGTCGACTGCCCCTTACTTTAAACTTCCCAGACAGTATCCATGCTTAAATATTCTTAAATATATATATAATGAGCTACTACTTAATCTTTACATGGATTCATAAATGTTCGGATGTCCCATTAAAGTTCTCCTTGCACGCTCAAACAACGAGTTAGTAAAAAAGTTGGGAATATAATTTTCATCTCCCCAATTGACCATTTAAGTATGTTTTAGTATATATTTCTTGCAGTATTTTGATCTTACTTGATTCTAGGACAAGACTCCATCTAGTCTGGTTGAGTATCCATCTCCGTGCTGTTACTTGAGATAACATAACTTGGAGAAAGTGCCCTATAAAAGCTAGTGTTTGCTAAAGATACAGAGGAGATATTACTTAAGCCGCGAACACTTTGTGATTTTGAATATTTAAACAGGGTTTACTTATAGGGAAAAGTATATCTATACCAGGTTGTCCTAACAAACACCTGTGCAGAGAGCCTTTAAACACTTGACGACTTGAAGAATTTTTCAATTCGCTGCATCCGTTCGAAGGTTTTATTGGCATATATATATATATATATATATATATATATATATATATACATAAATAAATAAACTTTTAGAATGTTATTAATAATATAGATTAGTACGAGTTAATTTATACAAACTCCTGTTTAGTTAAAAATAGAATAAATAGTCACACTGCTTAGAATTGTATTTGTCAAAATGTTCATAGTATGAATATGCATACGTAAGTAATATACGTATATAAGTATTTGGCAGCGTGGCACTGAGTATTTGTGTTGCTTTACATTCTTTTTGTAAGTGCGTGTATTGGTTAGCAATTCGTTCCTGCTCAACTTACTTTCACTAGTGTGAGAAGGCTTATATGTGAGTCATGGAAGACTTGTTTTTTGCCCCCTCTGACCAAAAGTAATGGAGATGTATTGAGCCTATGTTCTTTGATCCTTGTATGCGAATTAGCTTGAGAATTCCGGAGAAATCTCATGAGATGACTATTCTTATAGGTTTGGTTAATTTCACACAGGATTGGGATTAAAAACGATTGGTTGCAAATAGTTTGAATTAATACGTTTCTGCATGATAAAAGGACCGGGCAATATAGATCAATACGTTTCGAGTTAGTTTACGAACATTTCCAGGAGTGTCAGTGAATTTTTCGAGAGATTGCAACAATTAGGAATAAATTGCGGTCTTGGGTTTACGACAGTTCAAACGGTTTTCAGTTGGACACAAAGACAGGTCGTGGCTTTGACCAGATCGAGAAAGCTATAGGAGATCGAGGTAAGCTGACAACAACCGACAAACACAGCCTCGACAGAACGTAGATGTGAACCTGAGCGTGTAGAGGGTCGATGGTGTCACACACACACAGAATGCAACTGATATTTGCAGAATGTGTCGGAGTTTGTTTTTTATGTTTTGTTTGATTTTATTTTTTATACTCGTGAATCACTGTGCGCCCCTCCCTCGACAACCGACCATGTGAAAGACGACAAAACAGCCAGAATAGAAAACGAAAGAGAAGATCGTTGTGGTCGGTGATTGTTGTCGAGCGAGCGAACACGTTGTATTACACCTATAAATGTCATAACGAGAAATAGAATAAGATATAAGAATACCAAACTATTTTCTGACATTTACTAGAATAACATATGCATTTTTGTTTCGCTGAAAGATTAACAACGTTTTGCCATCCTTTTCTTTTTCCTCTGATTCATTTCTTATCATCATAATAATATTACTTGTTCATTATAACCATGGTTATTTGGTGGGATTTTTCAAGAAAAATCTTCGTTAATTCATATGTAGTTTTATAAAAGAAACCCAGAAAAAAAACAACTAACAGATGCTATAATATATCTGATCACAACTTCAACCATTAGTCAGAATGCGTATCCTTCTGACAAGAATGCAACAAATAGCGATACACAGATCTCGGCCTCGGATTAATGAGATATATGTAAACTAAAAAATCATGGATAACGCCGGCAAAGTATAGTGTATGGCGGTCACATGCAATATCAAGCCGTGTTCAAAATGACGTCACGACAAGGAAAAAGGAAAAAAATACTATAAAGGAGAGAGAGAGAACACATTAGAGAAGCCGATCACGTTTGGGACGTGGATGACGTCAAAACCGTAATGAGAAGTCACGCGTGATGGGAGAATGAGGATTAAAGGTATTTTCTTAAACCGGAAACAAGAGTTGAAGTTCTTTCCTATTCTTTGTCTCCTTTGCGACTGAATGTACAACGTGTGGGTCTCGGGTGTCTACGTGTCAACGCGTGTGTAAACCTGTATAAAATTATACATTCTTAACCTGGACTACTACTACTACTACTACTACTACTACTACACGGACACACACACACACACACACACACACACACACACACACACACACATATATATATATATTGATGCCAAACTATTTTATGGTATTTAATAAAATAATATATGCCATTTTATTTTGATCTGTACTATGTAGAACGATAAAATTGTCGCCCTAGACAAGACGGCATGATTCCATTTCTACTTGATGAAAACCGGTTTTCTTTATTTTTCTTTTTTTGTTGCAGTTCATCGACTAGTTGGTCAATTGTGTACAAATTCCAAGAGAGATAGGAGCCTTCTATCATGTTTTAAAGTGGCACAATATTCAACGAGCGAGATCGGAGATGCGTTGCTGTACAATTCATCCTCTCTACCGATTCATATTATGACAACAGGACCTTCGCCAGCATCCTCAAAATACATCGCTGGATTGCCACAAATAATAGGAACGTGCCCAGAGTGATGAAGAAAAAGTTTTCAGTCACGGTTATGGTATTCGGTGTGGTTTTAAGTGAGGACTACATCATGCCACCTCATATCTTCGAAGTCGGCTTTAAAGTCAACACCAATGTGTACTTGGATGTGTTGAAAGAGTTTGGTGATCCTCTGGTGCAATTCGTGGTTGCTAACAGATCCTGGGCGTGGTAGCAGGACTCGACGTCGGCCCACAAGTCCAAAGACACCCAGGCTTGGCTTCAAAAGGAGTGCTACCACTTTATACCCTTCTATCACTAGCCCCCTCCTCCCTCAACCTTAAACCGTTGGACTACTTCGTTTGGTTATACGTCAAGAACATCACTAACATTACCTGCTACAGCACTAAAGCCAGCCTGATCGCCGCTATTGACCGAGTATTCGCCGAACTCTCACCAAGCCCCCGCCGCGTTTGTTGAATAGGCATGCTCCTAGTTCCGGAACCGTGTCGAGGCGCTGATTGTGGCTAAAGGCGACTACATTGAATAGATGTCAGCTCTACTACATAATCAAGTAACCGAAATTGATTTTTTGCAATAGAAGTTTTAAAATAAAGCTGTAGTGTTGTTTTTTTTAGGTCGACAAATTCATCATTCTGCCCTGCAGTAAACACCCTTTCGCCGTCGTTTTCACTTTCCTTCCTCTTCATCTCTCTTTTCCTCATAATAATAATACTTGTTCATTGTAAACAATGTTTATTTTGTGGAAGTTTCCAAGCACATGTTTCTTATTTCATACGAACTTTATGCTGTTTTCACAAGTGCGAACGATGACAGACCCACTTCTGCACGCACTACGTTGATCTTTCCCAGCTCTTATTTATTCTTCTTTCAGTTCGGCTAGGTTGACATTTCCGGAATCACGTACGGTATTTTCTTTTCCCTTCATCTAGTTTATACATAAGATATACACCTAGAAAAACAAGGATAGTTAGATTGTGCGTTCATAGTGGCCGAACTAAGAATAGTTACCACGCGTGATTCTCAACATGAGAGCAAATTGAATACGTACATATCAAAGGCAATAGTTGGATACAGAAAATGGTATAAAATTTGTACTAAAAAAAAAAGAAATGTTCTTTGTTTAACACAGGAATCACCACTTATCAAGGCCCGGAGGCCATCGAGGATAAGGGTTAATGGGTATACATTAGTCAATGTGGTTATAGCGTAGTAAACATAAGTAGTGGAATTTTTGTAAGTTGGATTACTTAGGGGGGCGGTTCATCAAGAACTTGTTTACATTGGACTCGAAGTCAATCAGATTATAGTCACCTAGAAAGCAGGCCAACGAAAGAGAGTTCCACAGGCGTGCAGTTCTAAGAATCTCCGCTCATGGAATCTACATTTAGATTTAGACACAGATAAAGAGTGTGGGAAATTGTTGATAGTGGTTCTGGCTAGACGAGTGTTTTTCGCGAAAGTTTGGCGAGGTGGGGGATCATAGATTGAAGTTCAGATGAGAACCTGCCATAGAAGTAACGATAAAGCAGAGACAGCCTCGCAACGTCTCTTCTGTGGGAAAGAGGTTGCAGGGAAGAGAAAAGGGCATCCTCCACTAAACTACGAAGTCTATTTTGAATTCTGTCAAGGCAGGATAAGCTGCTTCTAGCAACTCCTGCCCAGATATGGCAATAGTACTCCATTATTGGCCGTACTTGGCTTTTATATACGTAGAGAATTGCATCAGGAGTAAGATATCTACTGGAGCGTTAAATTTTGCATTCATTGCCACCTTAACAATGTTTTTTTTTTCTTTTAACTAGAATAAGAAATATTTCCAAAACATCGATTGTCATGGCTAGTAGCAAACTTCTGGAAAGTCCGATGTTCGAACTCCTCGGTCTAAAATTAATAAGCAGTTGAGAATTAAATAAATACGAACAAGATACTGACAAGCTGCTGCAAAGAAAGCGGGTTCCTTCTTCCGGGCTAGAAAACTCCCCAAACCTGTCATTATCACATATGCCTGTAAAATCACTCTTCGCGCGTGCATAGTGTATTGCTCATATTTACTTGCCTCCCCATGAGGACAGAATTAGACACCAAGGTCGGTTTTTAAAGTGGGGGAAGGAAAAAAAAAATTGTCTCTGTCGTGAAGGATTTCTCCTTCATTAACCGAGAACAAAGAAGTGAAGTGTTGTTGTCACGTCTGGACGTGCACCTCTTTCTCTCCTAGACAGGGTTAAAAAAATAAATCACCAACCTGATAGGTCCCGCTCTGTCAACTAATCTCCAACCACTGTCCCATCGCCGAAATGTTTCATCCCTGTGCTTATTTTATAAGTATTTTAATGGAAGGTGCTCTGAAGAACACCAAGCCCTTTTGCCCCTTCGACGTAAATCCCTCTGACAAGCACAACAAGCAGCAAAATCCCACCCTTTCACAGTAGAAACCCTCTTACACTACTTACAATAGATTTTTTTCCTTTGAACTGCTAGACTTTTGAATTCCCTCCCAGGTTACTCCTTCTCCAACTGTATTGATATGCAGAAGTTCAAATGTAATGTAAACATAAATCTTGCTGCTCAACTCCCTACATAGTGCCCCTGCAAATTATGTCCCAAACAGTAACCCCCTACATCCAAGTGGCAATGTGCTTTGTTTGGAGTCAAATAGCAATAAGTAATGAAAAGAAACTAACATTAGTCCCTCTTCCTTTGAAAAAGGCGCGAAAAAGATACTCAGAGCAAATAAGTCCATCACTGTTTACCAAGTTTTAGTAGTCATCGCATCGTCACAAATTTGCACGCTTCTTTTTTTTACAAGTACTTCCACAAAACTTACTGCAACTGTATCCAATCGGCGTACGTATAAACGACAAACTGAACTAGTAGCAAATTCCTGCCTCTTTACTATCGTCCCTGGATGCAGAAAAGTTTCTACACTAATATCTTCTCTCCACGAATCGCTTGTCTTTCGAATTCCAACCATGCTCCCTGTTTCCACATCTGTACCAATATATAGAAAGTTAAATATAATATTAATAAATATCTTGCTAAACAACTCCCTACTTACGATGCTCCTTAAAATTCTGATTCCGTTAACCACAGTAGTTTCTTAAGTCTTACTTGCACAGACAACAAAAATTGGAATAAATACATGGAATATACCGTCAAGTCTATTGCAATGACGATAGCTCCATCTACCGGGTGAGAAAAATTTTCACAGCTGCCAATGTTCTATATCTCTATAAAGTCATCATTTCCTTGTGGTAAAATAGTCCCAAAAATGGAGTGTTTTTATTAACCATAAAAAAAGCCCTTGGGCACACCTAAAAGTTATCACAAAGTATAGACAAACAAAATTATATAGAAATCAGTTAGTTACAACTTTTCAAAAAGTTTTATAAAAAATCCAACGCATCAATTTTTTTTTTTAAATAAGCACAAAAGTGTCAATTTTAGCCATTTTAAGCCGAAAGGCACGCTAGGGGAGCAAACGGAGTTTTCCCAGAAAACCCTTTCTGTTTCTTTTATACTCATATAATGTTTAATGTTTGTGCAAAATTTCCAAAAAAAAATCGAAGGCGTAGTTATTGAGAAAAGTGCGGACAGGAGAACGGACGAAAAGACGAACGGACAAGCGTGAATTTACAGACCCACCCTCCTTTTTTCGGGGGACCAAAAATGTTTTTCTTCATAGATAGAATACTAACCTAACAGATCCCCCAATTTTTACCAAGTACCATCTTTTGTTCCATCGCTACAATGTGGCTCCAATGTGCGTGTTTTACAAGCACTTCGACAATTAAATTCCTCTGAACAACACGACAAACATAATCTCAGTTATTCACTATAAACCCCATGTATCGTTTTATTGCAGGTCAATATTTTTTAAATTCTGAAATGGCTATGAAACGCAGAGAAGTGAAATTTGGTACACTGGAAGAGCATAACACGGTGCCTTATTTCCCTGATTTTTGTGTTTAAATTCCACAAAAATCAGTGCAATAAGGTACCCTTGTTCTGCTCTTTCAGTGTACCAAATTTCACTTCCTTGCGTTTCACAGCAATTTAAAAATGTAAAAATATTGACCTGTAATTAAACGATGCACTGGGTTTAGAGACCCCTTTTTATTTTAGTAGCTTCTCTCCTCGGACTGCTTGTCTTTTTAAATTTTCTTTTTGTTCCTTGTTTCCCCCGCCTGTACAGCGCAGCTATTAAATATAATGTGAAAAAAAAACATCTTTCTGCCCAGCTCCCCACTTAGGATGTCTCTATAAATATGGACTTTCATCGCAGTGACTCTTTATGTGTCAGTATCAATATGCTTGGTTTGGTGTGAACAAACAAACAAACTAGAATAATATCTCTATTCCTGTGATAATAAAGACAACTGCTTCAGTTGTGCTTAAATAGCACGAAATATCTTTGATCTTTTCCATCTTTCAGACGATCCATCGTTTACTTCAGTCTCCGTAGGTTTCTTTTTATTCGCCTTCCTTTCGTTTGCAACACTTTTTCAGCTCACTCAATCGTCATCCTGCAGAGAATTGGTCTATCTCAGAAGTTCTCAACCGGGGTCCACATGGACCCTTGGGGTCCATGGAATATTTCTGGGGGTCCACAGGCAAAACATAGCAAAACATATTATCATTATTATCATAATTATTATAGTTGTTGTAGAATACTTTATTTGCATTAAATTAGTTTTCACTTAAAAATAAAGCTTAATTATATAATATTTCTTTGATTATTAAAACCTCAAAATTTATATGACTGTAAAATAGAAGATTGTCTTATGACCAATAGTTATGAAGGGGTTCACCAAGCTAAAAAGAAGGGAAAAGAGGTCCATGAGTAAAAAAATGTTGAGAACCACTGGTCTCTTTATTCATGTCTGTTACGTTTGAACTGTGCGGCTGTTTACGTTTTCTTTTAAACCACGTATGAATGATGAGATGTTGTATTTGGCACGTGGCTACTTAAAATGTAAAATATAAATCAAAAAGAAAACGCCACGTTTAACTGACGACTAGGTATATAACAACAGCATATTCTTTTCATTGTTTTGACTCTCGAGTGTGTATCCGTTGATATATTATATGCTTTTATGCAGAGTGATGTGGTTCTCGGTTGATTAACAGTGTCTAACTGTGTCGGATATATACTCGAGAGTAAAAACAATAAAAAGACTATTCTGTTGTCATAGCCTTACTGATGACTCTCCACTTTTCTTGTCCATGGCCAAATTATTGTAGAAGTAGAAAGGTATTTTCGATTATAAAATTATTGGAATTCATAT
Source organism: Euprymna scolopes (assembly GCF_053919585.1). NCBI lineage: Eukaryota > Metazoa > Mollusca > Cephalopoda > Sepiida > Sepiolidae > Euprymna > Euprymna scolopes. The sequence goes on along the minus strand of NC_136496.1, from coordinate 33,659,083 downwards.
CGGCAAGATGTTTCCTTTGATGCATTTCTCGGAATAAGAAGTCAACGACAAGTTTAAGGAAATTTTATTCTAACTCAACAAATAGATATTCATTTGTTTTTTTAACTAGAAGTTATTCCCGGTGTCCTCTATTACATAGCAGTACTATGCTTGGAAAAATAAGTCTTGATATATTTTGCTCAAAGCAAGAAGCTTCATCGCTATAATAAATGAGGTTTAAACTGGATTTAAGCTATCGTTTTAAAAAGATTTTCTTATCATTTTGTTAAAGCTGGGGATGGGACATTCTAGCGGATGCCAAACAATTACCCGCTATCTTATACATCCCAACCAAGAGATCTTTTTAAAGATTTATACAGTCCCTTTAAGTGCAATTGTTTATATTTCACTTGCACTTGGTTTGCCGGGTATATTTATCATGTTGTTTTTGAAATTCTTTTTCATTAGTCTGATTGCTTCTATAATTACTGGAATAATAGAGATATTTAATATTCTAGTTCCTTGTCCATAAGACTTTGGCATTTCGTTATCTTTTCCCCTTCAGCTCTGTTCAAGCAAGCATCACTGGAAACACTAACTTCTACTAAGGTTGCTTCTTTCTCCTTCCTGTCCCATATCATTATGTCAGGTTTAATAGCTCTGTTTTCTCGGTACGTAGCTGTAGGGATTGCATAGTCATAGCGGTCTTAATTTTAAGATGCAATGCGAAAAAGTAAGTTATAAATTTCACGTGAACGTGAAACTCTAAGTCAACAAATATCTGTATAAAAGCTATGTATTTCTGATGTAGAGGATGTACTGACATTCTCTTCCTTATAGAATGAAGTATTTCGAATGTCATATCAACAATAACGGAGCTAACTCTGAAGAGTATGAAGGTAGAAAAAGCAAATCTGATCAATGTCCATATACATTACAAGCCAATTATCCAACTCATCATTTCTTAGAAAGTAGAAAGTGAATCTTGCGTTTACTTTTGGCAATCGTGTAACTCTCGTTTCTCTTATTTTGTCATCAACTCCTCGCATTCAATAAACGATGTCTCTGACAAAAGGGAGATAACTGGCATTTTCTAGGTTCGAATCTATCTATCTGTAAATTATCGATGTCTATTTTTTTCCGATGGATTATTATTATTATTATTATTATTATTATTGGCTCACAAGGAGCTTTCACGCAGGTCATCAAAGATCGCTCCTTGAAAACAACATGTGGTGTTCTCTTGAAGCTAAGTGACAACAAGTCTCTCCAGATTTCCAGTACTCTCCATCTCTTTCGATAACATTTGCAAATAAATTTGCGTTATCGCAACAGCCGCTTACCACCGATATCTCACTGGCAGCGGCCATTGGTCTCCATTTGAATTTGAGTGGCAATAAGGCTCCTCAAGGTTCCAGTTCTCTTGGCACTTACCCAGTGGAGATCTGGTCAGCGCTCTCTCCTCGGTCTTTCTAACCTCCTTGACCCTTCCTGACTATTTGGCATCACTCGTGGGGGGTGGGGGATCGGTGATATGTAGCCTCAGTGTTCTTGGTTCCATGTAACACTTATCATGATCATCATGATCATCATCATCTATATATTAATAGGATAGCATGTGTGTTAGTTATTTTTTGTGTCACGCTTACACTCGAGTGACTGTCGTTAAATTGTTATGGACTTCAATTTCTTGTAATAAATAATTTTACCGAGAATTCTTCATAAGTTTTTGTTTCAGTTCTAATTATAACTGAAGGGACTCAAGTTATATATAGTTACATATGTTTATTTCATAAGTTTTGGTTTCGGTTTCGATTCAAGCTGATACACCCAAGTCATATGGACATATTCTTTTATTTTTGAAATCGCAACTTTATAATATATAAAAATCGAAAGAACATTAAATCTATAATAATATATACGAAATACGCAAGATCTAAAATATCATATTTAAGCGTACTTAGCGACCGGGCTACACCGGGCATCTCTGCTTGCTTAGATAAATACTTTTGCAGTTTTAATAAACGAGCTACAATAATATCGGAGTATCTCCATTATAGCTAAACATCTACAGAATGCCAACATTAATATATTATATATGAATGAGTCCCCTATGGAATTTCCACAGGTCCCGCTAGTTATTATTATTATTATTATTATTATTATTATTATTATTATTATTATTACTCACTAGGGGTTTTCACACAGGCCATCACGAATTCTACTTGAAAACAACCTATGATGCTCCCTGGAGTCTGAGTGATAAAGAATCTCCCAAGATTTCCAGCACTCGACACCTTTTCCCTTATGCAAATTAGTTTGCGTTATCGTTATAGCTGTTTACCATTGATTTCTTGTTGGCAGCCACCATTAGTCTTCGTTGGGATTTGGATGGCAATAAGCCTCCCCAAGATTATTATCTCTTTACATAAAGTTGCTTTATGCCTTGGCTGGAGCGATCTCCATAAAAAAACAGCAATCGCTTCAAACAGGGTAAGTGAGTGGTTAGTTTAGTTATGATACTATGAACGCATTAGAAGTGAAATAATAAGTTGCCCTCTGTAGCAAATGTATCAGGTTTATATGTGGGTAAGTGAAAATTATGTTAAAAACGTATGACAAAAAAATTTTTTCATGTAAGATCAGAATTATCATGAGGTTAGGACAGGTTTGCACGTGTCTTGTTGGGGCTTTCCCTCTTTCAGAGTTAAGTGTATTGGTTAGATAGCTGGTTCTGTTTACTGACGTATGGTCTGGTGCAGTTCTAGGAAATTTAACTTCCCACCTCCTGCTTTCTCGTACAAGAGGTTAGTTTATTGCAAATCGCATGAGGCGCCCCTACCGGGGAATGTCGATAAATTAAAGTGATCTTCCTTTAGGGTTACTGCTTTATCCAATATCATATCTTCCAACTGCAGTAGGGAAGTAAACTTGAGATTCATGTGTCGTTATCATTGATCGAGAAAGTGGAACATTCAAGATTGAAACTTGGAGGACAAGTCAAGCATCTATCAAAGTGTATTTGTACCAGAATAGGATGGGTTGTAAAAAAACATTGTGAATTTTATTAGCGATTCCGTAGGTGGTATTTCATATTATTATACCCGGCTAAAAAATTCGTTCTCGGCGGGCTATGTTGGATCTTAATGAAGGGGGACATCGTTAGGGAATATAAATGAACACGTGTTTCTCCATCGGGGATGAAGACATACAACGTTTAGCATTACCAACTGATCTCCCCTCTTGTACTTCCCAGTCTCGACGTCGCTTAACTTCGGTGTATCAACGTGATGCTAAATGAAATTTACTATCGGAACAGTAGCAGCAACTCGCAATGGAGCGAACCACTAACAGAAGATACGGTGTGGAGTTTGGAGAAAAGAGCTTTACTTGTAGACGTGTATATAATCATGTTTATCGGCTGTTTCCCCTTGTAGATTATTATATTTCTCTTGACGGCTTTTTCTCGTATTGGTTCCCTCATTGATGTGAGGCCTCATTATGTAAATATCAACGTGACGCTGTATAATACTGCCAATGAAATACGTAGAACATATGTAGATATATTATTTACATTTTTCAAATTGATTTTCCACATCTGGATTGGTATTAACACAACGTTTCGACCATGACACGCACGGTCTTCAATCTCTTTCTATTTTATTGAATAGCATTATATTATAAGGCAAATAGCATTAACGCAAACCAGACCAATAGTCTAATACTTTCAGAAGGAAATTTAAACATCTTATCTTGATTTCCAAGTTGTAGCTTTCTTTGTCTTTTTTCAATTCCAACTAACTATACTATGCGAACTTTGCATTCAGTGGTGTAAATCTCCCCCAGAGGCATTCGCCCAAATCAAAGGCAACGTTTACAAAGAATGTAATTCATAAAAGGAGCAAAATTCTTTGACATAAAAGAAATATCAAAGTCGGGTCGCTGGGAGGTATACAACGCAAAGCATGCCAGTGGCTTCCTGTGTTTTACATATTCATTACAGATAAAGAATGTCAGAAAGAAAGGAAACAATTGTATTGAAACATAAACAAAGAAATGTGGAGTGGCCATAAAATATCGAAGTTGAATCTGCTTTAACAAGAGGAAAAAACACATCGAAATATTAACCCTCATGTAATGCACGAGGTGTGTTAAAAAAAAAAAGAATCGAAAATTAAGATAAAATCACGCAAGCATTAAATAACGAATCAAACGAGTTGTACTTTGTTTCAAACATTGTGCATTGTGTATAAGAAGTGTTTGAATACCACGGTAATGAAATTTGATTAAAAAAATATGATCGCATACCAGACAAGTTAAAAAGAATAAATGACAACATTCTATGATTTTTAAAAAATTACATTTTCACCCCAAACAAGGCATATTGCCACTTTGATGTAGGGGCTACTAGCAGGAACCTAAGTTTCAGGGTTACTATGTAGGAGGTTTAGCAGCAAGATATCTTTTGACATTAGACTTGAATTTCTGTATGTCAGTACAGTTGAGGAAGCAGGAAACCGGAAGAGAATTCCAAAGTCCTGCAGTTCTGGGGAAGTAGCTATTAGAGTAAAAGGCTTTCTTGCATTTAGGAATCTCAACTGTGTAGGGGTGGGATTTTGCTGCTTGTCGGGGTTGTCTGGAGTATTTTCGTCGAGGGGGTACAAGTGCTTGTAGTTCGTCAGAGCATCCACCATTAAAATACTTGTAAAACAGGCAGAGGGATGCAATATTTCGTCGGTGGGACAGGGGCTGAAGATTAGATGACAGTTCAGGACCTATTAGGTTGGCGACTATCTTTTGGACCCTGTCCAGTAGTGAGAGACTAGTAGCAGATGTATCAGCCCAAATGTGACAGCAGTACTCCATACATGGGCGAATAGTGGCTTTGTAGAGGTACATGATACTTTCAGGCGTAAGTAACTTTCTAGCACGATAGAGAGAGCCCACCTTCTTTGCAGCAGCCCTAGTAATGATCTCAGTGTATCTATTCCAACTCATGTTTCCTGCGAACGTAAAGCTAAGGAACTTGAGCGAAGTGCTCTCAGGTAAAATATCTCTAACCATAGCTATTGGTGGTTGGTAAGGTTTCATGTAATTATTAAAGGAAACTAGCTTTGTCTTGGCAGCATTGAACGTTACCATCCATTTATGTCCCCATTCCACTACAGACTGAAGATCTTCCTCTAAGGTTTCGGCCATTACCTTAGATATGTGCTCATTAGTTTTCCCCACGTGCCTGTTATAGATATAGATTTCAGTAATTATTAATTATTCACTATTTGTAAAATTTGGATTCTTTCGGACTACTGTTCCCATTTTGCGTATTATTTTTCAAAAGGTTTCGGTCGACGTAACCTCCAACCTACTTCAGGTGATAGCAGTAGTCCAAAGAATCTAAATATAACATGGGTAATCAGTCCTCAACTGAAAAATTCAGAAATGTATACGTTATTTACCACTGTAATGTGGTAAACGAGGGTGGTATCGTGATGTTATGTTCTTTGAATTTTCGAGGTGTAATTTCATCTTCAAAAAGAAAAAAATATATACAACGACTCAGTAGAGGTATGTTTAAGCCAGGAGTCGGAAATTATTGGATGTATTTTGCATTAGTTTTGCAGAGAAGCATATAGTAATAATAATCATGCAATTCACGGTAAATGTTAAAAAAGAATCAGGAATGCAGATGCAATTACAAAGAGATAAATATACGTAACATAATATACTAGCAGGACCCGTGGAAATTCCACGGAATGAGAAATATATTTAATCAACAAATGTTTCTACTATTATATAGAAGGGACATTTTTCTGTGTGTGTGTGTGTGTGTGTGTATGTGTGTGTGTGTGTGTGAGAGAGAGAGAGAGAGAGAGAGAGAGAGAGAGGAGTTCTTTATGGACTCGAAAACGGCTGGGCTGTTTTTTATGAAATTTTACACAATATGTGCCTAGCATTGTTCTTAGATCGTTTTTTTATTGGAATGCCTTAGATAAGTATCAATAATCGACAATCGAAATAATCCAACGAAAGAAGGACACGCAATTTTGACTAAAGTTAACACCTTACGTAGCCTAAACAGCACAAGTGCATTTAAAAAGTTTTATTATCACACAAGCCGAGGGGTCCGATATATAAAACTAGCAGTAAGGTTCTTTTATGTAACAGGGGCGCGTTCGAAATAAATGTTTCTGTTCAGGGCACAATTGAAGCACAATACAAATAAATAGTAATATTTACAACTAGAAATAAAAATAGGTTTAAGGCTTCTAAAATTTGTACTAGAATTTTCCGAAAGGATCCGTTGCGTAATGGTTAGAATACTTTGGGGAAAATCAATTGTACAAGTGATATTCACCTGAAGGTTGACGGTTCAATTCTCAGTGTGGGCGACCGAAAAATAAATTGCGAATTACTTAGGACCTCTATTCGGTCATGGTTGACGGAGCAAGAGCATGCTATTCCCGTGAAGTAAATAAAAGGTTCCGTTCGAAATTTCGTATAAATTCCCGAGTTCGACAAGATACACCTGAAGAAGCGAAACGTTGTGAAAATGACACTCAAGATGAGAACAGTAGTTCAATGAATTCAAATAATACGAGGAGAAAATACGAGTATGACAAGACATTCTGTGTGTGTGTACACGACATCTGCGCGTGAGCATGAGAATACAGAAACGTCTTCCTCGATAAATATTTAATGTCAGAGATGAAAACAGGTCTACTAGTAGATATCACACGAGCAACAAAATACCCCGTTGGGTCAAATTTTAACCATATTTATATGGAGATGTAACTTTTAATCATTAATTTATTGAGCCCCTTTGAGCATCCACTCTTTTAACGCATATTCTTACGCCAGATTATATATTTAAGAGAAGGCAAGAATAATTGTCTCTGTATTTGTCCACCTATCACTCGACGAGAACACAACTTACTTAGCAAAACGATATCTCATCCCTGACATAGTCTGAAACCATTTTTACCTTGTTTTTTACAGTGTCCAAAACAATAGCGTATTGGAAACACATGCTAGATGTTTAAAGTATGTTCAGAGGTTCATTTATCTACGAGAAGATCAAAGTGTAGTATTTACAACAAATTTTGGGCCTTCTTAAGTAGGACTGTCCCAAGTGTAAATGTGGTATTGTGGTGACTGAGGCGATTCTCGTTAAGAGTAGGATAGACATTTTTTTTATCAATTTAGAGCAACGATTACCATTTTCCCCTAGTCTTATGCCTAATCTGTTTTAAATGTAATTTTTATATTTTCTGCAAATAAATTACTCAAAGTGTAGTATCTGTTCTGATGCTACGTTTTGTATTTGCTGTCCTTGTTCAGTGAATGAGAAATCCTTTTAGACTGTAGCAACTTTTAGTTTTTTTTCAGAATTCAGTATCCACCCTTTTTTTGAAAACTATTTGTTCCCTATATTAAAAATCGGTATTATGTATGACTTCCACTAGAAAAGAATTTAAATTCTAGTTACTAGTAGTTCCCGTTCCATACTACTGACAGTCATGGTTGTGTGGTGTTCTAATCACCAACTGAATCTTTTCGCTCTCCCGCATCCTCTTCCTCATCCTCCTACTGAACCAACTTCCTCGAAATCTAGATAGAAACGACCTGAATTAGCATATTTGACACCTACTCTCATACGGCTGTCTATTTGAGAACGTCAGAAAACCACTTCCTTACTGGGAATACGAAACCTATATCAAACAGACTGTTTTATTCCGATATATTGCTTTTATTTATTGTATCTCCTTCTTGGGCGAATAAAACCGTCTTTTCTCAGGTCTGCCATACTAATCAAGGATCCGTTCTCTAAACCCAGTCATACAGAGACTGGGCGATTTAGATAATCTTTTTTATTTGTTGAACAGAAGTATTTGCCCTGGTTAGTTGTAGGAGATCGATCCACCCAAGCCTAGACTTCCTTATTTGGATAGGTATTAATTTATCGTTGTCTGAGACAGCAAGAACGGGAAGTGTCAACATGACACCCCATGTATTTTTTTCTAAAGGACAGGATGTCTCACTTTGAGGCGGTGGCTAATTTTCCTCATCTTTCGACCTTGTGTCACATCCTCCTATAGTGGGAAGGACGTAAATACATCTTTCTTACGACTGGCGTACACGTTGAGAATCTGTCCACGATAGTCAGTCCGACAAAGACCAAGCCAAATCGATGGCCTTTTATCTGTCGAGCTGAGGTGTTATTCCTAGGTAATCCTCGCATTTGCTATTTGGGGAGGAGTTAGTTTATTGCTAACTGTCTGAGACGCCTCAATCAGAGAATGTTGACGTGACTGACCCAGCAATTTTTAAGAGGCCATAGTGCAACATCTTTTAGGGTGCTGGCTTTTTTGCGACATTTCCCTGCTGCGGGAGAAGATTAAATACTGAAGCGGATAAATTATTAGAAAAAGTCATTTGTTCCTCGTGTCTTCATTACACAGTTGAGTTTAGGCTATGAAGGATAAATTAAGAGAGATGTCTTAAACAACTTTGCCCCCAGCAGATTATCAGAACAGCTGCGTATTACGAAAGCACTTGGAGTCTTGTTGTGTGAACACAAGTGCAGTACGTTCGTCGGAGCACATTCCGTGGAAGTACTTGTAAAAGAAGCAAAGATTTCGGCGATGTGACAAGGGCTGACGCTTGGTAGACAATGCAGGACGTATTAGTAAGAAACTCCTTATTATACCCAATCCAAATTGGAGAGAGTAGTTGTTGGTGTACCAACCCATACATAAGTGAATGGTGGCGTTATAGAGGTATACAATATTGCCAGACGTAAGAAGTTTACTAGTCTGGTAAAGAGAGCCCACAGTCTTTGCAACGGACAAACAGATGTTTCTATTTTACACATATCCAGAAGGATTTTGTGTGTTAATAACCTTTCTAATGAAATTTGTGCATAAATGGATGTAAGATAATTAAAACCCGGCGTGGTACGCGATCTTATCCGTTACACCTGACTCTGTTAAATGCTGGTCCGTCTAAACAATCGGTTAACGCAAGCGCATTGATCGCTGCATCTGGCGTAAATCTGTTCGGTGGCATATGTTTCTTTTTGTATTTAGCACTTGTGTGTAATACAAGCAGACTTGTCTTGGTGTCGGGTAGGCGATTCTTGGTAGCTCTCTGCACAGCACGAGGCGACACCAGAAACACGCGAACGTTTGTAATTATTGTGGCGTGTGCGATCACTTTTTTTTTTTTTTTTAAATCTCTGTCCGCCATCTCAGACCAGCTGCGCCAAGTAAAATAAATATTTATAACTTATCTAAACAGCGGAGAACAAATGAGAATGGATGTAGAATTAGCAACAAAACTGAATGAAAAGAAAGAAGTGAAATATATCTGGGATGGGAAGGAAAGGATGGAAATGAAAAGAAAATATAAAATACAAAACGCCTGATGTTTATTATCTATAAAGTCGATGCAAAAAGGTTTCGCCGGTTTAAAATTTCATCTTGAAAACGAAAAACTGTTTTGAAACTCTTTACTCATTACAATAACGACCTTTTCTCTCTTTAATTTGATTCCAACCAGCTTATGAATGCCTCGTTTGTAAAATTCTTTAGATTTTGATGTGAAACATGAATCCAACTTATGTTCAATCTCATCTCATAATTTTAACCTAAGACAATCAGTTTTGTAGTTCTCTAAAATAAATAAAAAAGTGATAATCTGAGGGAGCGAAATTAGTAGACTATACAGGATGAGACAATATTGAACAACTAAATTATCGTTATTTGGTCAGTAGTGCTTTGTAAAGACGAGCATTATCATGATGGAAAATGACTCGGATTCTGTTAACTAACAAAAGGTCGTTTTCGGGTCAACATAGATGAGAATATTACAGAAAAATATGAATGATGCTTTAATGATCCGAAATAAAAAAAAATATTAATTAATTATGGGCACGTGTTTCAGTAATAACAGCATAAATAAACTACAATGATTTAAAATACCTTTCCACGAAGCCAGCAAAAAACTTTTGCACCGACCTGATAATATAATACTACACTAAAGTATTTTATTTCCGTACGTACATTATACATTATATTCTACACACATTAAAAAATGAGATAGTCTGGTCGTTGGCCATTAATATGATGTCACTAAGGTAAAAAAATGTCCGATTTTACCAATGTAAAAACGAATTATGTTTATCAATTTTAAAATGAATTCAGTCGACTAAAACTTTCGTTCATGCAAAAACCTAGAAACTGCCGGATTCAACACCTTGAGCTACATTGTTTTCTCTTCACGGTTAGGTTATTCTTGATAGCTCTCGACACAGCACGAAGCGACACCAGAAACGCACAGACGTATGTAATTACTGTGGTGTGCACGATCTGATTTTTATCTGCATCCGTCATCTCAGACTAACTACGGAAATAGAACAGACATATTTATTACGTATCTATACTAAAAAAACAAAAATAAATGAGAATGACTCTCTCTCTCTCTCTCTCTCTCTCTCTCTCTCTCTCTCTCTCTCTATATATATATATATATATATATATATATATATATATATATATATATATATATATATACGTTTTATTTTTTATTACCGTATCTTTCTGTTAAGTTACATTATTGTTTCAAAAAACGGCCGAGTAGCTGAAACAATAATGTAACTTAACAGAAAGATACGGTAATAAAAAAATAAAACGCATATTTGCTCTACAACAGTATTGAGCACTTTCTTCAGTTTTTATTAATTACCATTTCCACTAACTATATATATATATATATATATATATATATATATATATATATATATATATATATATAAAGCTTAATATCTGTGTGTGTGTGTGTATGTGTGTGTGTGTGTGTGTGTGTCTGGTCATGAATAGGCTCCTATATGGTTTACTATTTAAAAAAAAAAACTGATTACATATAATCATAGAAGATGTATCGAGACACAGGAATGGGTATGTTTTATCTGTCAGAACGGTGGTTCATTAAAATTGTGGGGTCTGCGTTCACGCCTGGTCCACAAAGTATGGAAATAAAAAATTTAAAAATTAAAAAAAAAAAAACGTTTACAAGTGTTTTTGATATAGATGTACATAATAATACTTTGATAATATGTTTCAACTTAAATAGAGATGGTATAATATAATTGTGGGGTCTGCGTTCGCGCCTGACCTCCATAGAATAGAAATAGGCACAAACTTTAATAAAGACTTTTCATATCTATCTGCGTAAGTATACTTTGATAATTATGTTTTAGTTTGAAGAAATATGGTATAATAAAATTATGGGGTGTTCGTTGGCGCCTGATCCCCATAGAATGGAAATATGTCACAAAGTTTAACAAGGTTTTTTTAATATAGATCCACAGAATATTGTGATAAGTGTTTCAGTGTCAACAGGTATGCTATAATAAATTATGGGGTTTATCTATTTTTTTTTTTACTTTCATCATATTTTACTTTGTGTTTTGATACCCTCAAATTCAAAACTATCTCTTTACAACCCTTTCTTTTCATAACCTATCATACTTTCATAAATCAGAGTCCATTTTCTGTAGGCTGTTTTCTAACCCAGTCAACGACGGGTACTTTTGCTAGTATATATATATATATATATATATATATATATATATATATATATATGAAATTGTCTGTCTGTGTATGCGTCTGTGTATGTACATTTCCCTACAAAACTACTCATTCAATTTTCAGTCTACAGACTCGAGATTTGACATAAGGGGTATTGAGATTTCGGAAAATCTTTTTAATCGGTTTTCGGCCAGGAATTTGATTGTCAAGGGGTAAAAGTTCGACGATTTGACCTTTGAAAACTCTACCAAACTCCTCCGCTAATTTTGGGTCTAAACATTTGAAATTTACGATGTAGCTTACTTGCACATGGATCAAAATTTTAATTTGATTTGAACTCCAAACAATAATCGTTAAGGTGCCAAAATTGAGGTCAGATTAAAAAAAAATGACATCTGCGGTTTCTACCAAATTACTCAGCCAATTTTTGGTCTAAACATTTGAAATTTTACATAAAGTATATTCAGACATATAGCAAGATTATTAATCAGTTTCTGGCACAAAATTTCGGCGGCAAAGTGGTCAAAGTTCAAAAGATTTGAACTTTGTGGTGTCTAGCAAACTATTCAGTGAATTTTGGGTCTAAACATATGAAACTTTACATAAAGGGTATTCAGACATGTAGCAAGCTTTTCAATCAGTTTTTGGGCGAAATTCGGCTGCCAAGAGGTCAAAATTAAAAGAGTTGGTCTTTACAGATCCACCCATCTCCTTCGCCAATTTTGCAGTCTAAACACTTGAAATTTTGGATATAGGTTACCTGGGCATGAGTCAAACTTTTTAATATATATATATATATACGCATAAAGTTATGAACAGTACATAGAGCCTGAGCAAAGCCGGGCTGAACTGCTAGTATAAATAATTATAATAATAAATAATTATAATAATAAATAATTATAATAATAAATAAAAACTGAATGAAAAAGAAGTGATATATGTCTGAAGAGGCACATGATTGAAGTAACAAAAAAAAAACATAAAATAAAACGGCAACTTATGCTATATATAAGGTCGATGCAAAAAGGGTTTGCCAATTTAAAATTCCATCTTAAAAATGCAAAAAATTGTATATTATGTACCTATTTACTATGCCTCCCCACAGGACAGAGTTAGACACCAGGTTCGTCTTTTAACGTGGAGAAAAGGTACAAAAATAAAAAATTGTCTCAGTCGTGAAGGATTTATCCTCCACCGAAAGAGAACAAGAAAATGAAGTGCAGCATCTGAAGAACAGATACTAATTGGAATTCATTATTGAGATGATTATTATTTATTAATTTTATTAATTTTATTTATTGCGGACTATTATTTTCATCTTTTTTCTTAGTTGTTTCACGACGTTTTGGCCAACTATTCCTCTGGCCTTCGGGGTCGGTGGCGCAGTGGATAGAGACGTTGAATCTTTATGGTTCCAGGTGAGAATTATCTTAAGATAGAAATCAATTTTTTTTTTTTTTAGATTGTAGTGGATGCAGTCAGGAGATTCAGAGTTCCTATCCCGTCGCCTTGAGTTGGCCGAAACGTCGTGAAACAACTAAGAAAAAAGATGAGAATAATAGTCCGCAATAAATAAAATTAATAAAATTAGTAAGAAATTGTGTTTTTGAAAATCCCCATTTATAACAATAACGGCTTTTGTTCACTATAACTTGATTCCATCTGCCAATGAACTTATAAATACCTCACTTGTAAAATTCTTTAGGTTTTCATGTGAAACATGAATCTAACTTATGTTCAATCTCCTCTCTTGATGGTAACCTAAGGCCACGAAAATGTTTTTAATCCTTGAAATAAGTGATAACCCGAGGGAATAATGGCGTGAGAATATACAACTAAATTCTCATAGAAAATTCTTGGTCAATAGTGCAGTTTGAGAATGAGCATTATGATAGAAGATGATTCTATTTCTGTTGACCAAATATGGTCGTTTTCGAATCAACATGGGAATAATATCGCAGAATTAAAAAATAAAATTCATTTTTCACCCCAAACAAGTCAAAGTGCCACGTTGAAGTAGGGGGCTACTATCGGGGACGTAAGTTGCAGGGGCATTATGAAAGGAGATGAGTAGCAAGATGTCTGTTCACATTACACTTGAACTTCTTTCTGCATATCAGTGCAGTTGGGAAAGCAGTAGGGGTGGGATTTAGGTGCTTCCCGGGTTTGTCAAGAGGGTACAAGTGCTTGTAGTTCGTCAGATCATTCACCATTAAAGTACTTGTAGAACAGGCAGAGGGATGCAACATTTCGTCGATGGACAGAGGCTGAAGCCTAGATGACAGTTCAGGACCTATCAGGTTGGCGACTCTTCTATGAACCCTGTTCAGGAGTTAGAGACAAATAGCAGATATAAATGATGCTTGAATAATCTGAAAGAAATTAATCATGCTGATATGTTTAAATAATGAAAAAATGCGCATTAAACAAACTACTATGGTTTAAAATGCCCCGCTACAAACCGCCAAACTTTGTATCAATCTCATTAAGCTAAAGTATTTTATTTTCATTCGTACATTAGTCATTTGAGATTAATCTGATGTCGCTAAAGCTAAAGTTTTTATTTTATCAATTTAAAAATGAATTCTTTCTAAAATTGAATTTCATCGACTAAAACGTTTCTTTGTTCGGCCTGGAGGCGAAGTAGACTCCCTAGAACTGTACAGGGCGACGTTTTCATTTCTCAGTCAACAGGAAAAAGCCAGTTCAACAGTTGAGGAAAATTGTAGGAGAAATAACTCTGTTCATGGAAGTTTCATTTGATTTAAAGTATGTAGAAGAACAAAAATGTTCTTTGTAGTTGTAGTAATAAGCTGAGTTTTTGCTTGTGAATGTTTCACAGGTTGCGATCAGAGATTGAAGCTCTGTCGAGCACTTCCAATAAAAATAGAGTAGAGAAAGACTCGCAACGACTCTTCTATGATAGAGGGGTTGTAGCGAAAAGAAGATATCATCTCCCACTAGATTGCCGAAACGGTTTTGTACTCTGGCAAGGTAAGTGACCTGGCTCTGAGCGGCATCTTGATAGATGTGGCAGTAGTACGATATATATATATATATATATATATATATATATATATATATATATATATATATATATATATATATAAACGGCTATATGTCTTCTCGGTATTAATTTGCTAATACATTCAATTATTGATTAAGCCTCCTGTTACGATCATGTTGAATTGGTAACCAATCAAATTGACATACTTTCGGACAAGACTTTAAGATCATTAACGAGTTGATTGGTTGGCCATTTATGAAGGCACTTTTTTGCAAGCAAGAAAAATACGGACCTATTGGGCCATCCATTGAACTCTGGTTAGATTGATTAAACCAAAAATCAGGGAGTTTGAAAATCCAGTTAAATTAAAAACTCCAAAATCACAAACAAAATTTGGTGCTAATGCAGAGAGTGATCCACGCTATTTTTTTAAAATCGTATTTCCACGTTTAATTAAAGTTTATTGTATGTTTTTGTATTCAATTGTAAGGTTCAGAAGGTTCAATTGTAAGGTGTACAGAATAGGTACAAAACACCCTATCCTCCCCATGTTAATATTGGCTTTTTAAATAATTACGTTATTATTTCAGCACGGATCACTTTCTGCATGAGTACCCAAAATCTTTTTTGTTTTGCTCGCTATATTTTTCGGCCTCTCCTTTCGTGTATAAAATATCCGGATAAAATACTATTTTTGTTGACTGAAATAATGAGTTTTATGTAACTTCATATTTTTATCAATTTGTAACCACTTATCAAGGCAAATAGTTACTCGAGGTTGATAGATTGTCAGTTGAATAATGAAGAATATTATGAGAGATTGAGAATCTGAATTGATGGAAACAAGATATTTGAATTGTTATGAATGTGAGGATATTTAAAGATCGATAGAGATAGGTTAGTTTTGTTTTAAGGCATATCAATCCATTTTTTATGTTATTTAATGACAAATGCAGTTATTTTGGAATGTTTTTTTTTGTTTCATGTTGTTTATATCTTGAAAATTTTATTCATCCAGTTTGGCTTCATTGGTTTGTTTTACGGCATATTGACTCTTTGTCAGGTTATTTTATATTTTATTTATTTTTCATTTTATTTATATTTTTCTTTTTTATTTCTCTTTTTTATTTTTATTTATATATTTTTTATTTAATTTTTTTATTTTTTATATTTTATTTATTTTTCATTTTATTTATATTTTATTTTTGACTATTTCAGGTTATTTTATATTTTATTTATTTTTCATTTTATTTATATTTTTCATTTTTATTTATATTTTAATTTTTATTTATATTTTTTATTTTTTGATTTTTATTTATATTTTTTATATTTTATTTATTTTTCACTTTATTTATATTTTATTTCTGACTATTTCAGGTTATTTTATATTTTATTTATTTTTCACTTTATTTATATTTCTTATTTTTATTAATATTTTTTTATTTTTTCATTTTTATTTATATTTTTTATTTTTTATATTTTATTTATTTTTCATTTTATTTATATTTTATTTCTGACTATTTCAGCTTATTTTATATTTTATTTATTTTTCATTTTATTTATAGTTCTCATTTTTATTTATATTTTTCATTTTTTCATTCTCATTTTTTATTTTTTATTTTTATTTATTTTTCATTTTATTTATATTTTATTTCTGACTATTTCAGGTTATATTATATTTTATTTATATTTCATTTTATTTATATTTCTCATTTTTATTTATATTTTTAATTTTTTCGTTTTTATTCATATGTTTTATTTTTTATATTTTATTTATTTTTCATTTTATTTATATTTTGTTTCTGACTATTTCAGGTTATTTTATATTTTATTTATTTTTCATTTTATTTATATTTCTCATTTTTATTTATATTTTTTTATTTTTCATTTTTATTTATATTTTTTATTTTTTTATATTTTATTTATTTTTCATTTCATTTCTATTTTATTTCTGACTATTTCAGGTTATTTTATATTTTATTTATTTTTCATTTTATTTGTATTTCTCATTTTTATTTATATTTTTTTATTTTTCATTTTTATTTATTTTTTTATTTTTTATATTTTATTTATTTTTCATTTCATTTCTTTTTTATTTCTGACTATTTCAGGTTATTTATATTTTATTTTTTTTTCATTTTATTTATATTTCTCATTTTCATTTATATTTTTTTATTTTTCATTTTTATTTATATTTTTTATTTATTTATATTTTTTTTATTTTTCATTTTATTTATATTTTATTCCTGACTATTTCAGGTTATTTTATATCCAATGTATTGATTTTGGGAAAAAGGTTTTATGTATTAATTTTTTATATATATTTTAAAATATTTATTCATGGTGTTTGGTTTGATTGTTTTGTAGAAGAAAGTTATTTTTTCTTTTTAACTTTGCAAAACATGATTGGATTTTTTCAAAGGTAATGAAAAAGGCAATAACATTAATGCTTGGTGCATTTTTGGTAAGAAGCCAGTATCTTCAGACATCCTGATCTCTATTCTAATAACATCAGGATAGAGATAGAAAGAGAAAGACGGTGGGGGGCAAGATACTTTATTTAATAAGATATAAGGGTGGAATAAGATATAGTGACACAGCTGGAGAGTGAGAGTAAAAGATTTATCACTTGGTAAGTTAATGACAAATTACAACTATGTAGAACAAAAAAAATTCAGAGTCAAACAATATGTATGTATCGTTATTTGTATTCCTATATATTTTTTCTGTATTAATATTCATATTAAAACCCCCGTTTTCTATTAATTTTAAAAGAAAATACAACTTTCTTGGTCGTGGAATTGCATTCATTAGCAAAAGATCTAGATTTGCATATTCTTTTAAATAATCTTTAATTAATTCCCTATAGGGTTTTCCGTTTTCTTATGGAATAATCATCTTTAGTTAATTATTGCATGTAATTATATTCATACAGATATTCTACATGATTTATACTTGCATAATATTTTCGTAAAAAGCTTATAGTAAACACAAAACTCTATATTAATGTATGCGCATATATATTTGTTTAAAAAAATTGCCTACCAAACTCATCAGTCAGTTTTTGGTCTATAGATATGAAACTTAATATATGGTGTATTCGAATCCATGCAAAACTTTATATTTGAGTTTTAGCGCGGGAAAATCGGTGCAAAAGTGTGAAAACTAAAAAAACTAAAAAAAAAAAATTTGCCAGGTGAAGGTCGAACGACAGCATTACGAATATTCATGTAATAGCTATTGGTCAATGTTTTAAATTTTAGCCTTGCAGCAAACATATCTTCATAGTTTAGGCATTCATTCATTGCAAAATGTTTGTTTCTTTTAGAAATCTGCATCCATATAAACTGTCTCCAGCATTCT
Source organism: Euprymna scolopes (assembly GCF_053919585.1). Taxonomy (NCBI): domain Eukaryota; kingdom Metazoa; phylum Mollusca; class Cephalopoda; order Sepiida; family Sepiolidae; genus Euprymna; species Euprymna scolopes. The sequence continues at coordinate 33,641,146 of NC_136496.1, read as the reverse complement.
TCAATGCGTTCTACAGTGCCGTTTATTGTGAATTTTGGATATGACCTTAAACTAATACACTACGATACACTAAGGCTGACTGGGATAGCTTCCGTACATTTATATCTGATCTACCTCTGCATTCCATGTTTAAAAAGGATGTGTCCTCTATAGTATTAGACCTAACTGAATGGTTAATTGTAGGTATTGACCATTTCATACCCTCTAAAAAGTTTCAGCAAAAACCTAACAGCCAGCCATGGTTCTCTCCAGAATGTGCTGCTGCCATTGCGCACAGAAATCACTTTTTCCACTGCTTCAAACGTAATAGATGTATGGAAACTAAAGCCGTTTTCAGGACTGCCAGCAACCATTGTAAGAAAGTAATAAGGAACGCAAGAGAGTTGTATGCTCAATCTGTTAAGTCCAAAGTAGCTGAGCAGCGGCTTGGTTCCCACCAGTTTTGGCAAATAGCAAACAGAATCCTGAACAGAAGCGTGTGCTCCATCCCAACTATTATCAATGGACCTGAGGTAATCTCGTCAGCATCAGACAAAGCCAAACTCTTTGTCAAGAACTTTGCAGCTAATTCTACCCTTTGCGACCAAGACCGCCAACCCCCAATATTTCCTCCTGTATCAGAAAACACGCTATGTGATATACGTATATCTGTACATGATGTTGCGAAGCTAATCAAAAACCTTGATTCCAGTAAAGCAACTGGCCCTGATGGTATTCCAATTATAGTACTCAAAAAACTTCAACCTGAATTAGCGCCCATACTTACAAAACTGTTTAAACGTTGTCTTAAGGAGAATAGTTTCCCATCTCCCTGGAAAATCTCATCAGTATGCCCTGTATTTAAGAATTCAGGTGATCGCTCATCTCCCTCTCAGTACAGGCCAATAAGTCTCCTGTGCGTCATGAGTAAGTTGCTAGAATCTGTGTTAAATACAGAAGTAATCAAACATCTCAATAAAAATAACCTTCTTAGTGACACTCAATATGGTTTCCGTTCTGCTAGATCTACAGCAGATGTCCTTACAGTTATATCGCATAGGATTAGCAAATCTCTCAACGGTGGCAATCTTTCTAGGGCAATTGCTCTTGACATATCTAAAGCCTTTGATAGGGTATGGCATAAAGGTTTACTTCATAAGATCGCTAGCTATGGTATAGCTGGAAAAGTCTTCTCAATTATTAAATCATTTCTTTCTGATAGGTTCATAAGAGTAGTAGTTGAGGGGCAAAAATCAGAAGCTCACAGTATTAATGCCGGTGTCCCTCAGGGATCCATCCTGGGCCCAACTCTTTTCCTGATCTACATTAATGATCTTCCAAATCATATCCTTACATCATTTGTAGACATTTATGCTGACGACACTACCATTTATGGTAGCACATCTAAGACAGTAAACGACCAAGTTCTCTCCAATTCTCTCTCCTCTGATCTTGAGCACGTAGTACAATGGGGAAAGGAGTGTCTGGTTACTTTTAATGCATCTAAAACCAAGCTTCTCTCTTTACATCATCAACATTCTAATTCACATTTGTCATCAATTGAAATGAATGGCTCTCGTCTTCAGGAGGCCTCAAGTTTTGACAAGCTTCTGGGCTTGACCATTACTCCTGATCTTAAATGGAACATGTATATCAAATCTGTTGCCAAGGCCGCTGGAAAAATGGTGGGATCTTTCTATCGATCCAGTAGATATCTCACTGCTGATGCTATTCTCTACCTATATAAGAGCCAGGTACGTCCAAGGATGGAATACTGTTGCCACATCTGGGCAGGAGCTGCTAGAAAGGACTTGTCCTGCCTTGATAGAGTTCAAAATAGACTTCGTAGCCTCGTAGGAGATGTCCTTTTCTCCTCCTTGCAACCTCTATCTCACAGAAGAGATGTTGCGAGTTTGTCTCTGATGTATCGTTATTTTCATGGAAAGTGTTCAACTGAGCTTCAATCTATGGTCCCCCCTCGCCAAACTTTCACAAGAAACACTCGTCTAGCTGTAAACACTATCAATAATTTCCCCCACTCTTTATCTGTGCCTAAACCTAAACGTAGATTCCATGAACAAAGCTTCTTTCTTAGAACTGCACGCCTGTGGAATTGTCTTCCGTTTTCCTGCTTTCCGGCTGACTACAATATGGTTGTGTTCAAGTCTAAAGTAAATAAGTTCTTGATGAGCCGTTCCATATAAGTTATTAAATTTACCAAATTTTCATTACTAATGATTACTATATTGACCAATTTCTACTGTACACTCTTTAACCCTTATCCTTGAGTGGCCTCTGGGCCTTGATAATGTGGTGATGCCTTTGTAAAAAAAAAAAAAAAAAAAAAAAAAAAAAAAAAAAAAAAACTATATGCAGTGGTGAGGCCCCAGCTTGCGGGCTTTGGGGAGTGTGGAGCCACCCTTTAATTGCCGTTGCTCCAACACCCACTCTGACCCGGAGTGGTAGTACCTGTTAGGGTCTTAACTATGGGTTAAATAGAAACCGACTTGAAAACAACAAATATATTCTATTAAAATTTTTTTCTTCAAAATCTGTGGATTCAGCATTAAATAACCTGAAAAGGGTTGATAGGCCGTAAAACAAAAACAAACAACCAACCAAAGTAAGAGTATCATGTACCATCTAGCAGCAAAATCCTACTCTTCACTCTCGAGATCCCCAGATGCTAGAAAGCGTTCTACTATAATAGTTTATTTCTCGAACTGCTAGACGGTGGAATTCCCGCTCCGTTTCCTGCTTCACCTACTGTACTCATCGTCATAGCGTTTCACTCAGTCTCGAGATCTATCGACGTACTGCACTAAGAAGTGCAGAGGTTTAAATGTAATGTGAACAGATATCTCCCTGATCTCTTCACACACATACTTTCCAATAGACATGGTTCCGAATAGTTGGATTTTACGCTACAGGGTAAAAAATAACAAAATAAATTAAAAAAGATAGAGCGCTCTAATCTAATTCTAACCCGACGCATGTCTAGACGGGATTCACAAAAATAGTTGATATGTGCGTGAGCAAATGATTCTTATGCAAAATTCATTTTTTTATTAGTGGCGGAGCTTTTCTGCAGAAGATCGAAAATGATATTTCAATATTAATGTCGTATTAGATCTATTTTTATGGACATCCCTCCTAACAATGCATGAAGCAGCTTAATCTAAAGAGTAAAAAAAAAAAAAAACAAAAAAAACAAAACACTTCAAAGTAAAAAATAAACTCTAGCCAACGATAAATGTTACATAGAAAAAGTTGGGTTCGTATTACTGTACACATAGATTCGAAAAAGTTATCAAAAAACAAATATATAACAAATAAATGTTATCAAAGGCAAGATAAGTTACTTTTCTACCTAACTGGATACATTTTTTTTGTTTTTATTCAATGTAACATGTTTATTAAGCTCGAAAAACATGCAGTGTTTACCGATGTATTGGAAATTCAAAATGGCGCCCGACACTCTCTTTAACATGGTAAGTTTGGGAAAAGGTGTTATAAATAATAAACTAGACAAAATACTATTAAAAAAAACACCGAATATATGTCAACTTATGTCACGGTAACATATAATGAGCAAATTTTTAACAGTATTTTGTCTAGTTTATTATTTATAACATCTTTTCCTGAACTTACCGTGTTTAAGAGAGTGTCGGGCGCCATTTTGAATTTTCCAATACATCGGTAAACACTGTATGCTTTTCGAGCTGAATAAACATGTTACATTGAATAAAAACACGAAAATGTATCCAATTAGGTAGAAAAGTAACTTATCATGCCTTTGATAACATTTATTTGTTATATATTTGTTTTTTGACAACTTTTTCGAATCTATGTGTACAGTAATACAAACCCAAAAAGTTCAACTCATAACACAGCGATTCTTTGTTTCGTCAAAAAATATTCCTCATAAAATGTGAGGACACTAAAGAACAAGATAAAGAAAGCTGGATTAATGAGAATGCCGAAAGATCAACTTTCTACTCTATTATATAAAAGGAAAATATGTAAGCAAATAATTTTTATCAATACCTACTCTGTAGTTTGTATGTGTGTGTATGTATGCGTGTGTGCGTGTGAGTGTGTGTTTGTATGTCTACCAAAAACTTTTGACAGACGCGTTTGACTGTGACAGAATTTATATCGTTAGAAAGGACGTTCTCTCGGAAGACAAATACCTAAATAATTGGCTAAAAAGATTAATTCTGTGCTGGTCAACTGGGCCGTTTTTTTTTGTTTTTTTTTTTGTAAGGAGGGGTTAATCTTTAGCGTCGACATTTTTGCAAAGTTATACGCCTAGCGATCTTAATGTACGTTTAGAAAACGTTATTTCAAAGACCCGTGACATCATAAGTCGCTAACGCGTTAGCTTTTTTTTTCACCTCTTTTTCTTCCCTTGTGTTACAGGTTCAAGCCTGGCTTCTGCGACCAATTTTTTCTTTTTTTGCGCTCGCACAGGTACTCGCTCCTATTTTGATTGAAACAAAAAAAAATTAGATTTTTTTTTCACAGGGGTTAATTTCTTAATAGACTTAGTATACCACCTCTCTTCATCCAGTCAACACAGGATACCCCCGCTAGTTTTACATAAAGCACTAATGCATTCATTCCGTTCAAAAACTATGAACCACATAATCCCACCTCCCAGCTAAGGGCAAAATAGCAGCTTTAGTTCAATTAAAATATCCCTTAGACCTATTATAGTATACCATCAATTGCTTGCAATAAATATTGCATTAAATGATTAAAAAAGTGGTTGGTACATCGTAAAATAGACGAACTAGTGTAACTTTCCAGCGGAGGGAATTTTGCCTTTTGTTATTAAGTCTCATTTACGTGTGTCTCTTATTACGTGTCTATGCATGTAATCAATACATTTTTCTATTTCTTAGTCTTCGTTGGTCGATGCTGTAAAGGAACATCTGAAGAAAACATAACGCCGATTTTCTAGCATGGATTCTTTATTCATGTACGAGTGAACTGGGGGGGGGAACCATCGCATTGTCGACTATTTTCGCGTTTCTTTCGACGTATTTTTGCGTCTAACTTCACATGTCTGTTTCGCCCAAAATCGGAAGCCAGACTGCACTTGCATGCGAGCGAAAAGATATCTTCCTCTCTTTTTCTTTCATGCTCTTTTTCTTTCTTTCTTTCTTTACTTTCTTTTTACGTTTTCTTTCACACGAACCGAAAAACATTTCAGGTATTACCGTTAATCCTAGCTACAGTGTTTGACATACGTCACAACTTAACTATTTGAAGTCTTTTTGCACTAACCAACCTGCACAGCAAACTCACAATTTTCAACATGCCGGCGTAGCTCGGGATAGATTATATATCATTAGGCCAAACAAAGTAGGCCAAACAAATAAAAAAAATAGAGGCAACCGCGGCATAAGCGGGGAAATAAGCATAACCATTTGCACAGTGTGATAGAATTAGAATTAGTTATTAATCTATGTATTGTAGCATATTGAGTATTGTTGAGAGGGTATAATGAACGGCAATAGCAATTGGGAAATAGATATGCTACTACTACTACTACTACTACTGCTAGTGTGTAAGTCATCATAAACTGGTTCCACACCAAATAAGTGAGGAGGATCAAGGAGGATGGAAAGACCGAGGAGAGAAAGCACTAGCCAGACCTTTGCTGGATGAGTGCATAGAGGACTGAAACCTTCAGAAGGCTTATTTACACCTGGATTTCGGTGAAGACAAATGGTCGATGCCAACGAGAAATCAATGGCAAGCGGCTGTTGCGATAACGCAAATTCATCGGTAAAAGTGTATCAAAAGAGGTGGAAAGTACTGGAAATCTGAGGAGACTTTTTGTTACTCAGACTCCAGGGAACACCACAAGTTGTTCTCAAAGAGAAATCTAGTACAAGAAGAATAAAAATAGGGAAAATGCAAAAAAAGAGATGGTAAGGAGCACCAGCAGCCGAAGCCGAAGAAGAAGAAGAAGAAGAAGAAGAAGAAGAAGAAGAAGAAGAAGGCAAACGATATTGAGAATAAAGAATAGGGGAAAAGAAGAAGGTCGAAAAAGAGAAGAAGAAGGATAATAATAAAACAAAAAAGAAGAGGAGAAGCAAAGAAGATAAAAGAAATAGGTAATGAACAAGAAAGAAGAAGAAGAAGAAGAAGAAACGAGAGGGTTAACACAGGAAGAAGAGAAAAGAAAGAAAAAAGAAGGAAAAATTGGAGATAGAAGATGGAGCAAAGGAAAAACGAGAAACGGGAGAAGAAGAAGGAACGAAAAAGAAAAGTAAAGAGAAGAACAAGAATAATAGATGGAAAAGGGGAATGAAAACAAAAAAAAGAAGAAAAAAGAAAATGACAAAGAGAACAAATAGAAGAAAAAAAGTAGACAAAGAAGTAAGAAAAGGTGAAGGCAAAATAATAAAGAAAAAAGAGAAAAAGAGGAAGAAGTAGGAAGAAGATCGCGATGGACAAGAAGAAAAAAGATATTAGAAATGATGAAAAAAGAATGAAGCAAAAAAGAAGTAAGGGAAAGAAAAAATAGCGGAGTTGGAGGGAAAGGAGAAGAAGAAAGAGATGAAATAGAAGGAGAAGAAGAAGACTGGGAAGAAGAAAAAGAAGACAGATATGAAGAGGAAGAAGAAGAAGAAAGAGATAAAAGAAAAAGAAAGCGACAACGAAGAAGGATAAGATAAACAGAAGCAAAAACATAAAGAATAATAAGAAGAAAGAGATAAAGAAGAATTAGAAAAAAGGTAAGAAAAAATAAAAAGATAATAAAGAAGAAAAGATAAAGAAGAAAAAAAGAAGAGGAAGAATAAGAAGAAAGAAATGAAGAAGATGAAGAAAGCCAAAGAAGAAGAAGAAAAATGATGAAGAAGTAGAAAAAAGAAGAAGAAAAAGAAGAAAAAAGAGATAAAAAAGTAGCAAAAGCTAGTCGTTTTGTACAGCACAAAAAAAAACAAAACAAAAAAAACAAAACAAGAAGGGAACAATTCATAAAAACAAACACGAGAAAATGCTCAAGTAAGTAGGGCTATGTATTTCTGGAAAGGATTCTTTGTTTAGTGTAAGCGGAAACCAATAAAGGAGATATGGGGTAAATATTTGGCTGTACGTGTAGATGTGCATGCTTCTTTATGTAAGTATGACGTGATCTTTCCATGAAAAGAAAAAGAACTATGTGTTTATGTAAGAAAAACAGAAAACGAAGAATTTATATATATGTATATATATATATATATATTTATTTATATTTATATTTATCTCTATCTATCTATCTATCTCTATATATCTGTATCTATATATATATATATATATATATATATATATATATATATGTATGTATCTATATCTATCTATCTATCTATATATATATATTTATTTATCTGTATCTATCTATCTATATATATATTTACTTATCTGTATCTATCTGTCTATCTATATATATGTTTATCTGTATCTATCTATCTATATATATATATATTTATCTGTATCTATCTATCTATATATATATTTATCTGTATCTATCTATCTATCTATCTATATATTTATCTCTATCTATCTATCTATATATTTATCTCTATCTATCTATCTATCTATATATATATATATATGTGAAGAATAAAACATGTACGAATACATTTGAAGCTAAAACTGCAACGCGAAATTTTTTATAAAATAAACAGGTGTTTATTTTTAAAGAAATATATTTCGGAGTAAGACTCCTTTATCAATCTTTTTTCCCCTCCTCTTCCTCGACATGATGTAGTGGAAGGTAACCTGTTTATTTTATAAAACATTTCGCATTGCAGTTTTGGCTTCAAATGTATTTATACATGTTTTATTCTTCAAATTTCACTCAACGCTTCTAACGGATATACACAAAATAACTACCCATATATATATATATATATATATATATATATATATATATATATATATATATACATAGTAGAGATTTAGAAGGCTGTCACAATGCGAGGAATGAATATAGTCGTTGTTGGTAAAAGAAGACGAGAAAAAGTGGCGATTTACAAATCAATAATTACATACATATATTTTATATATACATACATTTATTCAGTCGTATTGATAAAATGTCTTACTTGTTATGTCTGCGACAAATTCCATTATTAATTTCGGAAAAATTCATTCCCTTTTCAAATGGTAAGAGTAACAGATCGATTCAAAGCATGCTTATTGATTTGTAAATCACCACTTGTTCTCATCTTCTCTTACCAACAACGACTGTATTTCATTCCTTGCATTGTGACAGCCTTCTAAATCTCTACTACATACCTATCCCACACAATGCTTCAAGCAAACTACATATCAATACTATATATATATACACACATATATATACATATATATATACACACATGTATATGCGCGTGTAAGCAAACATACATACATACAAACACACACACACACACACACACACACATATATATATATATATATATATATATATATATATATATATATACTAGCTGTACCAGGTCATGCGTTGCTGAGGCTGAGTGTGTTTAAACAAAAAAAAAAAAAAAAGAAAAAGAAAAAAGAAACAATGAGAAAGTTCATGTTTACTTATGTGTGTAATTGCACAATACTTTTGGGTAAAAAATATTTATCAAGTTAAAATGATTAAAATTGATACTTTTGTGCTTATTAAAAAGAATTGATTTGGATTTTTATAAAACTTTCTGAAAAGTTGTAACTAACTGATTTCTATATAATTTTGTTTGTCTATACTTCGCGATAACTCTTAGGTGTACACCAGGAGCTCTTTTAGAGCTAATAAAACACTCCATTTTGGGGGCTATTTTACCATATTTGTCCAAGACTTTTTTGTGTATGTCTATTTATTAGCAGTTTTGCATGGTTCTGAACTCAAATTTAAATATGTTAAGACCCTGGGGACTTTTTTTTTTTGGGGGGGGGGCAATATATTTTTGCATTGTGCAGAAATCAAAATTACATATATTAAGGCCTTATACTGCACCGTTTGTTCATTTTGGTCAGGATTTGACGTCCTTTGGGGACTTTTGGGGCTAAATGGTGGGAGAGGGCAAATGCTGAACTTAGTCATTTTTTATGCCTCGTTCACTGTACCCTCACGGGGGACCATGCATGCTTCACTTATTTTAGTGTGGGTTAACATGTTAAGTATTTTTATGCTGAGATTCGAAGCCTGCATGCTTCTACTGCAATCATCCATATTACCTCTATAATATCTCGCTTGCCCCAAAATTAAGGGCAATTGTAGAGAGAACGAGTTACGAAGCGCAATACTTTGAAAAAAAGTAGAGATCTCAATCCAGCAATAGAGAGAACAGTCTGATAGACATATCCTATAAATTAACATGCAGAGTTCGATATCATTAAAAACACTTGGATAGACATTATCAGGCTTAGAACAATACATGTGATCTTGCAGGTAACATGATTTATGTAAAAATCCATATGGTTATTTGGATATGCATACAAGTGTTTTTTTTTTCATCCATAGACAAACCGCCATGAAAAATCGTATTTAATAACGAGATGAATATCAGTTTTCATTAAAATAAAAAATATTCCCACGAGGAGGTAAAAACAGAAAAGGTCTTATATCAAGATCTCCAGATGTGCCCGGTTATTGGGAAAACAACACGTTTAGAAAATACGCCAATTTATACGATCAACTTTAAACGGTCTGGTTTTACTGTAAGTCAATAGTTCGCAAAGAGAGACCGGCTGGGACAAAAGCGATCGTTAATGATACACGAGAAAGAACTTAGTTTACATTTCCGAAGACGTGTATTTGCTAGATAGAATTTTTTTTTTATGTATTACCAGATGTAAAAGCAATGGGCGTATATAGACATGTACAACGTTGCAATATTAAGTGGAGTTCATAGTTACGATACGTGCAGATGACGGGCTTCCAATGGAAGAACTATTTAGTTAAGAGAATAGACACCATCAAGTAATGAAGTTTGAAATACTAATCTCCTTCTTGGTACTAGTGCACTTATTGATCCGTGCTGAAATAATAACGTTATTATTTAAAAAGCCATTCTTAACATGGGGAGGGGAGTGTGTTTTGTAGCTATTCTATACTTTAACTTTACAATTGAACAACAAACATATCATAAAACTTTTATTAAACTTGGAAATACGATTTAAAAAATAGCGCGGATCAGTAAGTGGACTTGCACGGTCTTTTTGAATACGAGGTTCTATGCTATGATTGTGAAGCATTTATGTCTTAAAATTAATGGCACTCAAGAAACAAGGCATCCTAAGCAGTTAGCTCTTATGCCTAGCGTTTTCAAGTGAGCTGACTGGGTGATTTACAATAAATGATCTATCTATCTATCTATCTATCTATCTATCTATCTATTTATCTATCTATCTATCTATTTATCTATCTTATCTATATATCTATCTATCTATCTATCTATTTATCTATATATCTATTTGTCTATCTATCTATCTATCTATCAATTTATCTATCTATCTATTTATCTATCTATCATTGTCTGTCTCTGTCTGTTTCTCACTTTCTGTCTTTTTTTTTTTTTTTAGATAGAATACTTTCTGTAACAGCATATGATTCACACCGCATCCGGCGTCCTAATGAAAAAAACAGATTCAGATGAAGAAAACAAATGGACGATCACGGCCTGTGCAATGAACACACACATGAACTCTGGTTCACAACTTGGAATATATCGTTGGGAGTTTGATATTCTAATACAACTGATAATATAATGGGCAAAATTGTGAATTTCATATAATAGCTTCGGCATGATAAATGTCTCAGAAAAAGGGAAACTTTATACTAAAAGCATTACTTATATTTTATAGAGTGCATAGTTGCAATACATGTGGACGACAAGCGGACAATAGGAGAAAGATTTAGCTAAAATAGAGGACCACCCAAGGAATTGGTTGATGTCTTTGAAATAGTAATGTCCTTTTGGGTACGAGATTCCATGCTGCCAATCACTTGAGCGTTAGTGTTAGAGAAATTAATGTTCGTCAAGATACGGGGAATCCAGGGTAATTAGAATTTTTTTATGTTCATAGATAGGCAGCTTAACCTTATCAAGTATGCGGTCCACTATAAGTGGGATATAGCCTTGCCGACCGTAATAATCGAGAGAAAAAATCTATGATAGTATTCTTCTTCTTGTATCGTAGCATGTTTATACCGTAGATGAAATCAAGGTTAGTGTTCTTCATAGGCTTCGGTCCATTGTCTGAAGACATCACATGATTTTGAACCTGACAGAATACATAGGGTTGGTTGCGATTACTTCCCCAGTTGTTAGCAAAAATGATATTAATATGCCCGCTATGAATTTTGCTGGTTAGCACATGAAGACTATAAATTATGTAATATATATATATATATATATATATATATATATATATATATATATATATATATATATATATATATATATATATATATATAAAGTGAACGTGTCTGTGTATCTGTGTGTCTGTCTACATTTTCCTTCGCAATAACTCTGTTAATTTCTAGTCTACAGACTCGAAATTTGATTTACAGGGTACTGAGATTTGGGAAAATCTTTGGGATCGGTTTTCAACCAGAAATTTGGCTAAGGGATCAAAGTACAAGGATTTCACCTTTGAGAACTCTACCAAACTCCTCCGACAGTTTGGGGGCTACACACTTAAAATTTTGCATATAGGTTCCTTGGACATGGATCTTACTTAATAACTTGATTTGAGCCCCAAGCAATAAATTTTAAAGGGTAATAATAGGGGTCAAAGTTAAAACATTGACCATTTTTTTTTTGCTCAACATACACCTCTAAACACCCGGGCAAGGCCGGGCACCCATGCTAGTCTATATATCTATAAAAGTGAACGTGTCTGTGTGTCTGTTTGTGTGTATGTGTACATTTCCCTACGCAATAACTGTCAATGTTTAGTCTACAGTCTCGAAACTTGATATACAGAGTACTGAGATTTGGGAAAATCAAGGTAATCGGTTTTTAGACAGAAATTTGTCTGTTAACGATTTGACCTTTAAGAACTCTACCAAACTCCTCCTACAATTTTGAGTCTAAACACTTGAAATTTTAGATATAGGTTCCTTGGACATGGATCTAACTTAATAACTTGATTTGAGCCCAAAACAATAAATGGTAAGGGGACATAATAGGGGGCAAAGTTAAAAAAATTGACCGGTTTTTTTTTATTGATCAGCATACACCTCCAAACACCCCAGTAAGGCCGGGTACCCATGCTAGTATATATATATATATATATATATATATATATATATATATATATATATATATATATATATATCGAAAAGTTTTTCCTTGTAATCGAGCACTTTGTCGGAACTCTTTCCCCAAAATACAGTAAGCATATATATATATATATATATATATATATATATATATATATATATATATATATATATATATATATATATATATATATACAAAATAAGAATTACAGTTAAGTTTACCAAAATGATCCAAGATGGCAAAACTAAAGTAAATTATAAATATTAAAGAATTAATATTTATAAAGTAATCTCAACCAGATGTAAAAGCTCAATAAAACCAAATAGGAGATAGAGCTTATAATATTCATCCTTGCCTCGACAGTCGAGCTGTATAATTTTTTTTACGCACATTTTATCTTTCTTTTAATAATATATTGGAATTCTTTCCCTTTTCATTGTACCTATTTGTGAATTATTCCACGGATTTCTGCCTTTTGGATTACTTTGGATCATCTTCCAATCATGCGGTTCCCTTGGATTTTACTTGTGCGAATGGAAATTTAACTAACTTTCTTGGATTCTGCATCTTTGGATTTTACCGTCATTGGATATTTTACCCTTCACCAGACTGTCCATTCACATGAAATCACTTTTTTTATTCACCCTATTCCCTCTGCTTCACTTTTTGTTATCAAGTAAGATCTATAACTTACTTGTAGTTTCATTTAATACTTTTGCAAGCAAAATACGATCCCGCATTTTGCTAAATCCTACCCTCTTATGAGAAGGAAAGTATTTCTTCGAAACACCGCGGATTAAGGACTATCCACGTATTTAGTGTTTCCTTTTTAAAATATGTTTTTAACTCTTTTCCAAAGTTTTTTGTAACATGTTCTATTAACTACTTGTTCTTATATATATATATATATATATATATATATATATATATATATATATATATATATATATATATATATATGAAGACAGAGAGAAAAAGGGAGAGAGACATTCCACTGAAACTGGAGTAAGACATATATCTGAAATATTATGGCATCGTAACATGCTAGATTTTACAATCATATTAAAATTTAAAATAGAAGAAACCGAAAAACACATTTCCGTTCCACTTTGTATCTGCTTCTACTATTTACTAATATACATTACACACAATGCTTCAAACAAACTACAACAACCTTATATATATATATATATGTGTGTGTGTATATATATATATATATGTGTGTGTGTGTGTGTATATGTCTTATTATTCATCTGTTCATTTATGTTATTTTTTTCGTTATTTATATTTATATGGTTGTCCACAGACAGAACGCCTTTTTACTTCAGAACTATTTACTCAGACCGGCATCAAATTATTACAAGTCTTACAAATTCTTGTAATGTTTGCACGCGTTTTTTCGTCTGTTTTTAGAAAACATTCCCGCCTAAATTGCTATTTCCATTAACCCTGACAGAAATGAATATTTGCTGCTGCGTTGGTGCCAATTGGTTTACAAGCAATGACTACAATAATTAAAAGCTTACATGAAATAATAATGTATGTTTCAGTGAGAAAAGAAGTTTAGACAGACAGCTATCACAATATCAACTATCGGATCTGATCGAATCTATCGACTTGAAAGTTAAACTAATTTGCTTTTAAATAAAAAATAATCTCCCCAGATTAAAAGAAAAAATACCCCCAAAAATCAAAGAATTATTCAACGAAATTTCAGCATTTGATAATCAATATATAGATGTTTATATATAGGATTATTCTTATTTAAAAAAAGTAATTTTTCAAAATACGGACCACGTTATTTGTTTTTATAGGGGATTCAAGTTAAATCTAATTTTTACTCTCTATTTTATTTATAAAATATTTAGTTGAAACTGCAGAATAGTTACAAAACGCTCTCCATTCTCAAGTTAAGAATGTGGTCCTAAGTAATATCGTTGTTATTTCAGCAATATCTCTATTACCAAAAGCCAAAAGAAATATTTTTCAAGTCACAGAACCTACTTTATTCCTCGTATAGTCGAAACTCAGTGAACAAAACTGCAAATAGCTTACACACTGGAATGAAAAAAATAAAAACTGATTTACTGATCGGTTAACAAATGGCTCTGTGTGTAACACGTCATAGATTTGTTTATTTACACTGCACCTGCTGGCTATAGTCTTACCTTATTTTTAGATTATTTCGTATTTTGCTTAATGTATCCCTAGTTATGAATTCATAGGTAAAATACATTTGACAACTGCTCTATTTTAATCAGAGAAAAGGTTGAACTGCTGAAAGAACTGTAAAGTATCGAAAAATATCTGATGGTCTAAATGCGTAGTAGGCGCGTTATTTATTGCTACCTTACTCCAGTAAGTACAGATAAAGTTGACTAGTATGAATTCGGGCGAAGGATATTTTAGTACATGTCAGGATAACCGGCCGGCAAACGGAAATAGACCTAACTTCAGGTGGCGTGATTTAAGCGATGGTTCAAAAGGTTAGGTCTCCTGATAAAATGCGCTAGAAATTCAGGTGTTGAAAAATATGACATAGAGATGATGTTACGAGTTCGGGGGACAGAACAAAGTTTTCAAGTAGTCCATCGTTAGGAGCGGTACAGACGAGATGTGCCCGACAGTATAAAAATCTAAGTGAATGTTGTCTAAAAACTCTACCAGTGCGTCACAGTCATTAAGACAAAGTTAGAAAAACAAGTTAAAAATAGTTAATTTATTAATTACATATTGGTCTCTCCTTCAAATAAATTCAGCTTCTCTCTTTAAATAAAATCTATGCAAGCCACGAGTCTCCATTGTGTTTCGATGCACGAGTAGTTTTGCTCGTCTAGCTAAGCAGATGAAGCCAGAGGTCAGTAATCACGAGGAGAAAAAAGCGACGATCTGAGAATGAACCTTGGCAACCGCGCACGTATGTATAAAGAAGACTTTATTTGATTTATCTGGTTATTTGATCGCTCACCGTACAAAAGTACGCATTTGTTGGAACATGTTTAGCGTTTAAAATGTTTACAGAATTATACATTGTAGGTTGGGGGGGGTGTTGATACATTACTATTAAATCGGGTGTTTCTGGAAAGCTCTGAAACCAAGGCCACCTGTATATAACAAGATTTCGATGTTGTGTTCTGTTAGAGGTAATTTTATCCTGAGTTGTTGGCATTCTGTCCTAAATGTTAGATAGTTGTTCATAAGTCGCGCCATTACAATAATTTTATTTTGTTCAATTTTGGTGGTCTGACGAAAGTAAGATTAATAAAATACGGACGTCACTAGTTTTCGTCGTAGAAAATCGGACATATCTGATTTTTGTTTAAAAGTAAATATCCGATTACTATTAGATGAGAACCCTCTCAGCGTTAGACAAAGAAGGTTGTCACTAGGTCTGACAAGACCGGCCAACCATCAAAAATGTCCTTATGTATCCCTAGTCGCAACACACACACACACACACACACACACACACACACACACACACACACACACACACACACACACACACACACACTCGCACGCGCGAACACAACTGTGTTCTCCACTACTTGTTTTGTGTATCTTATGTCGTAGATTGAATAAATATCTGAAAGATGTTTCGATGAAAGTAGATAGTGCTTCATCGCCTGTTTCGTCGTATTCAATATCATATCTGTTCCACATTAAACCCAGGCTTGTTTGATCGGCAGCAAATCTACCGCATACAAAACAGTATGTTTAGGAACCAAATATGATATTACTAAATGAAATAGTTGTATTTTTATATTAAATGCCGGTAAAAATCATATTTGAGGAAATCAATACTGAACGGACTCATGACCATGCACTACCCCCGTGTTACTAGTGAACTAAATGTAATGCCCCACCAACAACAATACTAAGACTACCTAGAAGTGCTAGATAGAAAATGAATAATAATAAATAGGTATAAAAACCGACTGATATATAAGATTCTACAGACCAATAATGCCATTACAATTAGTCGTTGACTTTCTGGATGGCCTGTTTAGTTACACACACACACACACACACACACACACACACACACACACACACACACACACACACACATATATATATCTGCGCCGAGTCGTAGAAATTTCCAGGTTGGTATCTGGGGGCGCATTAATTCACTGGGAGAAATGCCCCCCAATCTTCGTTAAGACGTATCTTGGAGAAGGAAATTGATGTAAATATCTGCGGCTTATTGTATACTTTGCCCCGTGGCAGTCGGCTGCGCCGACAAAGGTTAGCAGTAATACCAAAAAGTGTGGTTGGTTCTACACAAATCCTTCTCTACTATAAGCAAATCATCTGTGTGGATTTCCGAGCAACTTAGTTGTTGTGGGGGAAGCTCATATGTCGAAAATTGACGAAAGAGTCCATTATATATATATATATATATATATATATATATATATATATATATATATATATATATATATATATATATATATATATATATATATATTCACTTGCCTTCCACGAGGGCAGAATTAGACACCAAGGTCGGTTTTTAATCTGAGGGAAGAAGCAAAAATAAAAATTGTCTCAGTCATGAAGGATTTCTCCTCCACTAACCGAGAACGAAAAATTGAAGTCTATTATCTGAACAGATTGAAGACCATATGTAATTTTCTGTAGGACAGGGGTGACAAAAGGTGACTCGTCTAAGATAATGATTCTTACCAGATTTCACCATCTTAGGTAAATTACGTTAAAATTAGAGGACATGCCAAACAGACGAACGTACGTCTGTCGTGTTTTTATAGATTGCAGCAGAAGATTTGACTCACTACATGCACGGGCGACGACCAGAGAAGCGTGAAATCTGATTTTCTTGCGCAGATCTTATCCTTTCACAATATGTAGCTCTAGCTTAGGCGTCCTTTTAACCTTCACATTGCAAAAAAACAAAAAAAACAACAAAAAAAAAACAAAAACAAAAAAACAAACAAACAAACAAAAAACAAAAACAAAACAAAAAACAAACAAACAAAAAAAACTGTTGCTGCAGATTCATACATTTATGTGTTATTTCGCACAAATTCTTATGAATGCTTAATTTGTATCGTACGTTGCATCATTTCTGGTGATGAATGCCTTTGTGGCCTATGCCAAGTTGTAGCACAGTGAAATGTTCACGTCCTTCTAAACTCTCGGACGGAACTCTCGTTCTGATAACGCCGGAACAAAACTAACAAATCCCTCATTCAACTGCAGCTCAAACAAATCTCATACTAAGCTTTTTCTATCTCACACTACATTCCTACCTTGAATCCTGAAAATAAGAAATAACAAGGCCGATAGCCATTAGTCGCGTGCTCTCGTGTAATGAATGAATGCTTGAATGTAGGATTGATATGAAATTCTTAAAGATACACTAAAATGACCGAAAAATGGACTTAAATGACTTAAATAAATAAAAAGTAAATGACTTAGAATGACTTTAATGAACTTAAGGATGAATTGAATGACCTTAAGAATGACTTGAATGCTTAAAAAATAACTGGAATCCTTCAAAAACAACTTGAATGATCTGGAGAATGACTTGAATGTCTTTGAGACTGACTGGTTGTAAAGTGGGTGATCATTCTACATTAAATTAATACAGAAAAGTGATCCCCCACTTTATATCACAATAAGTACAGCGTGTAGTAAGAACAGATACTACACTTTGATCTTGGCCAAAAGGTCAAGAAAAGGGTATTTATTAGCTCCCTCACCGAGCAAATTAGGCACAAGGCCGATTTTTAAAGTGAGGAGTGAAGGGGAAATGGGGACCAACTCCCTGGGGAGTAAGGGAGCTGGATAGTGACAATTGGTATGAAGAGTTGCCCCTACATTGACCAAAGTCTTATATGTGGGGTTGCCCTCACATATGGTCTTTGCTTGTAGTATCTGCCGGACAGATACTACACTTTGATCTTGACCAAAAGGCAAAGAAAAGGATATTTATTTGCTCCCCCACGGAGTAAATTAGGCACAAGGCCGATTTTTTATGTGAGGAGTGAAGGGGAAATGGGGACCAACTCCCCGGGGAGTAGGGGATCTGAATAGTGACAATTGGTATGAAGGGTTGCCCCTACATTGACCAAGGTCTTATATGTGGGGTTGGTATTTATTTGCTCCCCTACCGAGCAAATTTGGCACAAGGCCGATTTTTAATGTGAGGAGTGAAGGGGAAATGGGGACCAACTCCCTGGGGAGTAGGTGAGCTGGATAGTGACAATTGGTATGAAGGTTTGCCCTACATTGACCAAGGTCTTATATGTGGGGTTGCCCCCACATATGGTCTTTGCTTTCCGTATCTACCGGACCAGATACTCCACTTTGATCTTGGCCAAAAGGCCAAGAAAAGCCTAAAAAGCTAAGAACAGCATCTATCAACAACAAACCTTTGATCTTAACCAAAAAGGCCAAGCACAAAAGTGTTACGGACAGACTGACCGACCGAGCGACCGACGGACCGACGGATCGACAGAATGACTTATAGAGTCGCTTGCACGTGACTAAAAATAATACTTGAAAGTCTTCGCATTCCTTTGTTAGATTTTGTTCTTTTTTTACCGAGTAACTGCTTACCACGATCCAAAAGCCACTCGAGGATTAGCATTAAAGATTTTCCGTTTGCGATAAACAAAATCTTGAGAGGATTGGAAACGACGAATGAAATTGGTAGTAATTATCTGTTTAAATCGGTTTTTATTTTTTGTTTCCCAACTCTCTATTTACAATTATGTCATGTATCCAGTAAATACTATTTTATGTATCGATTTCCGGTATTTTATCGATTTCCGGTATTTACGTCAATAGTACTCAATAGGTGAGTAGAGCCAAGTAGTAAGTTATGGAAAATATATTTATGGTAATTAAGCTACACAGAGGCATCCAACTGCAACCTAATGCGCATCATAATAGATTACTCCCACCTCATGCTTTATCCTTACATTAAATCCTCTCACTTAGTTCCACTCCCACTTAAATATCAAACTGATTGTTTTTAGTCCTAATTAAACCGGAAAACAGAGGATGCTCTTATTCTTTTGTTAGGTGAATCTTCTTTTTACTGATACTGAGTCACCGCTTATAAAGGTTAAAAGTTAATTGAGGATTAGAATCAATAAGATTATCAATCATTGTGAATAATGTTATAGAGAGCACTGTCAGGGATGTCAAGTAATCTAAACGATTATTATTATTATTATTATTATTATTATTATTATTATTATTATTATTATTATTATTATTATCGATTTTTGATTTCTAGAAAATCTGTATTAAGACCAAAGATACTTTAGGATAAAAGTCTTATGGTAGAAATATATCAGGAATATTAATGTAGAAATGGTAAAACAAACAAGAATGTTAGAACATAAACAATGGAGATAATTTTAGTGATGGCATCAGGTGATCTTAATGTCACGTGAGTTAATGACGTAACAAGACAGATTTTGAGACACGTGCAGTTTTGTTTAGAAGTTCGGACCCAGACGGGAAAAGTCGGACAAGTTAACAAAAAAGATATCGTCTCCGCATTTTGGAAGCTAAGATAGACGTGACGTTAGCATAATATGGTTAGAGTTAGGGTTAGGTTTAGGGTTAGCATAATATAGAAAACGTCTTGCAGCTCCGATGGGAAGTCAAGAATGAGGTCATATCAAATATATAATATATTATTTATTGTTGTTTGGTTTCTTTCAGAGGATATGAACTTGGAATATAATCAGAAGAGACGAAGACACAGCGAAGAGAGGTATGTTCTTTGCTTGTGCGCTACACAGTTTGGTGTTAATGAACTGTTTTATTATATGTGAAACACCCAAACATACATACAACAATAGAACATTTTAAACACTAAACGCCACACACTATATATTAAAACGTTAATGAGACATCAGTTATATAGACCCTGTTTATATACCGCCCGACGATACAACAGCAAGTCCTTGTTAAGCCGTCCTGTTAAATAATTAACTCATACTCAAATTCCACTATTACTGATCATCGTGGTGTTGTCTCAGTATCTACTTACCACTTGTTAACCTTTATCCTAGAGTAGCATCTTGGCCTTGATAAGTGGTGACCCCCAAGTAAAAAATATACTGAAGCGCTCTTACACCTTTGTCTTTTTTTTTTATCTCGTTTGTTTAAAACCATTAATTATAATCCACACACAACCCCTTAGATCTAACAGGTGTGTTTAAATATATAATACTTGATTAACTAGTTTAGGAGTGAATCCTGTACATGCAGATATATAAACATCTATAAATACCTGACTATATATAAATAGAGATAAATTTTATAATCGAAAAAATCCTGTTGCTAAATTTTGAGATGAGGACTAATATAAATAGGTTACAGAGTAGATGTTTATCAAACGACAAAATATAGAAAGTTTTGAAGTTTAAAACTGACATCGGTTCGAAAAATAAATTCCTTCCACGCAGTGGAAATGCTTAGACAGAGATAGTCAAAAGCCAATTTATGCGAGTTGTATGTCAGAATTGTTTATGCGATTCAAAGGTCACAGCCAAATCGCATAACGGACACTTTGATACTTGACTCTGGAAAGTCTGTATACAAACACCACTGTGTTATTATTTGAGAACTCTTTTGAAAGAAACTCTTTTTGAGAGCGAGTTTTTTTAGACGGTCTTCTGAAAGCCACTTAGAAGCAGCTCGAGAGTTCGCCTTGGAACTAATCAGTTCGACGTGGTCTGTGTCGAACTGGGCAGCTAGATAGCTATCCGCGGACAACAACGACGTATTACGCACCCAAAACCTGATTAATCCATTATTTAACATTCATTTTTGTGTTGTTTATTGTGACGCAATCCCGACGGGGATATTGTCATACTACTAATAAATATTATTCGAATCATTCGGTCTACTGTTCCCATCTAGAATGTCATTTTCACAACGTTTCGGTCAATATAACCTCTGACTTTCTTGAGGTGTACATTTTCGAACTCGGAAATCTTTCTGTCGAATTCGAGAATCTGCACTAAATTTTGAACAGAGCATACAAGAGTATGCTACCAAGTTGGATTAAATAATTTAATCAACCTTGATAGCATACTCTTGTTCCGTCAACCATGACCCGGTAGGTGTCCTAAGTAATTTGCAATTGTATTCTGAGTATTGCCTGCACTGAAGATTGAACCTTCAACCTTTTAAAGAGTGTCACTTACAACTGAATTTTATCCGTTATGCTAGGGATCCTTCCACACACAACTAAAGAAGGCCGGAGGTAACATCGGCCGAAATATGGTAATAATAAAACTCAAGATGAGTGTGATACAAGTGTTAGGAAATAAAAAAAGGAGAAGCATAAGAAAAAGCGGAAACAAGTTTATCAGCAAAAGAAAGCCATAGGAAGTTGTTCACCAAGGTACACAAAAGGCAGCTAAAATAGGATTGATAATCAAAGTGTTACTGGTAAAAGATCGCATATAAAGGTAGATATATTTAGAGTTAGTTTACTGTCAGTTTTTTTGGAGTGGAAATGTTATTTATGACTGTTAGGGACAGTCTTGGGTTTGCAGAATTGAGGACAGTTGCCAATTTCACATAGACCGTTACTTGGACCAGACCGAGAGAGCTTAAGAAAATCGAGATAAGCAAACATAAAATGATCAACAGAATGTAGATGGGGACCTTAGCATGTATAATATAGATGATTTCACAAACACACAGAGAGTTCAATTGATATTTGCAGAATTTGGCGAAGTTTGTTTTTTGTACTTTGTTTTATTTTTTTGAGAAGGATGTTATAGCTTGCTTGAAGCATTGTGCGTAGTGTGAAAGGAATTGTGTTTGAAGGCTATATCAATGCGGTTCGTAGGAAACAACGTTGCCACGAGTTATCATATAAAAGTATATTAATATTAGAATATCACGAGATTAGAATAAATTTTCAATAATTTTCAATTATATTACATTTATTTGCCAACATAATGCGTCGTACAAAATTGTAGGTGTTGATGTCCCTAATTTTCGAGAGTAGTATTTCTTCTTCAGAGGGGGAAATAAAAAGAAACGTTTATAAATATTTGGCGAGGTTCTAATGTGTCTGTTTTATTTATTTATTATTTATTTACATTTACAGATGTTAGTTTCGCAAATTGGCTTCCATATTAACTTCCCTGACACGAGTTGTGATGAATAGTGAGTATTGTTGGGAATTATTGTAATTATATATATATATATATATATATATATATATATATATATATATATATATATATATATATATATATGTATGTGTGTGTGTGTGTGTGTGTGTAAGATTAATTTTTGCGTATTACACTTAAAGTGTGTATTTGGAATGCTAATAACTGATGTATTAGACTCGTGTAATGTCCGGTTCGGGTGAAGCGAATAATCTAACGAATATCTTTCTGTGTTTGGATAAGTTATTATATTACAATTTTATTTGTTTATTTATTTGTTTTCTAGATCTTAATTTCTTTATTTATTCTATTTGTTGGTTGATTTATACTTGTGAACCTGTGCGCTAATGTGAGACACGACGATATGGTCAGAAGAGAAAAAGAAGGAGAAAATCAACGAAACAATGCTGTGGTCAACGTTTGTTGCCGATCGCGGTCGCACACGTGATTTGATCACATAAGAACAGTGGTCTGAATAATCCAAATAACGCAAGTAAATGTTTATGTTGACTTGTAAATGCTTCTTCTTTTTTTTCTTTTTGGCTCGTTTGTAAAATGCTTTCTAAACTTTTAACCAGGTTTTACCCGCCGACAGCCTACCTCTAAAGGTATCAGTTTCAACATTAAAAAAAACAAACAAACAAAAAAAAACAGCGTGAACATTACGCAACAACGTTTACATATGGTTAGACTGTTAGTATTATTTTCAGAATTCTTCAAAATCTTTTGTTGAATTCTAGGCATCTGAGAAATTGCCAATTGTTAAAAGTATTTGTTTTTCTTTTTCTTTAATTTTCATCCAAAGAAGGCACAGTGCCACTTTGAAGTAGGGGACCACTATCGGGGACATAAGTTGCAGGGATATTATGAAGGGAGTTGAGTAGCAAGATGTCTTTTCACATTGCACTTGAACTTCTGCATGTCAGTACAGTTGGGAAAGCAGAATCCCAGAAGGGATTTCCAAAGTCTAGCAGTTCTGGGGAAGAAATTATTGAAGTAGAAAGCTTTCTTACACCTAGGAATCTCTACTGTGGAGAAGTGGGATTTAGCTGCTTGTCGGGTTTGTCGGGATATTTACGTCGAGGGGTTACAAATGCTTGTAGTTTTTTAGATCATCTATTATTAAAGTACTTGTAGAACAGGCAGAGGGATACAACATTTCGTCGATGGGACAGAGGCTTCAGCATACATGATAGTTCAGTACCTATCAGGTTGGCGACTTTCTTTTGAACCCTGTCCAGGAGTAAGAGAGAAGTAGCAGATGCACCAGCCCAAATGTAACAACAGTACTCCATATATGGGCGAATGATGTCCTTATAGAGGTACAGGATACAGAGCAACACTCCCCACTTCAACATAAAATATTCCTCACCGTGGTAAGAGTTGTGCCATCTGGAACGCCGGTCCCTTGGAGTTCAACCTATGGGTGACAGTTTTTGGTACCAAGTTATATTAGAAGCTAACAGGGCTTTGATGAATATATAGGAGGAGTTGCCATCGGGATACGCTGTCACAGGTCGTTTATATCTCTATATGTGGCAAGCAAATATTGCATTGCACTGTGTCTTGAATTAAATGTATGTATAAACCACAGCGTTTTACTCTTTTCGACACCGGGCGAATGTATCATTTTATTATTCAGTTTTGTCAATCGGCTCTATGTACTTTAATGACACCAAACGCACGTGTGAAATATGCTGTGTTTATCAAACAAAAATATCTTGTCGTCTATAAAAACAAACTTTATTTGACAACCAACGAGTGGCGGGCGGTTAAGACCGATTTGTACTGTGCATCTTTGACATCCGTAACTGTTTATCCGTTTTACCCCAAGCCATTTATTTTTAAGATGATTGCATCTATTGTTCCTTGGTTCAGCATTTGACGTCTCGTCTTTGTCACCGGTCAGAATATGGGTTGCTTTCTCCCATTTACTCTTTTTCGGGACCTGGCATCGTCCGGATGCGTTGTTACATCAATTTCTTTCTTGTTTATTCTAGCCTATCGCCAGTCCCAAAGACCTGTCGGATACAGGATGGCAAATTAATGAAAGGATGATACAGGATGGCAAATTAATGAAAGGATGATACAGGATGGCAAATTAATGAAAGGACAATGGCGATGTTGTTTGTGTGGTATTCATTTGTATGTTTTGGGTCAAAAATGCCAAATCCTCCTCGAATTCGCATACAACCGCTGAGCGTAGCTATTCTCGGTTATAGGAGGGTTAAACACTGCAATCATGCAGTTTACCGAATAGCTCCGACTATCGAAGGATGACTTCATACAGAACACACAATTCTGAGGCCCGATCTTTATGAGCTCTATAGAGCAACGTTTGTAGAGACAGAGCTAATCGCTAACTGGTGAATATCTGGAAGAAGTCAACACCAGGATCGATCCTACTCTGGTCATATCTGCATCTGAATGTTGTAGGTACACACGTGCCATGCTCGGAATTGTAAGTAAATGAATTTGAAACGTTGCTTTTCTGCCGTTCATTTGTGTGTCATAGGCTAAACATTCCCGTACTTTACATGCAACCGCGAAGCCTTGCTGCTGAATATGTCTTGGATAGTAACTTGCAATCCTACATGTTGACGAATAGCTGCGAGGAACGATGAAAACTTCTGGCAAACGAGACAATCCAGAGGCACGATGTTCGTAAACCCTATGCAGAGACACGCTCAAGAAGAAGAAGAAGAAAAAAGAAGAAAAAAAAGAAGAAGAAGAAGAAGAAGAAGAAGGAAAGAAGAATAAAAAGTATTTGAATTACTCAACCTTGATGAAGTTATGTAGCTTTCCGACTTTTCCACCATTTTTTACAGATCAAAGAATAGAACGGAAACGGCTTTCCTAAAAAACGTGTTAAGATTTGCATACTTAAGTCAGGTGAGATTACGCGGTTTTTAGGTAACAATATTTTTGTGAGTTAAGAATGGGTGTGGTCGGCCGAGTAGTAGTAGTAGTAGTAGTAACGGCTCTTAAAAAGATGAATGAAAGAAAAAAAAAACGCAGTTACCATGGGCAACCAATCTACATAAATACATACGTAACCTATTACTAAGAAATATGATTAATTATTAAGCTTGGCGAAAATAACGATAAATAATTATGTACGCACACACTCATACACACCCAGACATACATGCACATGCAAATAGGAATATATATATATACTAGAAAAAGTACCCGTCGTTGACTGGGTTCAAAAATAGCCTACAGAAAATGGACTCTGATTTATGAAAGTATGATAGGTTATGAAAAGGAAGGGTTGTAAAGAGATAGCTTCGAATTTGGGTTATCAAAACCAAAGCAAAATATGATGAAAGTAAAAATAAAATAGATAAACCCCGTAATTTATTATACCATACCTGTTCACACTGAAACACTTATCACAATATTCTGTGGATCTATATTAAAACACCTTGTTAAACTTTGTGATATATTTCCATTCTATGGAGGTGAGGCGCAAAAGAACACCCAATAATTTTATTATACCATATTTCTTCAAACTGAAACATAATTTCAAAGTATACTTACGCAGATAGATATGAAAAGTCTTTATTAAAGTTTGTGCCTGTTTCCATTCTATGGAGGCCAGGCGCGAACGCAGACCCCACAATTTTATTATACAATCCCTATTTAAGTTAAAACATACTTATCAAAGTATTCTTATGCACATCTATATCAAAAACACTTGTAAACATTTTTTTTAATTTTTAATTTTTTTATTTCCATACTTTGTGGACCAGGCGCGAACGCAGACCTCACAATTTTAACGAACCACCGTTCTGCCAGATCAAACATACCCATTCCTGTGTCTCGATACATCTTCTATTATTATATGTAATCAGTTTTTTAAAATAGTCAACCATATAGGAGCCTATTCGTGACCAGACACACACACACACACACACACACATTCAGATTTATATATATATATATATATATATATATATATATATATATATATATATATATATATATATATATATATGATTGTTGAGCTGGATTAAATCCGACGATATGAAATAAAATGGATATATATATATATATATATATATATATATATATATATATATATATATATATAAACGGGAGGAAGCGACCCAGATTCTAACCGGTAACATATTCCGCTACTAAGAATATAACTGCATTATATTATATGCCTACTAGCAGAACTTCCACCGATGTCCCCCTTCATCTCTTGTGTATTGCTGCTGTACAGCATATGCCTCCGTTCAGTCTCGAAAGACAAAGGATACCCATTGTAAGGGCAGCTGCACGTGTAATTCTGTGGCAAGGGTTGCGCAATCTCCAACCACACCTCTCCTGAATCGGCACTACTTGAGACCAGTAGCAAGGAGAAGTCCAGGACGACTAGAAACAATGCTGAGATAAGCAGAGAGCACATGCAGCACTTGAAAGTTCCAAATGGTCACCCATCTGGTACTGGCCAAGCTCATCGTTGCTTAACTTCGGTGATCTAACGAGAACCGATGTGTCAAACGTGATTATGCCGTGATTATATACGGCATAATTCTGTTGGCACACTGGTTCCCGCTGGATCATCGAAGTTAACCAACGTTGAACCTGGTCAGTATGGGCGACCATTTCGGACATCCAGGTGCTGTATGTGCTCTCCGCTTATCTCGGCATTGTTTCTGGTCCTCTTGGATTCCTCCTTGCCACTGCAGTGTCGATACAGAGGGCATCCGTTGTCTTTTGAAAATGAACGGAGGCATCGATATTGCTGCCCTGTATAAAAATATATATCCCAAAACACTTTTAGGATTTTGTGGCATATTTTCCATACTCATATGGAAGTTGTAAGCGAACACGGACTATAGTATTGTGCCATCTTTGGATATTACACATCACTCTGAGCTATAAGGAATGTATGGTTTTAACTTTTGTACGATGTGAAATTGCCTTAGCGTATTATCATACATATATTTATGTACGCACGTGCACACTGCTAGGACGATACAAAAGTATAATGCAAGGGGAGTAATTGTTTACTTCTTTGGGCCTCCCTTTGTCCATGTAATTATGCGAGAAAGAGACTTGTAGAAATTTCGCCGTGCAGCGATTTTTCATCAAAGAAAAATGTCAGTGAAACGTTACATAAAAAGGGAACATTCGAAAGATACAAGGCAAAACAAAAGAAAAACATTGTTTGCCAAGAAGGAACTGAATTGAAAAAGTAAATGAAATAGTGTCTGATTTTATTAATTTATACTGAACTATGTTGTGCCTATTTAGTGCACAGGTGAGTTAACTGTAAATAAGGCGTTTTATTACTTTCTGAATATTCAGTAGTAGAAATGTTAATAAACTTATATTTGGTATGTGTTATTTTTTTTGTCCAAAAAAATATTATGTTTTTTTTTTTGCGCTATCCAGAACAATATCAGCATCATTAAAACATGTTTGTTGATTCAATATATTTCTTATTCCGTGGAATTTCCACAGGCCCTGCTAGTATATAATAATTACGAATAGTGCAATTAAGATTTTGATTTAAGATTGTTCATTTCAACAATTTTAAATGAGAAATCAATCATGCATAATTAGAAATCTCTATCTGTTTTATTCAGTTTGTTCGAGTTTCAGAAATAGATCTGGTTTAATTATTCGAGTTTCAGAAATAGATCTGGTTTAATTATTCGAAGGTAATACAGCGCGGACGGCTATATGAAAATACCGGGAAGTGAGCGAAATGACGTCACGAAGACTATAAAAAGGAGAAAGCACGTTCGAGAGGACAATCACATGAAAGACCTCAAGAAGTCACACAGAATTGATATTATTTAATTATTTGAATTCCTTTTTAGACAAGTAATTTGTATATTTATTTGTTTATTTGTGAACTGTTATCCTCATCTTCATAGTTGTTGTTTCACGACGTTTCGGCCAACTATTCCTCTGGCCTTCGTCAAGTTGTTAACCCGGATGGGATAAGAATGCTGAATCTTCAACTGTATCTTCAGACATTCGTTAAGGCATTTGTTGAAGAGTTTGGAGAGAACAGGAGCAACCTCAGCGGAGCATTTTTTTAATAGCACAACCGGGATGAGATTGGATCCACATGGTTTTTAGGTGTCTAGATTTTTTATGATACCATGTACCTGAGAAGGGGTCATTTTGAAATCGTCCAGTGTGGCGGCTGTCCGCAAAGGAAAGTCGGGCAGGGAGTGGTGTGCCGCGTCCAATGTGGAGTTTGAGGCGAATCGACTGGCAAGTAGGTTAGCCTTCTCGGTTGCCGTGCAAGCAACCTCATGATTGTTTGATAGTGGGGAGATTGTTGACTGCCCATTATTTACTACACTGTTGTAGACTTTCCAAAAAACCACAGGTTCTTAATTTCTGTGCACCGATGCGTTTTCTGGTGGTTTCAGTGTATTCTGTCTTTGCTGCCGCTATTTCTCTTCTTACAATTACTTCTAGCTTCTATATATTTCTGTCTGTTTGAACTGGACTTTGTAGGTTGAATCTGCGGTACGCATGCTGCCTTTGAGCAATGGCAGCCGCACAAGTAGAAGTAAACCATTGGGGAAAGTGGGGCTTGCTATAGAATTTCCGTGTGAGAACATGTGCTTCAATTGCAGTGGTCTCATTTGCGCACTGTTCAGCTGGAAGAGAACAGATATTTCCCCCTGAGGCATCTCTGATGAGATCCCTGATGGCTTCTCAGTCAGCCCTTTTGTAATACCTCGTTGTTTTGAACAGTAGGTCTTCAGTTTTGGGTCGAGAATTTAGGGCGATTTCTACCATTATCATAGCGTGATCAGTATTCCCGAGTGGGCTGTGGGCATTCGTTATAAAATCATCGGGAACTGTGGTCAGAAATAGATCTAGATCAGCAATAGAACTGAAGATATAGTTGAAGATTCAGCATTCCTATCCCGTCGCGGTTAACAACCTGATGAAGGACATAGAAGTAGTTGGCCAAAATGTCGCGAAGCAACAACAATGAAGATTGGGATAATAGCCTGCAAATAAAAAAAAGAAAAAAAAAGTGAGTTGAACTTCTTTTATTCTTTGTCTACTTTGCGACGGAGGCTATAACGTGTTGGGTAACGTTACAGAAGATAATTTGGCGTAATAAAGATCGCATCTTTCTTACAAAAATGCACACTAAATAAAAAACGACGTTATCACCAGGAAAGATTAATAAAAGGAGAGAGGGCACTTTAGCGAGAACGATCATGTGAGAGAAGATGATCATGTAAGAGACGTTACAATCGTAACGAGAAGTCACGCGTGGCAGGAAAATGAGAAAATACTTTCCACACACACACAAACCAAAAAACAAATACGAGTTGAAGTTCTTTTCTACTCTTTGTCTACTTTGTGACTGAGAGTAAAGTTATAAAGAGATCAGATGGCCAACGGTCCTTGAACGTTTGTGCAAGAAGAGAAGAGACGTCACGTATTGATTAAGGCGTACAAAAGAAGTCAACAAGTTATCGGACAGGCTTTATCAAAAACTGATTTTTTTGTAAGAAAACGATGCTTTTGTTAAATCACAATAACCGCGCATGAAAAGCGGCGGTGCGGATTCGACCCAACAATTCGGTCGATAGATTAATACGGGGACTTATACATTAGTTGATTGGCAGGTACATTATAAAAAAACTGAGATTAATTTATAGATGGGTTGACAGTCAGACATATAGATAGAAAAAGATAGATGATACAGGATATTAATTACACACACACACTCAACTATATATATATATATATATATATATATATATATATATATATATATATATATATATATATATATAAATGCGAGAATGAAAAGTAATATGGTTAAGTTTAATCATAAAAAAGTAAAGGACTAGTTGTTAAAACTGGAAGAGAAAAGGACAACATATTCTAGTAAAAAATATAATAAATTTATAACTTAAAATATTGCAGCATTAAATTTTTTTAAATTCAATTTATAACATTATATAATCAATTCTTAATGCTGCATATATATATATATATATATATATATATATATATATATATATATATATGGGAAAATATGTCTATTAAATTATGTTTCACATCTAATTTTTAGCAGTCATTTAATTTATGAAGATCGATGTAACTATAGAGCATATACAAAAGTCTATATTTCAAATTTCAAGATGTTGACCATCTTATCGTTTATTTCTTTAAGTACGCCGAAATGCTCAATTCTTGAGAGCACCTGTTTTTTAACACAGAATCGTTCATGTAATTACTATGTCAATTTTTGAATTTATTCCGTCCTTAACTCATCATCAGAAGAGGCACTTATTATCTTTCAAAGAAAAGAAAGAAATATGGGAATGATTACAAAATCCGAAAATTGGAAGAGAAGTTGCTAATTAGTTTTCATTTTGTTACGCCATTTCATTCATTTTCACTTGCTTCATTCCTCTTTATTCCGGAATAAGAAACAAACTTTGGAACTGTTTGTATTTTTTCCGAGCAAAATATTAAGTGTATTTGATGAGGTGTCTGGTGTTGGTACACCATCTAACGAAACACGTGTGAGACAAAATAAAATATTATGAGATTATATATATATATATATATATATATATATATATATATATATATATATATTTATTTATGAATTTAATATACAATCTCTCACATTCTGAAAATCCTATTATATGTTGCTCGTTGGGTTAAAGCACCGCTGGATGGCGTCGTCCCTTCGAGTTAAAACTCCTACTTGTGAGACATCGGCAAGGGTTATTGATTGGTTGGACGGTCGCGTCCCTTGTCGAAACGAAGTGGGTTCATTTCACAGTCGGATTTCGTCGCGGTTTGCTTTATCTGTGTTGGTTAATAGAAATTCTTGTGTGCGGGGCGTTTGCTCAGTTGGTAGAGTGCTTGCCTCGTATGCAAGAGGCTCGGGTTTCGAACCCTGAGCTCGGATGTGTCTAACTGATGAGCCCAAATGAGGGAAAAACTCGAGTCTTGGACTTCCGGTTCGTTGACTGTCATGGCTCTTGTGAGCTGCGACGTTGTTTGGCTGTGGAATTTATTATACAATCTCTCACATTCTGAAAATCCTAATATATATATATTCTTCACATCGAAGAAGACTGCAGGATCGGTCGAAAATGACGTGCTTTTGAAAAAACGTTTTCATTTTTTTTCGAAAGCTTTTTCATATTCCTAAATATAAAGATATAAACATTTATATATTTTCGTATTGATTTTTTATCAACACACACACACACACACACACACACGCACACACACACACACACATATATATATATATATATATATATATATATATATATATATGAGATTAGCAAGAATGTTCTTGCGATTTTTTACTAAATTCAGATGAACATATCTCGGCACAAACAAAAATGCATTGATCAAAATAAGCACCATTACAAAACAATTTACCAACGCAGAACAAGTTTATGCA
Source organism: Euprymna scolopes (assembly GCF_053919585.1). Lineage (NCBI taxonomy): Eukaryota > Metazoa > Mollusca > Cephalopoda > Sepiida > Sepiolidae > Euprymna > Euprymna scolopes. The sequence continues at coordinate 33,609,272 of NC_136496.1, read as the reverse complement.
AATGACATAAACATTTGGCGTTCTGGTGCTGAAGGCATTTTAGGTATCGCTTAGTTTTTTAAAGCATTTCGTGCGCAAAACGCCGGCGAAATATTTGAAAAAAGTGGTAGTCGGTAGGTGAGAGGTCTGGAGAGTATGGCGGATAAGGCAAAGTTTCGTAGCCCAATTCGTTCAACCTCTGCAGGATTTGTTTAGCAACATGCAGTCGAGTATTGTTGTGGAGGAGAATTGGGCTTTTCTGTTGACTAATGCTGGGTGTTATTGTCAAAGTTTCTTCTGCATTTCATCCGTTTGTTGACAGTAATTCGCCGCTGTAATGGTTTTGCTTGCATAAAAAAAAAACTGGAATGGATGAGACCGGTCTCAGACCGCGACATAGTCAGCATGACCTTCATTTGGTGCAAATCTAGCTTCATGAAGTGTCGTAGAACTTCGTCGGCGCATAACTACTGAGCTGAGAGTTAGCAACTGTCGTAAAGAACCTACTTTTCATCACAAGTCACAAGTTGGTCATGAAACGGGTCGTTCTTGTTGCGTTAAAGAAAAGAAGATGATGCTTAATAACGGCATTTCTTTTGGTTGTCGTTCAATTTGTGAGTCAACCATTTATCAAGTTTTTTTTTCTTTCCAATCTCTCTCAAGTGGTTGGAAATCGTTGTATACGTTACCTCGAATTCAGAATCAAGTTCACGAACAGTTGTACGTTGATTGACGTGGACTAAGGCTCTTAATTTATCGTTGTCAACATGCGATGGCCGACCACTATGCTCATCATCTCCATGACTATCATTGCTGCCACGAAATTCCTTAAATAACCATTGTACTATGCGTTCAGTAGTGGCTTCTGGGCCAACGCTTCTTTGATATCGCGAGCTTTTTAAGCAGCTTTTCGGTCTAACCTGAATTGAAATAAGAAAAATGTGCGAATTTGATTTTTTCTATCTTCTATTCAACGTTCTGAAATAAAAAAACACATAATTGTTATAAAACCATTGTTATTAAAACTATTAGATAGAGTGAAAAACGCTCTTTAAAATGATATATAAAGTAAAGGTATTCTAATGAAAACTTATTTGAAAATACATCATTGGAAATCAAAATTAAAAATTTCGCAAGAACTTTCTTTCTCACGTAATATATATATATATATATATATATATATATATATATATATATATATATATACACACACACACATATATATATAATACATATGAAGTATATCATATATATAGATAAACATTTATCCTTTTAATTTGTTTTTGGATAAGCAGTAATGTGTCACGCTTACGTTATAAGGAATCAGATTCACTACTGATTCCTTCCAATGTAAGCTGATTGCCTGAAGAGGTCTCTAGTTACTAAATACTAGAAGTCCGAAACATGCTCATGACTGTATAGTAGGCACCGCCAAAAATGGCCGCAAAATCAAGTTGTTGTTGTTTTTTAAAACTAAATTACATTTATTAAAATCCATTATTTCTGAGTAACTTTTTTTTTCCAGAAAGATAAAACCCTGAATTTTATCATATAGAAAACAGAATAATGTAAAACTTTTTCTACTATTTTTAATTCAATTTTAAATGTTAAATTTTCCCAAAAAGTTAACAATTGACATTTTTTGTCTTGCACAAAAAACGTACTTAAATATTTAAAAAAAAAAAGGGTTTTTGAAATAATTAATTTATTTATTTATTGTCTAACTAAGATTTAGGATGATTTTCTAAGAGAATATGCAAAAATATTATAATATAAGTACCTGAATTTCAAATAATTCCACTTATTCATATAGGTAACCAAATATTTCGCGTCGACGTAGAGTTCAGATCGACTCTGTTTACGTTTTCTTTTGATGATAAGAAAACTATGGAAGACCAAACAGGCCCAAAAAACTTATTTTTCAGTGACGAAAATTTCAATGTATTATTAAGCTGAGGCTGGCCAGTACCAGATGGGTGACCATTTGTATGAGTTTGGTTTTTAATGTGTATGTGTGTTGGGGCCAGGCTCCCCAAAATGGGGGGGCAATTTAAAGCAGAATAAAAAAAATTATTTCAGCGCGTTTGGTCCACCGTAGTCGAAAGGCGACAAACGTTTTCAAACGAGATCGAAAAAACTGATGCTATTTTTAACACAAAGGGCACAATATTTATCGAATTTTTTTTTTTTTGCATCGATTATTCAAAGCATGCCCTGTTTAATAATGGTCATGCATTATTCGGCTCGCTAAAAAAAAATTCTTAATTTATTTATCAAAAATTTTAAAATGGCTTTTTTCGTATAAATATTAAAAATTTTTTTTTTTTGTTTTGCTTAACTTAAATTAATTATTTTACTTAACATATTCACCGAATTTCACACTTCAAAACTCAAAAGCGGGATAATTAAACACAATCGAAGTTCTGATATTCAGACGTCAAAATAAGGTATGCAAACAATTTTTTTTTTTTTTTTTTAATCTATAATTCTGTCCCTTACAACAACACAATATGTTTTGTTCAGTTTCAGATGATTATTTTAAGCATATTTGTTCCCACTTCAAAACAAGGGGGGGTTTTGTAAGCAAAAAAAAATATATATATATAAATATCGTTTATGAAAAATAAGTACACTGTTATAAAGCTCATTCTTCTCCTAATAATCGCTGAAAATTTCGTATTGATCGGATAATTACTTGATTTTTGGTAGATTTTTAAAAAGACGGTCCGTCAAAAAGTACTGACCTGCCCCCCCCCCCAGTTTTGGCGGTGCCTACTGTATAGCAACCCATTACTGCTTATGTAAAAACAAATTAAAACTATACCCTGCGTGATTCCGGTATTGAGCACTCTCGTATTAACCTCGGTATACTTCACCGGTTGCCTTACCTCTGGAAAATACCCCCCCCAATATATATATATTGGGGGGGGGGTATTTTGCCCCGCAAAAGTTTACAATACACATTTGAAACTGTCAGTTTTTGTATTTCTAGCCTCCAAATGGTAATGCAACTTTTTATAAAGATAGAAAATGTATTGAAACTAAGATAGGAACAGTGGGAAAAATAAAATAAATAATAATTAAACACATGCAATAGTGTTGTGAGACCGGATCTAACCCCATAATGGACTCGTCCAGATCCTATATAATGAGCTCCTATGACTGGTACGATGGAGCGAGTTCTCAACTGATATTGTACTGATACCTGCAACTACTACTATTCTCTTTATCTTTCTCTATATCCTTGTACCTTTCCTTAATACACTTGTAAACCATCTATTACGTATTTTCGCATTTCGTTCTTGTGGACCCAACTGAGCCCCAAAACAAAGACATCGAAGTAAGTAATTGGTTAAGATATTACGTCATTCTTTATCTAATAACCGTATTGCAAGCAACCACAACATGGGAAAGAATAAACAGATTGGTCAAGAGCTAAAAAAAAAACCCCAAAAAACAAACAAAAAAACAAACAAACAAAAAAACGAATTGTAAGTCTTCATCAAAGTGGATTGGGATATAGAACAATATCCAAATAGTTGATGGTTCCATTGAATTCTGTTGGAACAATAATTCGGCACTGGAAGTCTCACAAATCAACCCTTCCTTTGACCAGATCAGGCCGTCCTCGAAAACCAACTAAACGTGCTGAAAGGTTATTTACAGGGAAGGTTATGAATTCGCATAGAATTACTCTTGGAGAGCTGCAGAAGGATTTAGAAAACAGTGAAATTATAGTTAGCAAGGGCACAATCAGTAGAACCCTTCACCTTAAAGACATCTTCTCTAGATTAGCAAGGAAAACTCCACTTCTTAAGCCAAAGCATGTTCGTGCTAGGCTTGATTTTGCAAATGAGTATGCAAGCAGGCTTCTAGAGTTTTGGCATAACGTGCTTTGGTCAGATAAGACCAAAATTGACTTGTTTGGCTCTCTAAAAACACCGAAAGTTTGGAGAAAAAAGGTACTGAATACCAGTCAAAAAACACCATTCCAACAGTAAAATTTGGAGGTGGATCCATTATGATCTGGTGTTGTTTTAGTGCAGGAGGTGTAGGAAAAGTGGAAGTAATAAAAGGAAAAATAAATGGAGCACTTTATAAGAGTATCTTGGAGAAAAATGTTAAAGAAAGTGTGAAGTTGCTCAAATTGAAATCAGACTGAACCTTTCAACAAAATAACGATCCAAAACACATTGCGAAACACAACATTGGTTTAATTCAAATAAAGTGAATGTTTTAAAGTGACCTAGTCAATCTCCCGATCTCAACCCTATAGAGAATTTATGGGGAGAATTGAAATTACGGGTCCATAGAAGAGAACTTTCAAATCTGCGAGAATTGGAGAGAATTTGTGTGGAAGAATGGAATAAAATAACACAAGACACATGCAAGAAGTTCGTAGGAGATTACTCAAAACGTCTGCATGGTGTAATCAGCAATAATGGTTATGCTACAAAATACTAGATATTATTTTGTAAATTTGTTGTAAACTTTTGCGGTGCTAATTATTGAGATTTTCTTTTTCGCGTTGTGTTAAATTATTATTTTTACTTTTTTCCCACTGGTCCTATCTTAGTTTCAATACATTTTATATGTTTATAAAAAGTTTCATTGCTATTTGGAAGCTAGAAATACAAAAGCTGACAGATTCAAATGTGTATTGTAAACTTTTGCGGGGCACTATATATATATATATATATATATATATATATATATATATATATATATATATATATATATGTGTGTGTGTGTGTGTGTGTGCGTGGTTGTGCATGTGTGTGTGTGTGTGTGTGTGGGTACATAAATCTATATCTGATGAGAATAATGGAAATAGCATTCCGACAAAGTAGAGAAATAGATATACATCTAGAGCAATAAAAAGGAACACATCGAGTTATGTGTTCATCAACGTTTCGTCTTTATTTCATCCAGAGGAAGTCTCGAAATAAAGATGAAACATTGATAAACACATAACTCGATTTGTTCCTTTTTATTCCTCTAAATATTTCTCCTTATATCGAAAATTAAAGGTGTATCCAAAATATAATAATAAAACTGTAAACATTTTTATTATTAAGGACTCGGACTGGAAAACATCTCTCGTAAAAATGATTTTGTTTAACAGGTTTAAAAACTAAAAAATTATATATATATTAAAAATTTTCAACTTTTTAAACTTAAAACAATATCTTTTAGATTATCATAAGAAAATGTACAGTAAAAAAAAATGAATTTAACATTGTTTGCCGAAAAATGGATTGTATAAAATTCTTTTTAAAAACGTATTTTTATAAACTTAAAATTGACGTCACGTATAAATTATTAATCAAATTCATTTAACAGTATTTTCTCATCAAAATTGCACGTGCCCAAATGTAAAATATTTTTTATCCTAAAATACAGCCACTTTAACACATGTTCTACGAATTCTTCGGTAATCTCTTTGAGAATTGAAACAGAAAATGACCACTCTTCGTAATCTCTTCTCTTCTCTATATAAATAAAATGAACTCATTTTTTCCCCTCCGACTTTGACGTTTATAGGACTGCACCTGTATACATTTGGTGCAGCCGTATCATACACAAACTGAATCACGACATCTGCCGTATGTTATAGGGTTATTACATATCAAGGATCTCGCTGATCACAGTTTCCTATATTCTGTCTGGTGAGAGTCCACTGTAAAAATCGGTTACATTTAATGGAAGTAGTAAAGTAAACTCTCTCTAACAAATTCATCCTACCACCGTCACTCACTTACACCGTACCAGAACATTCACAGGAGACATTTAAAACCGATCACCGGTAAGAATTTATCTAAAAACTGGACTGGACTTACACTGAAACGAACCACGCTTACTTTGCCATTGTTTAGCATAAAACATAAACACAATTTATAAAGCATTTATTATAATAAAATTAGATTCAAACAGAACACAATCCGTTATCTGGAATTGAATTCACAATTACATTACTTCGATTTCGTTATAACCCGCGTGGTTAAAGTTTAATGAAAACCTGAATTGACATTTACGTGAAACGCACCAAACTTACTTACTTACTTACTTACACAAACACAACTTCCGTTTCGCTCTTTCCTTACGTGCTTTTTTGCTTTCTTTCTTTCTTTCTTTCTTTCTTACCTTTCGTTGTCTTTTTGCTTTATGGGTGATGGTGGTGGGGGTACTTCCCTATCTTTATCTTTCCTTTCGGTCTTTCCTTCTTTCTTTCTTTTCTCTCCATTTTCTGCTCTTTCCATTGTTAAAACGAAACGAAACAACCGGATATTCCAGGTTTTACTTACACTCTATCACTCTACGACTATTACTTGTGTATCCAACTCTATTTGTGCCAGTAAAAAAAAGTAGCATTTATTGTTTTTGGTAATAATTATTAATTGCTTATTTGTTTTGTTTTTCACCCTTTTTTTAGACTAACCATTCTTTAATCTCATTATAAAATCGATTTTTCCAACTACATTTTAGGTGGGGGGGGGCATTACAACCTCCGAAGGGGGTTTGTATTACTGTACACATACATTCGAAAAAGTTGTCAAAAAAAAAAAAAATACATAACAAATAAATGTTCTCAAAGCCCAGATCAGTTACTTTTCTGCCAAACTGGATATCTTTTTCGTGTTTTTATTCAATGTAACAATATTCGGCTCGAAAACCATACAGTGTTTACCGATGTATTCGAAAATTCAGGAAGGCGTCTCAGTCACACCCTCTTTAACACCGTAAGTATAGAAAAAGGTGTTATAAATAAAAAAATATACAAAATACTATTAAAAACACGCCGATTATATTTAACAGTATTTCATTAAGTTTTTTTATTTATAACATCTTTTCCCAATTCAATGTAACATGTTTATTCAGCTCGAAAACCATACAGTGTTTACCGATGTATTGGAACATTCAAGATGGCGTCTGATTCTCTCTTTAACACGTAAGTGTGGGAAAAGATGTTATAAATTTTGTATAGTTTTTTATTTATAACACCTTCTTCCATACTTACGGTGTTAATGAGGGTGTGAGACGGAGACGCCATCTTGAAATTTCGAATACATCGGTAAACACTGTATGGTTTTCGAGCTGAATAAATATGTTACATTGAATAAAAACACGAAAAATATATCTATCCAGTTTGGCAGAAAAGTAACTTATCTTGGCTTTGATAACATTTATTTGTTATATATTTGTTTGGTTTTTTTTTTCACAACTTTTTCGAATCTATGTGTGCAGTAATACAAACATCCATTTTGTGTTTTATATAGATAAAGTACAATTGTTGAATGTTACTGTTTTGATTATATTCGTTGGGGGGGGGACAATTAAATAATTAAGAAAGATTAAAATGAAGCGAAATTTAAGTTTCCGTTACATTTTTACAACAACCGTAAAACAGTGCATACTCAGCAATGTTTTATCGTATTTTATTTATTTTTTTGCATAATTAATGATGGAAGTATTTTTCTGTTTATTTTCTTAACATCTATTAAAAAAAAAAAATAATTTGTACATTCTCTGGAAAAAAAGAATCAAACTTTTCTCTACTTTCACATGTGTTCCATTTTAACAAACTGAGCCACAGCAACGCGTGGCCGGGTACAGCTAGTAGTCAATATTGTGCGTCCTTGGTCGTTCGACGTCATGCTGTGACGTTAGCAGGTCACGTGATTTTTAATTGTTAGGTCTCCTGTTTACGAAAGCTACGGAACAGAAACACCCACAAACACAACAAAACTTTTTCATAGTAAAATATTGATTGTTAATCATTTGGTCGACTAATATACAGGGTGTCCGTTAAGTTACTTTACAGTCTTATTGTTTTATTGTATTATATTTGTATTAATAGTTAATATATTACAGGGTGTCTGTATAGTAACTTGTAAGACTGTACAGTAACTTTACGGACACCCTGTATATATATATGAATTATATAATACATATGATTAGGGCATCCATTTGTAAAGAGCTGTTAAACTCTCACGGGTGCATTGGCGCGGCTTATTTGGTAATCAAACAATCGGGAATGAGAGTTGTTTCGTAGTTATAATAAAGCAGCAGTTCGAAAATGAAAGTAAAATTGAAAAGTCTTTCTACAAACTAGAACAGAACGTCCTTATATATATATATATATATATATATATATATATATATATATATATGTGTGTGTGTGTGTGGTGTGTGTGTATATTGTATATATTATATATATATGTATATATATATTTATGTGTGTGTGGGTTGAGATAGTGTACGTATAAATATATATATGTATATGTATGTATATATATGCACACACACACACACACACACACACACACACACACACACACACACACACACACACACACACACATATATATGTACATATACGCACATATATATGTAGAGAAATAAAAAGGAACAAACCGAGATATGTGTTAATCAACGTTTCGTCTTTATAATAAAAATAAATATAGACGAAACGTTAGTGAATCCGAAATTTGGTTTGCTCCTTTTCATTTCTCTATTTCGTCGGAATACTAATCCACACACACACACACACACACACACACACACACACACACACACACACATACATATATATATATATATATATATATATATATATATATATATATATATATATATATATATATATATATATACATACATATATACGACCCAGAATCGGTAATTGTATTGGAATTGGAAATTTAGAACAGAATTGGTAATTGTATCGGAATCCCAAAATATTGGAATCGTCCCATCCTGACAATCAACCGTGTTTCTCTGCAGCTTCATTGCCCTAAATATATATATATATATATATATATATATATATATATATATATATATATATATATATATATATATATATATATGCACATACATATCATCTATTTATTCACCTTTCCATTCAAGCCGAGATATGTACTTGTCTGAGCATATATATATATATATATATATATATATATATATATAATGGACTCTCCCATCGATTTCGACGTATGAGCTTCAGCCACAACAATTAAGTTGTTCAGAAATCCACACAGCTGGTTTGTTTATAGTGTTGAAGGCTTTGTGTAGAACCATCCACACGTTTTGGTATTATTGTTAACCCTTGTCCGTGCAGACGACTGCCATGGGACAGAGTACGCAGTAAACAGCAGGTTTTTACATCAGAGTTTCCTTCTTGGGGGGGGGGTGTATCTCTCCAAGTTAATTAATGCGCCCCCAGATACCAACCTGGAAATTTTTATGAGTGGACGCATGCATATATATATATATATATATATATATATATATATATATATATATATATATATATATATATAGTTTGTATATTTCATCCGATGAAATATACAAACTT